>NC_057812.1:209441456-209778468 GCF_018294505.1 Triticum aestivum
CATCGATCAGCTTCAGTTAGCAACAGTAGCGAAGAAATTGTTTGATCAGGTTCAGTTAACAGCCATCGATCGATCGCTCGGGTTCAGTTAGAGCCCAACGCCTCGCTCGGGTTCAGTTAGATCCAACGCCTCGCACACACGTGTGTACGTGTACGGAATAAATCTTTGTTGTGGTTTTGAAGAAATAAATAACAAAACATAGAATTATCTGTGGATATTCGTAATCGAATAAAAATTGGATTTGGATTTAGTTGCCATGGCCCAGGGCAAACATGAATGCTAATTCTCCCAAGTTTTGAACGAAGCGGCTACACAGCCACTATCATTTGTGGGCCGCCCGAAGCAAGTGTTTGCGAGATGGAAATTACTATCTACCCCTGACACTTGACATCCTTATCGACCGGATTTACACTGATGTCGATAGGGGTAGACTAGTAAGTTCAATCAGACGTGACACGACGGCCTCTGAGCCCATTTAGACACGGTGGGCGCCAAACGTGGGCCGCAAAACACATTTGATTCAAGCTCGTCCGAATGCATGTTTCTCTCCCTCCATTTCCCCATTCATCCACGGTGGGCGGCAAAACAAAGTCTCCTCGCCCGAAATCAATGTAGGCTAATATTTTAAATAGGGACAGATGTGTAACTTCCCTCAGACATGACACAACCGCCCTACCTGTCAGCCCCATTCATACACCATGGGCGCCAACCATGGGTGGAAAACACCCTCTCCTCGGCCGAAATCGTTACCGGCAAATATTTGGGAGATGCGAGATTATCGTCCTATCCCCAATCGATGTGACATCCGAAATTTTAAATGGGGCATAAGTTTGTAACTTTCCCACATTTCATACAAGCGCGTCCCAAAGTTTGGGATCCCCCTCCCCCTCCATTTCCCCATTCATACACCGTCGGCGCCACGACACCCTCCCCACTGCGGCCAGCCTCCTCCGTCCTCCACCCCATCCTCCACCTTGCCGGAGCCGCTACCCCTACCCCGTCGTCCACTTCAAGAGATGGACGTCTGTCATCCATGGCGCCGGACCATGATCCTTTCATCGCGTCGCCACGCTTCATCGGCGTCATCGTACACCTTGCCGTTGTCGCTCCTACGACCGCCTCATCCACGGCAACATGATTTATCCCCCGACTCGGCCGTCTACCATCTAAGCCTTCTTCCCTGCCGCCGACAACCATCGCACCCACAGCACCCTCAATGTACCAGCAGGGGCCTACACGGCGTCGCAAGAGAGGTGGTACTCTTCCACATGTGCTTAAGTTATTGATCTCACCCGAAAAATAGATCTTAAATTTTTTACTGTACTTTTGTTGTCCATACCAAATCGTAGTGGCTAGTTGAATGCAAACATTGGTTGCGAAGTAGCTTTGTCCGGTTTGCACCTTCAGATCCGCCATGTCACGGTCACTATACTCGTAAAGCTTATGGTTTCCCCCTTTTATATTCACTACCATCATCGTAGGTGCTTCACTGCTTCGTGTCATGCTAGCACTGCTCCTCAAGACCTCAACCCATCAAGCGAAACAACATGCCACTCATAATTCCAAAGCTTACATGTTGAAATATGAATCTGATATGATGCTCATATTACTAAAATAGAGAACATTTAATTGGTCACCTAATGTTCCTATATTCGTTTCGAAAAGCATGTGCGCCACCCACTGGTCCAGCTAGTTCCACTTTCCTGATTTTAGTCTTGATGCTTAGGGTTTTCCCCTTTTATCTACTCTAGTATGATCTGCGTAGGTGCTCTCTGTCGTACTAGCATTACTCCACCCTTCAAGCTAAACAACACAACACCCAAAATTCTAAAGCTTAGTTGTTCAAATATGATTGTGATATGATACTTATATTAGTTAACAGACACATTTAATTGGTTAGCTAAAGGTCCCACTTGAGTTTCCAAATGCATGTCGCGACATAGAGAGAGACAGCAGAATTGCATTTCTTTGTCACTTGTTGACTGTACTTTCTTATCCATACCAAATCTTAGTTGTTATTTCAAAGCAAACATCGGTTGCTAACTACCCTTTCCGCGGTTTGCAGCTTCAGATCTGCCATCCCACTGCCACGGTAAACACTATACTCATCATGCTTACGGTTTCCCCATTTTATGATTACCACGATCAGCCTACGTGGTTTGTGTCGTAATAGCACTGCTCCACCCATCAAGCTAAACAAGCTTAGTTGTACAAATTCAAATTTGATATTATGCTGATATTAGTAAAACTAAGAGATGCTTAATTGGTGAGCTAAATGTTCCTACTTTAGTTTCGAAATGCATGTGAGCCACATATGGAGAGACCAGAAGGAATAGTATTTCTCTGTGGTCTCTAGTTCATCATGGGTGGCCAACCGACATTGTATAGAAAGACTTGTAATATCTTCAATCTGCTTGCTCTTCTGCTCTTCTTTAAGATGATCCTCTTCTCTTGCGGTCGACTGGTCAGGTCGAGTTATTCCCCCTTAGTATATTTTGAATCTGTCAGGTCAGGTCGACTTGTTCTTCTTTACTATATGTTGAAGGTGTCATCTGCAAAGTATCATCACTTCTGGAGCTCTCATATTTTGAGTAGTAGGCCACATTATATTAATGCACACACCAAATTACAGCATGCATGTCACCTCTTAGAAGAATTGCAGAGATAGCACAAAGGGGTTTACAGGGAGGAAGTATTGGATTAGAATCACTTCTACATTACAAAGATAATCTCACTTGTTTTTATGTTTTGATGCATGTCACATATTGAACATTATCAAAATGAATATGAGAATGGGTGCACGAGAGGAATATTGTGGAACAATCCACTAGCTAACAAACTTGGCATGGTGGAGGATGGCCTATCTTATTCACCCATCAATGTGCATGCTCTAACTTGGCAAGGTTGTATTGGTCGCACATATTTTGCATCTGACCTCTTGCATTACTTCTACTCTGTTACACCATCTGCTTAGTTTAAGCATCATATATGAGTATATGCCATACCTATCCATTTTCTGTACCTATTCCATGTGTCGTCATACTATGTTTTTCCAGTCAAATGTTGTTCTTTCATAATAGATGTCCAAAAGGAAGAGGGTGAGTGCAGATCCTCAAGGAGTACAAACTAGGTATTTGGAAAAGGTAGTGATACTTGTTAAATCAGATAGATCAATAGCCACAGAAAACACAGGCCCAACTATACCAGACTTTACCCCTACTCCAGTGGCCAAACCCCTATTAGAACTACTGAGAGCCCAGTGTCAGGTATTGTCTATGATATAAATTCAAAATTTGAACTCCTAAATTTTTGCATGTGCATTACCTTCTCTCTTGTATGAAAACTAATTTCAGATGAATCTCCTTGCTCAAAGGATCAGAGGATCTCACGACAATAGTGGGCTCTGCATTGCTCTTGTTAGTACCTCTTGCGCTTTGTCAGCATACTTACACTCATTGATGTTTGATTATGTAGCATCACTGTAAATGTTTGCTTCTTTATCCTCCCTTTTCTTGAAATTATAAGATCTATATTTACTCTTAGATAAATCTAGAATTAACACAATCGTTATGAAGTTTTGGATTGCTCATGTAAATACCTATTGTCGTGTACTCCCTCTATATCAAATTAATTGTTGATCAATTGGATGTATTTAGAACCTAATAGTGCTAAATACATCCATTTGAGCGGCAAGTAATAACGGTCAGTGGTGGTATTACTACACATGCATTGCGAGATAGTTGATTGTCTACCATTACTCTGCATCTTATCTGCCATGCCCTCCACTTTCTCCAAATTATCATATCTACATTTACTCTTACCAAAATGTTGAATAAAGCTAATGCCACTGCACACGTTGATGTATGCATTCCTCTTGTCAGTACCTTTTGCCTTGTAACGTTGTACTTAATTAATTGCTATTTGATTATGTATCATCAGTCTGCACCTGAGCTTCATTATCCTCTATTTCTTCCAATATTATTTGATATATATTTACTCCTTGCAAAATGTAGAATAATGCAACACTTATAAAGAATTTTCTTTGGGGAATTTATTGAATTATCCTTCCATCAACATGGAGAAGGGCTTTGTCCAGTTCATGTTAACATGTAATTTAAGTTCATCCTTCTCAAGCCTTCAAACTTTGTTCTAGTATAGATTTGGATAGGCATCATTTCCTCCACTGTTGTGTACATCTGATTGCATGTTTGCAACAACTACCAGTTTTAAATTGTAGTTGTAAAAACATGTTCCTTATGCAGAACAGATCCATTTATTTGCTTATATAATTGTGAAACCTGTTACGTGTCTCCTTGTTTCTCTTTCAAAGTCGTATCTCTTATGCCAGGCAGAACTTTAGGAAAGATAGTGAGCCAAACCATCTTAAGGACAGCGAGATGACCCCAAGGTCCTGTCTTGATGAAGACAGTGAGTTGAAGCTACTCACCAGCAAGTGTGAGACAACCTCGTGCAGTCGCTGCCTCAATCAGTTCGACTTCTTTAGTCTCAACTTAAAGCGGAAAGGCTTGCTTCAGCTCAGCTCCGACTTGAAGTCAAAGATGTAATGAAGATGTCAGGGGACTGCCTTGCGCACTATGGTGCCATACAGCTAGGGATGAATCATCTATCGTTGACACAACTAAGGTCTCATCAACTTGTTCGGCTGCTTGCGGGGACAGACCTTGCCAGGTCTAGTGCCTTCTGAAGTGCTCTCAGTTTTGTATATTCTTTTGTCGGCGCATTTATATGCACTAGTTACGACCTTTGATGCCCAGTGTATGTAATCTACGGTCATGTTGCGCTTTATTATCACCGGTGGTGAACTTTGATTCCCAATGGATGTAATATGCCGTAATTTCTTTATTGTATAGTCTATGATTATTCTTTGGTTGGTATGCTGTAATTTAGGCTGGAAGGTTCAGTGGATCTCAGTGTTGTCGGTCCTCAGGCCGGCCTGTTACTCATATGGGCCAAAATGTGGGACTATAATCATCATGGGCCATTAGCAGGTCTAAACCTATAGTAGTTTCCCGCCTTTAATAGGCCATGGGCTATATATTTACTGTAGTGACACTGGGCCTCCTACGGGCCGTAGAAACAATGGGCCTTCTACGGTCCGTAGAAACAATGGGCCTTCTATGGGACATAGAAACAATGGGCCTTCTACGGGCCGTATCATCAATGGGACTTATACGGGCCGTATGATCGATTGGCCAAACATGGGCCAAAAACAGACCGCATTATGGCCGTAAACGGGCTAGAGTTGGAGTCGTCCGTTCATGGGCCGACCATAACGGGCAGTCGTTAATAGGCCGTATTTGATGATGCTATGAAAATGGCCCAACGTATTAACGGGCCACAAACGGGCTGACTGTAACCACGGGCTGAATTTGGCCCACAAGCAGAAAATGGCAGTAATGGGCCATAAGTAACCGAATGCTGGAAATGAGCCCAAGAATAAATGGGCCCTGAGAAGGACGAAAGATAACATGGGCTGCAAACGGCCCAATGGATTAATGGGTCGTTAATGGGTATAAAGTGGTACACTGTTCATTACGGGCCAGTTTCACCACGGGCCGTTAATGGGCCAATAGTTACAAAGGTCCTCATATGGGCCGGAAGACGTCATGGGCCATACATGGGCCAGAACTTAAAATGGGTTGGAATCATATTGGACGGCCCAGATGACGCTACTGGGCCTAATTCGGATAGGTCATAACGGGCCCTAGGTTAGCAGGCTGTAAATGGGCTATATGCAAACAAGTCGTTAACGGGCTTTCCGTGGGCCGGCCCGCCATATTTTGACCAAGTCAAACGGGCCAGCCTTTTCATAAGAATGGGCCTCTGTTTGGCCGTGCCACGTGTTGACGTATCATAGGTGCCTTCGGTCCAATGAGTGGATGACATATGTCCCAACGGTGAGCCGACACGTGTTTCCTCCAGCCAATGATGATTTTACACGTGGAAAATCCCTGTTGGTCGGGGATGTTAGCGGGTTATCGGATCCAAAACCGGACCCGATAGCTTAACGGCGTTCCGTTACGGTGGATGCCACGTGTCGGTCACCCTTGACGAAAGCACTTCTGTGACGCGCGATTTATCGTCATGGAAGTTGTTGGGGATATTACTACTGGGCGTAAACCGGCCTATCTGGGCCGGGTTAACTTCGTCAATAGTTAAGTATGTTAAAGCCCAAGAAGACAGATGAGGGCTCAAGGCCCATGGTCGGTTCAAGGCCTGTAGCCATAAACCGGCATTAGTAGTTAACTTGTATTGTAAGTTAGGAATAAGTAGAGACCAAACCGGACACATCTATGAGCCGGCATTGGGACTCTGTAAGCCGATGGGAGTCACCCGTGTATATAAGGGGATGACCCGGCGGCGGTTAAAGGACAACAGACAACAACTCGAGACATAGGCGAAGCTTGTTTGCTCCCTAGTCATCGAAACCCCATCAATTCCATCACAACTAGACGTAGGCTTTTACCTTCACCGAAGGGGCCGAACTAGTATAAACTCTCTTGCGTCCCTGTGTCCACTTTAACCCCTTCAAGCTAACCCATCGTGATGGCTCCACGACTAAGTCCTTTCTCTAGGACATCTGCCGTGACAGTTCCACGACAGTTGGCGCCCACCGTGGGGCTATCGCACGATGGTTTCCGGTTCTTGGAGGGCCGCTTTGAAGGACTCGAGGGCTACGCTGTAGGCCGGATGACTAAGAGTCGTCGCGGCAAGTTCTACATCAACGACACAGGCCGGGGCCCCGAGGCCGATTCAATTGAGTATGGGTATCGGGTCCCCTTTGGAGGCATTCACGTTTTCATTGGCAAGATTGGTGAACCGGGCCCTGAGCCGGACATCTGCACCGACCTCGTCGAGACGGCTCAGCGTGCGCGATCCGCCCGGGTTAAATCGGCCATGAAGCATGCCTTCGTAGGAGTCATCCATGGAGGAAGTTATGAGGATGGATTGGAATCTCGCGGCGATACCGTCGTTTGTTCCGATGACGAGTCATCGACCGGAGAAACCGAATCTCTTTATCAGCTACAAGACGGCCAGATTGGGGGCTATTCCGATGGCGACAGTATTCCGGACCCCTCTGATCTTCCCAACCGGGTTGGAATATTCATGACTGGCACACAGGCAGCGCTTCATTCTTCAACCGCTGCGGCAACAACCTCTGGTTTAGCAGCAGCGACGGCTGCCGGGGCAGGAGGCCCTATGCGCCCACCGGCTCAAGTTCTATCAGAGCTATTTGATGCATTGGTTGTGCTTATGGTGGAGGCTAATCCGGCGGATCAGGGCGTTCACAACGCCGAGATTGCATAAGTGAAGGAACAGATCACCCAGGCCAAGGCAGATCTGGCAGCTGAGGACACCAGGATGGCCACGGAGCGGGCCGCTTTAGACGAACAAGCCTACAGGCTCATGTTGGACCAGAGTGCGTCGCAGGAAGTCATGAGGAGGAAGTACCGATCCCGTTTGCCTCCGGTTTTTGAGGCTAGAGACCTTTTCAACACTCCAGGAGTAGGAACCGGCAATCCGCTGGAGGGAAACCGGGCTGAAGCTCCCGGGACCGGGGCACCGGTTCAGCCTCGTTAGATGGACCCGCCTCGTCAAAACACCGTTATACCTCAGGCTGTTTTAACACCTCCGGGTCACTACTCCAACCCGATGGACAATCTCATTGCCGCTGCTGCACGGCTGGAGGCCATTCCAATTGAAGGTGACTCGCCACAGGCAGTGGAGACGCGATGGGTCAAGGAGCTTCTGAGGACAGCTTTGGTCCAATAGGAAGCATACTCGTACAGCCGCGACCGGATCCACTCGACCCCCCGTCCAAGCTGGAGCTATTGCAGACATATGGATGAACCGGCAGTGTCGAGTAACGAACGACATGGAGCACCCCGTGGCAACAACCCGACGGGTGGTGCTGATAACGCTCAGGAAGTGGTGAACCAGGCCCGAGCGCGCAGGGAGGCCGAGTTAGCCACACAGCATCAGGCTCGGTAGCTCACGCCGGTTTGTCCAACCATCTCGGTCGAACCTGGTGTAACTTCTAGTTCTTTGGGGGTGCCTTGCCTTATCCCCGCTTTACGCAATGTGCACCTGCCCAAGGATTTCAAGGGCCCGCGCAAGGTACCAAATTACACGGCAGATCAGCCTCCGGAGACATGGGTGGAAAGCTATGAGATGGCCATGGAGATGCTTGATGCGGATGACGCGGCGTGTGCGAAATACTTCACCATGATGCTTGAAGGAACGGCCCGTACTTGGTTAAAAAACTTGCCGGCTAATTCTATCAGTTCATGGGCCCAATTACGAGCCCGGTTTATCAGCAATTTCAAGGATACATGTAAACAGCCTATGTTGATAGTGGACTTAGCTGCATGCATCTAGGAGGAAGGAGAGTCAATGACTCATTGGGTGCCCCGGGTTTCACAAGTGTTACACTCATCAGACCGCATCAATGCTAACACCGCAGTATTAACCCTAGAAGGCAACTGCCAGTTTGGGCCCCTGAAGCTGAAATTGGGACGGATGAAGCGTCATTGCACTGACATGGGGACCCTCATGGACGCTTTGGTGAAATATGCTGATTCTAATAGTACCGAGGATCCCGAATCTGATGATGACAAGACAGGGAAGGGAAAGAGGAACAACAACTCCAAAGGTCAGCAGCATCACTGGGCAGGCAATGGTGGTGGAGGCAAGCGTAAAGCGGATGGTAACATGGACTTTGTGGCTAATACTAACGCACAGGACAATGGCCAGCGACGCAGGGGTAAACCGAAAAATCGTAATGGGGCACCCAACCCTAACCCAGACCGCCTAAACTATCTGCTAAGCCAGCCCTGTCCAAGACATGGGACGAAGGAGTCGCCAGCAAACCACCTTTGGAAGGATTGCTTTATTATGCAGGAGTTCAAGAATTCTAATAATTTCCAGTATGATCAAGAATCTGGCGGTGGCTCAGGATCCAGGCCGGGTTACGGTGGAGGAAGTTCCGGTTCAGGATTTAATGGTAATCCGGGCGGACATAATGGTCAAACTAGTCAGAACAACCAGGGTGGTTACAACCAACAGCAGCAACAGTCAGGTTACCAGAGCAACCCAAAGCAGTTGAGTAGTGGGCAGTACCATGTCTTCACCACTAGCTTGGACAAGCGAGACCGGAAGGTTCAGAGGCGGGCGGTCAACTCTGTTGAACCGGCCGTACCCCGTTATCTACGTTGGTCTGAACAGTCAATCATATGGAGCAGAGAGGATCACCCTCCCCAGGTCGATAATCCGAGTCAGTTGGCTCTGGTGGTGGCGCCTCAGGTGGGAGGTTATAAGTTCACCAAGGTGCTCATGGATGGAGGTAGCAGCATTAATATATTGTACTATGAGACCTTCCGTCGTATGGGACTGACAGATAAAAATCTTAAACCGTCTAATACGGTGTTCCACGGTGTAGTACCTGGCAGATCAGCATATCCTGTTGGTAAGATAGCTCTGGAAGTGGCCTTTGGGGATGATCATGATTCCAGGTCGGAGACATTGATCTTTGAAGTGGTGAAAATCCAAAGTCCGTATCACGCCCTATTTGGGCGACCGGCCTACGCCAAGTTTATGGCACGACCCTGTTATGTGTATTTGCAGCTCAAGATGCCGGGTCACAAGGGGACAATAACGGTTCATGGAAGCCGCAAAATCGCTTTGGAGTGCGAGGAAGGTGATGCGGCCTATGCAGAGTCGGTTTGTGCCACCGAGGAGCTGAAGTATTATAAGGACAATGTTGATCCGGCGGACATGACTCCATTAAAGAAGCCAACTATGGAGCATGATCCGGCCCTGAAGTTCAAATCGGCAGCAGAAACTAAGCTTGTTGACTTTGTACCTGGCGATTCGTCCAAGCAGTTCAGCATCAGTACTAATTTGGATCCGAAATAGGAAAGCGCGCTCATCGAGTTCATCTGTGAGAATCGGGACATTTTTGCATGGAAGCCCTCTGACATGCCCGGTGTACCGAGGCAACTCGCTAAGCACACCCTTAATGTGGATCCTAAATACAAACCGGTGAAACAGTTCCTCCGCCAGTTTAACGAAGAAAGACGCAAGGCAATTGGAGAAGAGGTAGCCAGACTCTTAGCAGCTGGTTTTATTGTTGAAGTTTTTCACCCTGAGTGGCTTGCCAATCCGGTGCTGGTCCTTAAGAAAAACGGCACCTGGCGCATGTGTGTGGATTACACAGATCTTAATAAAGCTTGTCTAGCAGATCCTTTTGCCCTCCCCCGTATTGATCA
This sequence comes from Triticum aestivum, assembly GCF_018294505.1. Taxonomy (NCBI): domain Eukaryota; kingdom Viridiplantae; phylum Streptophyta; class Magnoliopsida; order Poales; family Poaceae; genus Triticum; species Triticum aestivum. Next base: position 209,451,746 of record NC_057812.1, read on the forward strand.
AATTATTGATGCTACGGCGGGTTGTGAGAGTTTATGTTTTTGGATGCATATTCTGGCTATCATCAGATCAAAATGGCAGTTAAGGACCAGGAGAAAACGGCATTCATAACTCCCTTTGGAGCCTTCTGCTATGTGTCTATGCCCTTTGGGCTTAAGAGTGCCCAGGCAACTTATCAACGTTGTGTGCAAAATTGTCTACACAAACAGATTGGACGTAATGTACACGCCTACGTGGATGATATCGTGGTTAAATCCAGGGAGAAGGAGACTCTGATTGGTGATTTAAAGGAGACTTTTGATAACCTGAGGACATACAAGATGATGCTTAATCTGGACAAATGCGTCTTTGGTGTACCGGCAGGCAAGTTATTAGGCTTCCTGGTGTCCAATAGAGGAATTGAAGATAATCCGGAGAAGATCACAACCATCACCTCCCTAGCTAAACCGAAGTGTATCAATGATGTTCAACGCCTGGCAGGCCGAATTGCCACGTTAAGCCGGTTTATCAGTCGCCTTGGTGAGAAGGCAATCCCTTTGTATCAGATGTTGAAGAAGACGGATCAGTTTGTCTGGAGTTCTGCTGCTGATGAAGCATTTGAGGACTTAAAGCGGCAATTGGCCAATCCGCCTGTGCTCGCCGCTCCTATTGACAAGGAGCCGTTACTGCTAATGCTCGGGCGGTCAGCGTGGCTATTGTGGTGGAGCGAAAGGAGGCAGGTAAGGAGCATCCGGTTCAACGCCCGGTCTATTATATCAGCGAGGTGCTCATTGAGTCCAAGCAAAGGTATCCGCATTGGTAGAAGCTGGTGTATGGAGTTTTTATGGCAAGCCAGAAGCTTAAACAATACTTCCAAGGGCATCCAATTACGGTGGTCAGTTCTGCTCCTTTGTGGGATATCATCCAGAACCGGGAAGTAACTGGCCGGATTGCCAAGTGGGCTATAGAGCTTGGGCCGCACGATTTGAAGTATGTGCCTTGGACGGCGATTAAGTCTCAAGCACTGGTTTATTTTATCAATGATTGGACGGAAATGCAAGCACCTGAAGAAAAGCCGGATCACACATATTGGACAATCCATTTTGACGGATCCAGGCAATTGGAAGGTTCGGGGGCTGGAGTCGTATTAACTTCCCCACGAGGTGATAAGTTTTGTTATGTTCTCCGCTTAATGTTCCCTTGTACTAACAATGCAGCTGAGTATGAAGCTTTTCTCCATGGTCTCCGGATGGCTAAGGAGATGAATCTAGGTGGAGTTAAGTGCTTCGGTGACTCGGACCTCGTGGCTCAGCAAGTGTCTGGCACTTGGGACTCCAAGGATCCACTCATGGTAGCATATCATCGTGAGGTGGATATTGTTGCAGGTCATTTCAAAGGCTATCAGGTGGACCACGTGGACCGGCGGAAAAATGAAGCGGCAGACGCTTTAAGCCGGCTGGGCTCTCAGCGCAAACCGGTTCCGCCCAATGTTTTTCTGGATGTGCTGCACAACCCGTCGGTCAAGATCCCTGGTGAAGCGGATTTGGCTATTCCTAATCCGGAAGCTCAATTGGTGGCAGCTCTTCATGTTATTCCGGATTGGACGCTTCCCTACCTGGCGTACAAGAACTGGGGCGAGTTGCCAGAGGATGAGACTTTGGCCAGACAGATAATCCGGCGATCCAAGTCCATGACTATTATCAACGGCGAGTTGCATCATTGCAGTGTGTCAGGAGCATTTCAACGATGTGTGTCTCCTGAAGAAGGCCGTGAAATTTTGCGTGAGATCCACGCAGGAGATTGTGGTCACCACGCCGGTTCAAAATCTCTGGTGGCTAAAGCGTTTCGCCATGGTTTCTATTGGTTAACTGCTCATGCTGATGCAGAGGATCTGGTCAGACGATGTGATGGTTGCCAAAAGTTCTCAAGACGTGCTCATGTACCAGCTCAAGAATTGAGGATGATTCCAATTACTTGGCCATTTGTGACTTGGGGCTGGATGGTTGGGCCTTTCAAAAGGTCCAAAGATAAGAAAACCCACCTCCTGGTGGCGGTTGACAAGTTTACAAAGTGGGTGGAGGCAGAACCTGTTAGCAAGTGTGATGCGGCCACGGCGGTTCAGTTCATTAAAAAAGTGATTTTCCGGTTTGGCTTTCCACACAGTATCATCACAGATAATGGTACCAATTTGTCCAAAGGTGCCATGAAGGATTTCTGTGAACGAGAGCACATCCGGCTCGACGTTTCATCAGTGGCACACCCACAGTCCAATGGTCAAGCAGAAAGAGCTAATCAAGATATCTTGAGAGGCATCAAGCCCCGGCTCATGGTTCCTTTGCAGAGAACGCCGGGTTGTTGGGTAGAAGAATTACCATCTGTGTTATGGAGCATCAATACAACACCCAACAGGTCAACAGGATACACACCGTTCTTCATGGTTTATGGAGCGGAGGTGGTTCTCCCCAGTGATATCCGTCATGATTCACCTCGTGTGACGGCTTATATTGAAGCGGACAAGCAGACAGCACGGCAAGATGCTTTGGACCGGTTGGATGAAGAGCGTGACATAGCAGCCGCCCGATCGGCGATTTACCAACAGGATCTTCGTCGTTATCACAGTCGCCGAGTCAGAACCAGAACCTTCCAGGAAGGAGATTTGGTGCTTCGGCTCATCCAAGATCAAACTGATATGCATAAATTATCCCCACCTTGGGAGGGGCCTTTCGTGGTCAGCAAGAATCTGCACAACGGGTCATATTATCTGATCGATATTCGAGAGCATAAGGACTCACGTACATCAGAGGAGGAAACCAACAGGCCGTGGAACATAGCTCATCTTCGGCCTTATTATACCTGAGCCATTGGTTCTACTTATGTACATATTACAACGATGTATATATTATGATTAACTATAATAAACCGGAACCTCAGCTAAAGCAGGGTATCTGTTCTTTTACATCATGTGTGGTTACACGGAGTTGTTCTAAAGCGGCTTCCGGTTTACCCCTTGAGTTCGCTTTGCTAAAAGCATCGTGTTGTATCACTTGGAGGATTGGTCGTGTCTGAACCAATACCATACCTGTTGATAGGCGAGAGCCACCAGATCACTTGGGGACTTGGTCACGTCTGAACCACTCATGCCTCTTGATCGGCCTAAGGCCAAAGAATCACTTGGGGGCTTGGTCGAACCCGAACCATCGCCATGCCACTTGGTCGGCATAAATGCCACGGCTTCATTTGGGGACCTGGCTGACTAGAACCATAGTTACACCTAACGGGAGCTTGGTCGTGTTCGGCCATGGTAATGCCATTTGATCAGCTCAAATAAACCTTTTTTGCAAAACGGTTTTATCATTGCTTTTGTTTCGCACTTTTCTTTGCAAGATACTTTTTTCTTTTTTATTGCGTTCTTTTTAAACCGACAAAGTTTTCAACCAATCCATTGACGGAACACAGTTCACGTCAATCCGGAGACTATTTTCCCGGTTTGATCCTTGTTGTTAACATCCTCTTATGGAGTAACACGATGTTTATTATAACCCGGCATGGTTTACATGGTAAACCAGCGTCATATATATACAGGAGCTGTTATCTCCTCTAACAATGTGGGTTTGCAAAACTCCGCTTCAAGATTGGCCAAGCCAACTTCACGCTCAACGATGGCAGGTATTATGTATCTCAAAATTTTGGTTATATACTTAATTTTTTTTGGATGTTTTGACTTCATATATGCAGACATCATATTCCGCCTGACGGTACAACCGCGGTGGCACTTGAAGAGTTTCTTAATTGCAGAAAGTGCTTTGGAAAATTCATCACCACAAGAAGAACAAATCAACATCAAAAGTATCAGCTAGCCTATTACAAGGCAACACGGTGCCCATAATAATATCATTGTTTTTTGCAAAGGAGAGGCAGTTTTAAAACTGGCTTCCGGTTCAAGCTTGGTCACCAGCCTGGCCTGATGGTTGTGGGTCATCCTGCGCCGCTTCAGCCTCCGTTTCTCTACCCAGTGGCTGGAAATCAACAGTTGTCCAGTCGATTCCCATTAATGCTTGAAAAGCAGCTTCATCATGGATCAGCAATGACGGGTCAATATCGGGAGCGTAAGTATGCTTACGGATTGGAGGGATCAGATTTTCCGATTCATGGATTGGTGCAGCTATTCGCTTGTTCTGATTGTCATATTGGGCTTGATAATGAGACAAGTCTGCTTCTTCAGCCAATTGACAAGCTAGCGGACGTACCTCCCGGTTTATTGCTCGCAGATCCGCTTCACCAAATTCTGGCCCATCTTCCTTCAAGCTGGGATAGCCCTGAGCCGCTTCAATAGGATCAAAATCCGGCACCCAGGCTTTTGCCCGGATTAAGGCATTGATCGCACCGGTTCGAGCAGCAGATTTCTTCAGCTCTTCAACCCGGGCAGGAAGCACCGACAATTTCATCAGAGTGTCTTGAATCAAAGTGGGCGCCGGTTTGTTATGGGATGCGGTACAGATGATCCGCTGGGCACCAGTATACAATTGTTCAACCAATGTATAGGCGGCTTTCAGTTTCTTCCGCACTTCTGACCCCAAGTGACCAATGCGTGTCCCTGAAATACCATAAAGGGTTAATAAACCGGCAACTCTGTAAGAAGGCAGAGCCAATTCAGAAGTCAAACTGACTTACCAAAGATAGCAGTAGTCATGGCATGAACGTGCCGCTTTATGCTGGTCAGTTCATCCGCCACTGGTTTTAGTGCAGCCTCGGCATCCTCTTCTCGTTTGATTAAAGCGGACTTTTCAGTGGCCCAATCCGCCCGCTTCTTCTTGAAGCTCTCCTTAAGCTGTTCCATGGCGCTTAAAGCGTTGGTTAATTCCTCTTTTGCTTTGGAGGTTTCAGCTTGTTGGGTTTTCAGGTTTTCTTGGAGATCGGCGACTTGGCTTTCTTTCGTTTTCAGCTCCGCCTGCACGCAGACAGTTATATGCATCAACAAAACGGTACAAGGATTGAATTACCAACCACATAACAAGTTATGCACTTAGCACTTGGGGGCTAAATGCATATTCAATCTTCATCTTTCAATTGCTTACAAAGTCCCAAGATCAATACAAGTATTCAACTTGGCACTTGGGGGCTAATGGCTATTTGCTCATATATATATTCTGATGCGGCAATCTCAATTACTTAAAGTACCGGTTTAACTACGCTAAGTTAAACCGGCCCTTGGGGGCTACATCGGCGAATTTCAAAGTATTAAGATTTATGTTAGTAAGTCCCGGTTTGAAAGAAGATTACAAACCGGCCCTTGGGGGCTAGGAGAGTCAGCAAGTATTGAAGCGTACAAGCAGGAAAGAGCATACGGAAGTTACCTCATATTTATCCTTCATCATATTAACCAGACTGGCTTCATAGTCACGGCTGGCATACAGCCGGTTTAGGTAGCTGGAATGGATATCTTGGGCGTTCAGAGCAGTGTAAGTTGCCAGATCAGCATTCCACTTGCCTTTACCAAAGGCAGCAAATTCTTCCTTGGCAGAATGTTTGGACAAAGCAACAGGATTGCTTGGCTCGGTATGGCTAGTGCCAGTAATGACAACCTCATCCTCCTGAGTATCGCCAGTTTGCACTGGGGCTATTGGCTTGTCAGTAGGTTTTGCTGGACCGGTGGATCTCTCAATCCAGATGGAGCCTGTCGGCTGATTGACAGGACCTGAGGCATCAGTAGGTCTCTCTTCAGCAATAAGATCATCGTCTTGCTGCGGTGGATCGTTAGGTATATCTTCAGGAATAGCCGCTTCAAGGTCGGGTGTCTTTCCTGGCTCAAGAACGGCATCTTCTTCGGCCGCTTTGTCCAGGCGGGCCTTCTTGCTTGGCCTAGGTTTGGCCTTGAAAAGAATAACAAAATCAAATACATCATATGTTCAAGGGCGATGTGCTGCAAGTATCATAATAAGTATAACTTACCCAAGCACCGTTTTGAGCGGTGGCAGCTGAGTAGCCGATGATTCGCCAGAAGATGAGTGGGAAGTAACCTGCTAATCAGAGTCATATGGATTAAGAGGTTGACGAAAGCAGCCCGCTTTAGGACAATCACTAACAAGCAAATTAGAGACCTCTGAACGGCGTTTCCGAACCGGACTGTTCGGTAAACCGACGGAGGTAACTACCTGGCCGCTGTGCCGGGTTGTGCGACGAGCTTCGTGTTGTTGGGTCTTCATAAGAATTGGGATCCAAATAAGCAAGAGGATGAGAAAATTTATCTTTTCGGTTTGCCTGACAGATTTTTAGCGAAGGCAAAGGTTCTGAATCGGAAGAGAGTATAATTACCTCTGTAGCATCAGCGTGGCTGGCTTCGGCATCATCCTGACAAATATCATCATCAATAAGACGCATGAAAAATAAGCCAAGTGAGTCAAGCTCTACCTCAAGGTCCGGATTATCCACATCATCATCAGGGGCCGGATTAGAAGATGCGGTAGTTCTTTTCCTGCGGGCAGTCTTCTTTACAGCTTTAGTCTTTTGCTGGGTTGCTCTTTCCGGTTTGTCTGGTTTTTCCGGTTTCTCCTGCGGCAATTTCTTGCTCCAAAACGGATCATTGCCCTGATTACACAGACACTGATATTAAACAATGACCAGATATATCAATAACAGATTCAGCAAAAGGAAAAAACAAGGTCTTACAGCTGGCGGTTTGTTGGTGGCACAGAAGGGAAGCAGGCCGTTTTTAGCACAGATATGTTCCGGTTCATTCAACATCTTATTCACAGCTTCTGGGATTTCTTCATCGGTGAGCTGGATTTTGGAATGTCGCAGTGGGTCATCAACACTGTCGGTATACTCGCACATCAAACCGGAGTGCTGACTAAGGGGCAGTATGCTCCATGATATCCAACAGCGAGCGAGATCAACCCCTGTTAAACCGCTGGCCATAAAGGCTCTGAGCTTCGACAGTTGAGGAGCATATTTGCTTCTCTCCTGGGCAGTCAATCTTTGCGGAAAAGGGTGTGTATTGCTGAGCCGCTCCGGACGAAAGCCTGGCAAGGGATTCTCACCAGCAGGGGAGGTGTCTTTGCAGTAGAACCATGTCTGATTCCACTCTTTGGGGTGACTGTGCAGTTTGGCATGAGGGTATGTGACCTCTTTCCTTTTCTGGATCGCCACGCCACCCAGCTCCGTATTGGAGCCGTCAGTAACTCAGTATGGCAGTTTAGATGGAAAAGGTCTCGGAACAATTCCACTGTGGGCTCCTCTTGAAAGAACGCTTCAGAGAGCACTTGGAAGTGACACATATTTGTAACAGAATTGGGGCCAGTATCTTGTGGATGGAGTTGGAAATCGGCCAAAACATCTCGGTAAAATTTAGAACCGGGTGGCTTAAAGCCTCGAGCTAAGTGATCTACGAAAACAACAACTTCTCCTTCTTGAGGAGTGGGATGGCATTCTTTGCCAGGAGCCCTCCAATGGATGGTATCTTTGCTGCCTAAAGCGCCGATCAGGACTAGATCGTCCAGCCGAGCCTCTGTGACGCAAGAAGGAACCCAATTGCATTCATATACTTGCTTGGCCATGATGGAATCTACAAGGTAGAAGATCCCGGTTCAAAAATGCATTTGATCAAGGTACATTGGTATGTGCAATGTTAAACCGGAGACGGATCTATCTGAACCGGAGTTTTATGAAGCAACAACATCTGGCGGTTCAACAAGGGGACTAATGGTATATACCGGTTTGGCAATTTTTTCCTACAAGGTTAAACCGTCGGGTTTAAACATTGAAGCAGATGAGTAAGTTTATAGAAACAGATTTCGTAAGATTTCTGTACAGCGATGGATCTAAAGCAAGTTCAGAAAAAAGATAAATATTCAGAGGTCCAAAAGGAGCAGTACCGAATCGATAAGCAAGACATACATACAGATCTATGGTTTTGAGATGTGTAAGTGAAGGCGAAGGGTAAACAGCTACCATTGCACAGAATAAAGATTTGCGGAGCCATCTAAAGATCTATCGTATGAGCAAGAGGCAGATGATGAACACTGAAGAACTGTGAAACCCTAGGTCAGATCTGCGGGGGAAAGGATAGAAGATTTACCGGAGCTGAGGAAGATGCGGAAGGTTGCCGCGATGCTCTAGTGCGCTCAGGTTGATGCAGCGGCCAAGGTTGAGGCAGAGGTCGACGGCGGCGGCAGAGCTCCGGGGCTGGCGACGCGAGGAAGACGAAGAAGGCACGAAGGGGAGAAAAGAAATGACCCTTCAGTCCTATTTATAAGGCGAAAGAACATGAGTCAGGCGCGACAATCAAGGGGCCACGAAACAGAGCTGTCGCCTCGATTTCCGCAGATCTATTAAACAAAGAAGCATAATGGATAGCTTCGTTATGAAAGGTGACGTCACTCCGGTTTACAACAGTCAGAGAAGATGACATCATGGCGGTTTACCAATTTATGAGAAGATGTTGAAGATGAAGCTTTTGTTAAAGGATTGACATGAACCCGTTCAAATCAATCTGGGGCCTAATGTTGGGGATATTACTACTGGGCGTAAACCGACCTATCTGGGCCGGGTTAACTTCGTCAGTAGTTAAGTATGTTAAAGCCCAAGAAGACAGATGAGGGCTCAAGGCCCATGGTCGGTTCAAGGCCTGTAGCCGTAAACTGGCATTAGTAGTTAACTTGTATTGTAAGTTAGGAATAAGTAGAGACCAAACCGGACACATCTATGAGCCGGCATTGGGACTCTGTAAACCGACGAGAGTCACCCGTGTATATAAGGGGACGACCCGGCGGCGGTTAAAGGACAACAGACAACAACTCGAGACATAGACAAAGCTTGTTTGCTCCCTAGTCATCGAAACCCCATCAATTCCATCACACCTAGACGTAGGCTTTTACCTTCACCGAAGGGGCCGAACTAGTATAAACTCTCTTGCGTCCCCGTGTCCGTTTTAACCCCTTCAAGCTAACCCGTCGCGATGGCTCCACGACTAAGTCCTTTCTCTAGGACATCTGCCGTGACAATTCCACGACAGAAGTGGACACTTCCGTGATGATAATTTTGGTAATGTCATGGAACACTTCTACGACAGCACATGTATGACTATCTTGATTTTGTCATAAAATTGTCATGGATGTACATGCATGACAAAAAACGCGACCTACTGTGACAAACACATATCATCACGGAAGTGTTTTTTGTAGTGTAACCTTATGGACGTGGGCTCGAGCCCCATGGAGAGGATTATATCATATGATATTATTTTAATTGAAGTATATACAAAGTCCCAGCTCACTATTATCTTACTAAGCCGGCCCTTGGGGGCTACATGTTGATGTTCAAATCTACATGATCATATCTACAAAGTCCCTGCTCATTATTGCTTAATGACCTGGCCCTTGGGGCTACATTGGTTGAAGTTTTTATGGGCATCAGGAAATTACAAGTCACAGGTTGCTGCAAGCATGACAACCCAACACTTGGGGGCTACATATATGGAGTATTTATATTGAAGCAAGTCTTAAGTCATCACTTTGTTCTGCTCAAGACTTGGGGGCTACAGATCTACATCTTCAAGCCGACTGAAAATCAGATGAGTATTTCAAGACCAATATTTTTAAGCATTGGGAGCTGAATCAAATGAATTATTCTGTGAGAAACCAATATGGGCAAATTGATTATGAAGCTGGTCTATTAACCCAGATTTTCCAGGAGAAGAGAATGACAAGGACTTAATGATGATCAGGTACCGGTTCAGAAAAACTTTTAACCCGGAGCACAACCTGTCTATTTTGTTCTTGTGTTTATTTTGCAGGATCAGTTTAACATGGATAAATCCAAATTAAACTGGGGGCTAATGTCAGGGATATACCCTGTGGTGTAACCCGACCGGAAGTATAACCCAGACAGACTTGGTGATTCACTAGTGACCCACCCTGACTTGGCGACTCACTAAGTGACCCGCCCGGCTCTCTCCACTCACTGATGACTCGGCCAGGCCTAGTGATTTATTGGTGAATTGGCAGGTGGGACAGAGGAGTGATAAGACCCGGTGGCCCAGAAGGCGGCTCATGGAAGGCCGACTCATGTTATGGTGGGCCGGTTTAAGGCATAAAGAATATTCCCTTACAAAGGAAGCAAGACTAGGACTCCACTTGTAATAGATAGTCCTAATCCTACTAGGACTCTACATGTGACCTGCCCCTCCAACTTATATAAGGAGGAGCAGGGCACCCCAAGAGGGACAAGTTTTTCACAAGTTAGGTTTAGACAGACAAGTCAATAGCTCTTGAGATAGAGCACCCTTGTAACCGTGATCATCATCATCAATATCAATGAAGCAGGATGTAGGCTTTTACCTCCACCGCGAGGGCCCGAACCTGGGTGAAACCTCGCGTCTATCGTCCCGCTCAACCCCTCTCAAGCTACCACATAGATGTATTGGCCTCACGACTAAGTCCTAACACTAAGGACATCTGCCGTGACAATTCCACGACAGTTATCATTATTCTTTATAGCATACATGTCATCACCATAATCATCATAGATAGCAACCTTGTTATCATAGTCAATTGAAGCCTCATCCAAAATGGTGGATTCGTCACTAAATAAAGTCATGACCTCTCCGAATCCACTTTGATCATTATAATCATCATAAATAGGAGGCATGCAATCATTATAACAAATTTGCACATCAAATCTTGGGGGACTAAAAATATCATCTTCATCAAACATAGCATCCCCAAGCTTATGGCTTTGCATATCATTAGCATCATGGATATTCAAAGAATTCATACTAACAACATTGCAATCATGCTCATCATTTATACCAAACATTCTATTGAATTCTTCTTCTATCAATTGAGCACAATTTTCATTCCATCATTTTCACGAAATACATTATAAATATGAATAATATGATGCAACCTCAATTCCATTTTTTGTAGTTTTCTTTTATAAACCAAACTAGTGATAAAACAAGAAACTAAAAGATTCAATTGCAAGATCTAAAGATATACCTTCATGCACTCACCTCCCCGGTAACGACGCCAGAAAAGAGCTTCGTTGATGGGATGTGAGTGCCGCTTACCTAACCTTCCCAGCAACGGCGTCAGAAAAGAGCATGATGTCTACTATGCAACTTTATTGCTGTAGACTCGTGTTGGGCCTCCAAGCGCAGAGTTTTGTAGGACAGTAGCAAATTTCCCTCAAGTGGATGACCTAAGGTTTATCAATCCGTGGGAGGTGTAGGATCAAGATGGTCTCTCTCAAACAACCCTGCTACCAAATAATAAAAAGTCTCTTGTGTCCTCAACACACCAAAAACAATGCTAATCTGTATAGGTGCACTAGTTCGGCAAAGAGATGGTGATACCAGTGTAATATGGATAGTAGATATTGATTTTTGTAATGGTAACAATAAAAATCAGCAAGGTAGCAAACGATAAAAGTGAGCACAAACGGTATTGCAATGCTTGAAAACAAGGCGTAGGGTCCTTAATTTTGCTAGTGCAATCTCTCAACAATGTTAATCTAATTGGATCATATAACCTTCCTTCACGTGCGATGAAGAATCACTCCAATGTTCTTATCTGGCGGAGAAAATAAGAAGAAATTATTTGTAGGGTACGAAACCACCTCAAAGCTATTCTTTCCGATCAATCTATCCTAGAGTTCATACTAAATTAACACCAAGCTATTCTTTCTGATCGATTTAACCAAGAGTTCGTACTAAAATAACACCATAGGATACACATCAACCAACTCTAATGTCACCGCGAGTATCCGTGAGTTGATTATATGATATGCATGAACCAATTTCAGATTCATAATACTGAATCCAACATAAAGAACCTCAAAGAGTGCCCCAAGATTTTTACCGAAGAAACAAGAGACGAGAACATGCATCAACCGCTATGCATAGATTACCCCAATGTCACCTCGGGAATCCGCGAGTTGAGTGCCAAAACACATATCAAGTAAATCAATATGATTCCCCATTGTCACCACGGGTATCCATAGCAATACATACATCAAGTGCTCTCAAATCCATCAAAGTATTCAATCCGATAAAACGGAATCTCAAAGGGAAAACTTAATTCATCACAACAAGATAAAAGAAGGGAAAACACCATATGATCCAACTATATTAACAAAGCCCGCGATACATCAAGATCGTAACATCTCAAGAACACGAGAGATAGAGAGAGAGAGAGAGAGAGAGAGAGAGAGAGAGAGAGAGGTTAAACACATAGCTACTCGTACAAACCCTCAGCCCCGAGGGTGGACTACTCCCTCCTCATCATGTTGGCCGCCGGGATGATGAAGATGGCCACCTGTAGGATCGAAAGTATGTCTAGAGGGGGGTGTTTAGACTACTTGACCAAATAATCTAGCATTTTCTCAATTTTAAGTCTTGGCAGATTTTAGCAACTTAGAACAAGTCAAGCAATCAACCTACACATGCAAGTCTAAGAGTATAACAATGGAATGTAAATCATTGCACATGAAGGTAAAGGGATGAGTTTGGAGGGAGCAAGCGCAATGTAGACACGGACATTTTTGGCATGGTTCTGATAGGTGGTGCTATCGTACATCCATGTTGATGGAGACTTCAACCCACAAAGGGTAACAGCTGCGCGAGTCCACGGAGGGCTTCACCCACGAAGGGTCCACGAAGAAGCAACCTTGTCTATCCCACCATGGCCATCGCCCATGAAGGACTTGCCTCACTTGGGTAGATCTTCACGAAGTAGGCAATCTCCTTGCCCTTACAAACTCCTAGGTTCAACTCCACAATCTTAACGGAGGCTCCCAAGTGACACCTAACCAATCTAGGAGACACCACTCTCCAAAAGGTAATAGATGGTGTGTTGATGATGAACTCCTTGCTCTTGTGCTTCAAATGATAGTCTCCCCAACACTAAACTCTCTCTCACAGGTTTGGATTGGGTGGAAAGGTGCTTTGAGTGGAAAGCAACTTGGGGAAGGCTAGAGATCAAGATTCTTGTGGTTGGAATGGAATATCTTAGTCTCAACACATGAGTAGGTGGTTCTCTCTTAGAAAATGTATGCTGGAAGTGTAGGGACGTTCTGATGGCTCTCTCCACGAATGAAGAGTGGGTGGAGGGGTATATATAGCCTCCACATAAAATCTAACCGTTACACACAATTTACCAAACTCGGTGGGACCAAATCATACAATTCAGTCAGACCGATTTAGTTCAAAATGTGAACGTTAGGATTTTCGGTGGGACCGACATGTCAACTCGGTGGGACCGATTTCATTAGGGTTAGGTGTCGGTGTCAAAACCGGCGGATCTCGGGTAGGGGTCCCAAACTATGCATCTAGGATCGATGGTAACAGGAGACGGGGTACACAATGTTTACCCAGGTTCGGGCCCTCACTATGGAGGTAATACCCTACTTCCTGCTTGATTGATCTTGATGAATATGAGTATTACAAGAGTTGATCTACCACGAGATCATAATGGCTAAACCCTAAAAGTCTAGCCTGACTATGATTATTAGAATCTATCTACGGACCTAGCCCTCCGATTTATATAGACACAGGAGGGATCTAGGGTTACACAAGGTCGGTTACAGAGAAAGCAATATTCATAATTGATCGCCAGGCTTGCCTTCCACGCCAAGGACAGTCCTATCCGGACACGGGTAGAGTCTTTGGTCTTTGTATCTTTACGACCCATCAGTCCTGCCCATATCCAATAGATCGGACACCCGATGACCCCTTAGTCCAGGACTCCCTCAATAGCCCCTGAACCAGGCTTCAATGATGATGTGTCTGGCGCGCAGATTGTCTTCGGCATTACAAGGCGGGTTCCACATTTCGAATACTCCAAGATAGTCTTCGAATAAAACGAAGGTGTTCGGATCTGCAACACAAATACCACACACGACTGCATGGAATATAATATTTCATGAGTCCCATCTGCTGATAACTTTTTTACAAGATGACATCACGTCTGTCCGGTTGTTATTTCGAACTGTTTCCTGTTCCACGTTTCGAGGCGCGTTTTTTATTGGCACGTTCTGTCGAAGCAGAGATCGTGTCCCCTTATTGCGGGATCCTCATTAATACAAGTGTGGGTAACCCAACCGTTCCACTGGAAAGATTCCTTGAAAATAGGCAGGCTTTTAGGCTTAGGAGGAGGCGTTCAATACCCGCGGCCTTTATAAAGGAACCAAGGGCCGTCCTTTTATGCCGAGCCTCTCCTTAACCTTTCCAACCTCGAGTTCTAGCACCCAAGGTTCGACTTCGTCGCCTCAAGCTTCCCCATCATGTCTGGACCCAGCCCTCAAGGTCGATGGGTGGCTTCCTCTGTCACAGAGGAGGATATTGCAAAGCTTTGGGCTGCCAGATACCTGACAACGGAGATCCACCACAGGCTCCCTGCTCAAGGATAGGTTATTCCGACCCCCAGATTTGGCGAGAGGGTTGTATTTATCTCTCACTTCCTCCGAGGGCTAGGGTTCGCTCTCCACCCCTTTGTCCGGGGGCTAATGTTTTATTACGGACTAGATTTTCATGATCTACCTCCGGATTCTTTCCTTAACGTCTCGGTGTTTATTGTCACATGCGAGGCCTTCCTCCGAATCCCCCCGCACCTTGGCTTATGGCTCAAGACCTTTGGTGTGAAGCCAAAGGTAGTCGACGGGGAACAAGTGGAGTGCGGCGGTGATGTAGTAAGCCAACTTACCAACACTCCCTGCTCAAAAGGCTCTTTCACCGAAGCTTCCAATCAATGGCAGCGAGAGTGGTTTTATGTAACGGAACCCCGTAGCAGAACCCCGTAGCACCAAGTGGGCAACTACACCTGCATTCCGTTCCGACCCTCCATTATAGCTTGCATCATAGGTCAATAAGGGGCTGGACTGGGGATCAGTTGATGAATTGCGGACTCTACAGAGCCGCATCCGAACCCTCCTCGAGAGGGAGATCGATCTTGTCAACGTGATTCAAGTAATGTTGATCCGCCAAATCCTTCCATGCCAGCGTAGGCCTCTCCGCATGTGGGAGTTTAATCCGAAAGGACCACGAACCCTCCAACACTTCTTCGGTGCTAGGAAAAGGTATGTGGAAGATGTTTTTTGGGAAACGAAAACATTGGTCGGACACCTCTGAAGACGTCGGCCTTGATTGCAACCGTCCGGACGCCCCGGTAAGTACTTGTCTTTCGAACACTTTGTAGTTAAGTATATCGTGATATGTTACCGAGAAAACTATCTTCTTTCAGGGCTGGATAAAGAAAGCGGAACTAATTAGGTGTTCGGACCCCCTTCCCGAAGCCTCAGCGGATCCCGTATTAACAAGGATGCTGGCCCCGACACCATACCAGATGTCTGCGAAGGAGGACAAGACGGGGAGCGGGAGGACCAAAGAAGGCCTCCATCCCGAAGATATTTTAGACACCGTGTCCGGGGAGACGAAAATCTCATCGCCCTAAGGCAAAAGTAAAGGGGAAGCCAACATTCATCCCCCCCTATGGTAAGAAAAGGGTCGTCTCCGAAGATTGGGAAGAAAAGGCTCCCAAGCGAGGCAAGATGCCCTTGTCGGGCGGCTCGGGCTTGAAGATGACATTATCGTGCAGTACTCTAGCGAGGCCAAGCCTAAATAGTAAGCAAAAAAGGGCGTTTTACACATACCCCGTTCCTCCCCTGTGACCAGGGTAACATCTAAAATGTATGTTTTTGGCAGCCCGGCACACAATCTTTCTCAACAATCATCTTCCTCGGGAGACCTTCTCCCAGAGATGATGGAAAGCGAGACGCCTCCACCAGTCTCCTCGCCCAATAAGGCGGATGACCTCTCTCGGAGGGTCTCTCCTGATCTGCAAGTGATGCGAGGGCTGATGAAAACACAAACCAAAGATAGCCCAGGGTCCGGGGACCAGCAATAAAGGCCCCGGACTGTCCGGTTTTAAGCCGGAGACAACTCTAAGGGAGAATGAACAGATCCCTTTGAAGGGAGGCCATGCTGCTATGGCTGCTTCCGAAGACCCAGAGACGCCGGATATATTGACGAACATGCTACGACAGGCGTCCGTCTCTGAAGACCATCGCACCTTAATGGGTACGGTGGTTAAAAAGGTCCTGTCCGTGAAAAGCGGATTGAATGAAGCCTTCATGAGCCTACTAAGAGGTTTCGAGGTTTGTGTTGTAATGATTTCAATTGTGTTTTATTCACAAAATACTCCTATGTATAGATAGTAGCCCCTGAGACTCTGATAGGCTCCCCAAGGGAGGCAATTAGAGGATCAAAAATATTTATCCAGGAAATAATATGACTACTTGGAACACGGGTTATTACTTCCCCTGCAACTGCCTGATCCGCGGAGGTTGCGGATCTGTAGCGGAAGATTGATGAAGTGGATGATGACATCACGCTGATCAACAAGCGTCTTGATGAGGCGCAAGGTATGTTTTTGGGCCAGCCAGTATATTTATGCATGATAACATGAGCATGAAGCTGGAATTGTATACTGAGACATGCGTAACTATAGATGGTACTGCTGCGGTGGAGGCCCTTCGGGCTGAGCTTGTCCTTGCCAAGGAACAAACCTGGATGAGTAATCTAGCTGCCCATAAGGCGGCTGAAGAGTTAAAAACCAAACAGGCTATTCAGAGCCAATGTGAGGAAAGAATTACTAGGCGCGCAAGCTGGAGGAGACCATCGTTCGGTGCGAATTCCTTGAGAATGATAACAAGGCCAGAACTGCCGATCTTGACAAGGCCTTACAAGAAGCGAAAGAAGCACGGTCTGAGTCTAGAACGGCTCGGGAAGAGGTCCGGCAAGCTGGGGAGATAATGGCTGGTAAGCCTTTCTTATTACAGACGAAGTTCGGCGATCCGAAGTATTCCCTGCTTAACCAAATGTGGAGTTCTCCAGACCCCTTTTTAGACCTGCCGAAGAGTGCCTCCGATGCATCGCAATTTTACCAAGTGCATGAAGGGTGTGCCACGGAGAAGCTTTTTTGGTCACAGTTCGGCGTGCCAAAGCGTCAGTTGTTACTCAATGAACAGATGGCCCAGTGGGTCGAGCTCCACAGGATATCTGGTTCCGCCATGAAGGACGTCATAGTCCGGCTGTGGCCTACGAAGCCCATTCCAAATAGTTACTTCGGTTTGGTGCAGAGGCTTGTGAATGCGGTGCCGCGTATCGACGCCATTAAGCGTTCAACATGAATTGAAGGTGCGCGGATGGCTTTTGCCCGTGTCAAAACATACTGGGCCAAGATGAAGGCCACTAACGTTGCCGCGAGGAGTCCCCCCAAGGGTAAGGACCATCACGCACCCGAACACTATTTCGAGGACGTCTTAGACAGTGCCCACTTGATAGAGGGTCAGTGCTCGAAAGATATGATATTTGGATGAAATGTATTGAATTGTAAAAGACAGTATGATGATAATATTATTATTTTTGCTTAAAAGTTTTTGGTTCCTCCTGTGCGGCCGTTATTTGCATAATCTGAAAGTTTTCCAGTCGTCGGCTTCAGCCCCCACGTAGAAAATACGGGGGTGTTTGGAAAAGCATATGATCACTCTTAACCCAACGTCTTGGTCCATGAATGGAGGTGTCAATGCGGTGAACGAGGCAACCGGACTATAGGGCATTAACACTTCACTAAGCCATAGAAGTTTTATGGTGGGTCTACGATATAAATGTCAGGACCCCGATTCCAAGCCACATCGATCTAGCCGGTAACACCTCATATCACTTTGCGGCCTCACGCACGGTATCCCACGGGTGTCGCCTTACCATGGCCCGGGACCGTTTGCACCTTTTGGCTCACGTATATGATAGTGCCACTAGCATCCAATTGACAGAGAACCCGGGCCAACATGGCTAGTCGTGAACCCAAAGCGGCACAGACCTATGGAGACAGGCATACATGAATCACATCTAGCATGTCGGTCATCAGCGGGTGATTCCGGGCTGTAGCACTGGGCTAACAGGACTCCGGGAAACCCGGGCTGTAGCGGGCTAGGCAGGACCCCGGAAGTCACCGCGTGACATTTCCCCGAAGGGACAGACATAGGAACGAAGTGAAATACATGCCGGCCAGTCAAGTGTCCTGAACAGTAGTGCTGGGCTAGCAGGACTCCGGTGAACCGGGCTGTAGCGGACTACTATGGCTCGAGGAACACTAGACTACATTTCCCCATAAGAAAGGCTGCCAAGGATAAACAACTAGATTGTCGGATCCCACTCATACCAAGCATTTCAATCATACACACAATATGCCCGATATGAGTACATACAACATGGCATCACAACAAAACTCTACAACTCAAGTACTTTATTTAAAGGCTCCAGAGAGCCATACATAACATGTTCATACAGATGGGGGTCACATGACCCGACACTCAAGTCATACAATCATACAAGCACATGCGGAAGCAACTAGTCTGAGTATAGACACTAAAAAGAAAGAAGGCTTCTCGAAGCCTGTCTATCTACATAGGCCCCTCCATGTCCAGGATCACCACCTGGGTGGCTAGTCACTCGTCAACGTCAAGGTCTACGTAGAACCCATCGGAGGGGGCGGTGTTGTCGTGGAAAACAGTAATTAAGCAAACATGAGTACAAGGGTACTCAACAAGTCTTACAACAGAACCTACTATACATGCTTACTCTCAAGAAGGTGGTGGGGTTATTGCAGCAAGCCAGCTTTGACTCTTGGCTAAGCTATCCTACGGAACTCCACCAGTAAAAATAGTTTTCACACACGAGTCCACTACTCACCAACACAATACTCCACCGAGGATCCTCCCTCGTCATCCTACGAGAGGGCCATCCTCGATACTCACACTTATCTTGAGTCTTTTAGTAGTATCCATTAACTTGTCTATGAACTGCATAGGCAACCAAGTAGTCCTTTACCGCGGACGCGGCTATTCGAATAGTTTTATACCCTGCAGGGGTGTACTTCATCACACATGTTTCCACCACTTAACGTCTGCACACGACATGTGCTCGGCAGACTTCAAGCGAAAACCAACGTGGGTGTAGACCACGACCTGACTAACCTCAGAAGTCTCTAGTCCAGGTTTATCACCTATTCAGGTTCCATCCGCAAGGAAATCCGTCCGGGGTGTCCTCAATGGCCCCAAACGATTTGTACAGGGTCCCGAGACGCCAAACGGGCACCCGGCATACCCGGCCACAGTGTATCTACCGCATCATAGCCCACCCCTAGGGTCAGCGCTACGCACGGCCGCCAACACATGTCCTACAAACACCAGAAACTAGTTGCAACTCATGGACAGAGGGCGAGAGGGGTCAGTAAGTCGAGCAGGGTCATATTTCAGGGCCCAATGTGTTGTAGTAGCTGAATCTTAAATCACGCATACAGATCTCAGTTCTTATGGACGGTCTCAATGAAACAACCCACCATGTACTCCTACATGGCCTCTCATCGATACCTTTACCAAAACATGTTCAACACATTCCTCACATTGCCGACATACCATATCACTCTAGCCCATCACCCAGATGAACCAGACCTGACACAACTCTAAGCATAGCAGGCATAGCAAGGTAGGAATCACATACATGGCTCAATCAACTCCTACACATGCTAGTGGGTTTCATCTAGTTATTGTGGCAATGACAGGTCATGCAGAGGATAAGGGTTCAACTACCGAAACACACAACAGTTTGAATCATGTTGTCTTAATGCAGTAAACAAGAGCAGAAGCGAGAACATGGTTTTGTACCAGAATGATCAATGGGTTGCTTGCTTGTTCTAGTGGTAGTAGGGTACTTCCCTTCAAACGGATACTCGGGGTTATCCTCGGAGGCAGAACCTACCACGAAAGACACACCGAAACATAATCAACACATGGCAATATGCAACAATATGATGCATGCTATGACATGGAAAGATGAAGGTGTCTTGACCTAATGCAAGCTAAAACAGAAAGGGATGAACTCATTTGAGTCAAAGATTCAATTATTAGCTTATTAAACATGGCTTTATTAGTGCATTACCTCATTCTGCTTAAACAGCAAGGTTAACTTGTTTTGTCATGCATGAAACCATTATAGATGAATATATTGAATTTTTTTGATCATTTTTCATATATAAATCTTTGCATTTGGAGCTATGGTTGATTTTCTATGATTTTTAGAAGTTTTGATTATTTTCTGGAATTTCCTATTAAAGAATAAATCCAGAAATTGAATTAATGCATCAGCACTGCGTCACTGTGATGTCAGCGGGTCAAAGGCACCAGCCTAGGTCAAACCTGACTGGTGGGCCCCTTCTGTCAGTCTCTCTGCTAACTAACAGAGTTGGTTAGTGTTTAGTTAGCACTAAGCTGGGTTAGTTAGGCTCTGGGCCGACATGTCAGTGAGAGAGGGGTAGTTAACGGCGCCATTAACCTCTAACAGAGTGATTAGCTCTAATTTAAACTAATCTAAATTAGTTAGAAGCCGGCCCCACACATCAGTGTCTCAGATGGAGTCAAACTTGGGTCAAACCCCTGGTCAGCGGGGCTAATCCCACCGCCGTTGAGTCGCCGGCGAGGCCGAGACGGTGGAGAGCTTCGGATTTGGTCCTCCGGTGACCAAATCGCCGGTGGAGACGTGCTACGCGTAGCTGGGGAGCTGCCGCATCCAGTGGTGCAAGTGGTTGGACACGGGGACGCCGGAAACGATGCCGGCGAGCTCGACAGCGGCGGCCTGAGTTCGGACGGGGTTGGGGTTCGACGCTACGGTGCACGGGAGGAGCTGGTGGTGGCTACGGCCTCCTCGTGCTGCACTGAGCACAACGATGAGCTTGGCTTCGAGCCACTGTGGCTCTAGCCACGACAGCGCCATGGCTGGCGGCGGGGAGCTTTCGGGCATGGTGGAAGTGGCGACTACAGAGGCCAAACGAGCACGGGAGCTAGGGGAAGAGGAAGAGGAGCTCACAGCGGGGTCGGAGAGGGGGTCAGCGAGCTCGGGGAGGTCCTGGCGGCGCCAAATCGACCGGAGACGGCTCGGGTGCCCGAGGTTGAAGACGAGGGCGAAGACGGCGTTCGGCGGCGTTTGGAGTCGCGTGGGTCAGCGGAGAGGTCCAGGGCAATGAGGCGAAGCTATTGGGCTTGTCGGAGGGGCGAGGGGATGGCTCTGGTGACGTCTACAGCGAACGGCGGCGAGGATCGCGCTCGGCCATCGCGGGAGAGGGTGAGGGAGACAAGGGGGAGAGTGAGGGAGGATGAGAGGGGAACATGGGGGTCGGCGTGGCATCCCTGGACGTCTCCAGGGCATCGGCAGAAGCAGGAGGTGGCCGGCGTGTGGCCGCGGACGCCGGCCACGCGCTCCTCGTCCTCCTGGCGGGAGGAGGACGACGACTGGCAAGGCCAGTCGGCTGGGCCGAGCCAGGTGGGCTAGGCCAGCACAGGTAAGGCCCAGGTGGGCTTCCCTCTCTCTCTCTCTCTCTTATTTATTTGTTTCTGTTTTTCTATTTAACTGCAACTATTGGGCTTTATTAAAAATACTAAAACATTTCCAAAAATCCTGAAAATAATTGTGGGCTCTGTTTAGAATATTTCCAACAGCAACATTTATTTCTAGAATTATTTGAGCATTTAAATTATTTTATAGCATTTAAATGCCCAAAATCAAATACTTATGATTTAATTCAATGACCTTCTATTGACCTAGAAAATTGTGCACCAATTTTGCCAGAGGTTCTAACCCAAGACAAAGAGAATGAACTTTTTAGAAGGGCATTTCAGGTTCATTGAAAAATAATTTTAGTAAACCCTAGTTGTTTCCAGGGGGTTGGGGGTTCTGTCTTCCCCATTTCAAAATTAAGAGGAATTTAAACATGATGCACACTCTAATGCTTGAACTAACTAGGGTGTGACAAATCACCCCCACTCAAAAGAATCTCGTCCCGAGATTTAGGATCCTCCGGAAAGAAGGTGGGGTACTCGAGTCGAAGACGATCCTCCCTTTCCCAAGTGGCTTCTTTCTCGGAATGGTGTGACCATTGAACCTTGAGAAACTTGATATTATGACGTCGAGTGGTACACTCGGCTTGATCAAGGATACGAACGGGATATTCCCGATAGGAGAGGTTATCTTGTAGATCAAGCGTTTCGTGGTCCACTCCACGGATGGGATCCGCGAAGCAACGCGTGAGTTGAGAAACGTGGAAGACATCGTGAACTCTGGAAAGATGCAAAGGTAGTTCTAATTGGTAGGCAACTTCTCCTCGTTTGGCAAGAATGTGAAAGGGTCCAATGTAACGAGGAGCCAATTTGCCTTTGATACCGAAACGATCGGTTCCCTTTAACGGAGTAACACGAAGGTAAGCCTTCTCGTCGACTTCATAAGTCATAGGCTTATGTTTACGATCATATTGACTCTTTTGACGAGATTGGGCTGTTTTCAATTTCTCACGAATAACGCGAACCTGCTCTTCTGCTTCCTGAATCATATCCGGGCCAAAGAGTTGTCTTTCCCCGGTTTCTGACCAGTTAAGAGGCGTTCGACATTTTCGTCCATAGAGAACTTTGAAAGGAGCCTTGTCCAAGCTGGCTTGATAACTATTGTTATAAGCAAACTCCGCGAATGGAAGGCATTTCTCCCAACTCATTCTGAACGAGATAACAGAAGCTCGGATCATATCTTCTAGAATTTGATTAACTCGTTCTACTTGACCACTTGATTGAGGATGGAAGGCGGTACTAAAAGAGAGCGAGTTCCCATAGCATTTTGGAAACATTCCAAAAATCGAGAGGTGAAGAGACTCCCACAGTCTGAGTTAATTTCCAATGGGACACCATGAAGAGACACTATTCAGGAGATGTATAAATCGGCTAGCTGGCTAGTGGTGATACTCTCACGAACAGGTAGGAAATGGGCTACTTTGGAAAGTCGGTCGATCACGATGAAGATGGCATTATTCCCTCTCTTGGTTCTGGGAAACCCAGTGATAAAATCCATACTAATTTTATCCCATTTCCATTCAGGAATAACCAAAGGTTGAAGGGTGCCAGCAGGCCGTTGATGCTCTGCTTTAACATGACGACAAACATCGCAATTAGCAATCTATTGAGCGATTTCTCTCTTCA
Organism: Triticum aestivum; assembly: GCF_018294505.1. Lineage (NCBI taxonomy): Eukaryota > Viridiplantae > Streptophyta > Magnoliopsida > Poales > Poaceae > Triticum > Triticum aestivum. The sequence continues at coordinate 209,474,790 of NC_057812.1, forward strand.
TCCTAGTCCACCAAAACCTCTGGCGTAGGTCTTGATACATTTTAGTACTACCGGGATGAATGGTGAGAGGGGATTCATGAGCTTCCTTAAGGATCAACAGGCGTAGATGTTGTTTCTTGGGAACCACCAAACGGTTCTCAAAGAAGACAGCACCCCACTTATCCATGGAAAAACATTTAGCAACTCCGCTAGCAATGTTTTCCCTAATCCGGGATATGCCCTTATCATGCTTCTGGGCAGCTATGATTTGATCCATAAGGGTAGGTTTCGCCACCAGGGTGGATAGGAATCCTCGAGGAACAATGTGAAGATTAAGCTTACGAAATTCCTCATGGAGAAGTGGTTGACTTTGTTGTAACATCAGGTTGTTACAATAGGACTTACGGCTTAGCGCATCAGCCATGACATTGGCTTTGCCCGGGGTGTAAGTTATTCCTAAGTCGTAATCCGAGATCAACTCAACCCAACGTCTTTGCCTGAGATTCAAATCTGGTTGGGTGAAGATATATTTCAAACTTTGGTGATCGGTGAAGATCTCGCAACGATTACCGAGAAGGTAATGTCGCCAAGTTTTAAGTGCATGGACTACAGCTGCAAGCTCTAGATCATGTGTGGGATAATTTTCCTCATGTGGGTGTAATTGCCGTGAAGCATAGGCAATTACCTGACGATCTTGCATGAGTATGCAACCTAGTCCTTGTCGCGAGGCGTCGCAATAGATAATAAAGTCCTTGGAGAAGTCTGGTGGTACCAGTACGGGAGCAGATGTCAGGCGTCTTTTCAGTTCCTGAAAGCTGAACTCGCACTGTGGAGTCCACTCGAACTTTTTATCTTTCTTGAGGAGTTCAGTTAGAGGTTTAGCAACCTTGGAGAAATTCTCGACGAAGCGGCGGCAATAGCTCGCTAAGCCAAGGAAGCTCCGAACTTGCTTAACCGTCTCAGGTGGAGTCCAATCAAGGACGGCTTGAACTCGCTCGGGATTGACAGCAATACCCTTACCAGAGATTACATGGCCTAGATAGGTCACTTCTGGCAACCAAAATTCACACTTGGAGAATTTGGCATAAAGGCGATGCTCTCGAAGTTTCATCAATACCAGCCTTAGATGTTCGGCATGTTCCTCTTCATTCTTGGAGTAGATGAGTATGTCATCGAGGTATACTACGACGAATTTATCCAAGTACTCCATGAAGACCGAGTTCATTAACCGAGAGAAGGTAGCTGGGGCATTTGTTAAACCGAAGGACATGACGGTGTACTCGTATTGGCCATAACGAGTAACAAAGGCCGTTTTGGGAATGTCCCCGTTTCTGATTTTGATTTGATGGTAGCCCAACCTCAAATCCATCTTGGAAAAGACTGAGGATCCAGCGAGCTGATCATACAGATCGTTGATCCTGGGAAGCGGGTATTTGTTCTTGATGGTGACCAAGTTGACAGGTCGGTAATCCACAACCATTCGATCCGTTCCATCCTTCTTCTTAACGAAGAGGACGGGGCAAGCCCAAGGAGAGGAACTAGGACGGATGAAACCCTTTTTCAAGGACTCATCGAGTTGGTTCTTAAGCTCGGCTAGTTCTAAGGGTGCCATCTTGTAGGGTCTTCTAGAAATTGGAACGGTTCCTGGAACAAGGTCTATCACAAACTCAACATCCCTGTCAGGTGGAACACCTGGCAGTTCTTCTGGAAAGACATCCGGAAAGTCTCGGACTACCGGAACATCCTCAAGGTCTGGAAGGGGGTTGGCATTTAGGGAGTAAAGTTGGCGCTTGGCCACTCGGGTTAAGACATTGACTGTCTTGCCCGATGGGTGAGTAAGTTGAACGGTTCTAGTGGCACAATCGATCTTAGCATAATGAGCTGACATCCAGTCCATACCCAAGATGATGTTTATGTCCGAGGACTTGAGAGCTATTAAGGATGCAAGGAAGACAAGTCTATCGACAAGAATTTCGTTCCCATGGCTTACTCTAGAAGTTTGCCATCTAGAGCCAGGGGTTTGAATTTCCATGGTAGAGGGCATGTCACAGAATGTCGTGTTATGCAATCGAGCATAGTTCTCGGATATGAATGAATGAGATGCTCCAGTATCGAAAAGAACAGATGCCGGATGGCAGTTAACAAGGAGCGTACCAAGGACGACGTTAGGATCCTCATGAGCCTCCTCGGCTGAAACATAGTTGACATGGCCACGTGCAGTGGTGGCCGGCTTGGCGTAGAATGTTTTTCCCGCGGGCTTACCACGGCCAATGGACTTTCCAGTTTGAGTGGGGTTGTTGTTCTGGGGACACTCTCGACTATAGTGACCAGGCTCTCCACACTTAAAGCATGTCACCATATTGGGGCGTGGAGCAGCGTTAGCAGCGGGGCCACCATAGGGCTTGGGCGGTGCAAATTGCTGGTTAGGACGAGGCGCCTCAAAGGATGGCCTCGGAATGAACCTGGGTGGCAGTGCCGTGCTTGGGATCCACACCCGGCGCTTCTGAGCTCCAGAGCCGGATGAAGAGCCAAAATCACGGGAGTGCTTGCGTGAAGCGTCATAATCAGTCTGGCCTGTCTCAGCACTGATGGCTTTATTGACCAACTTCTGAAAAGAGGTGCACTCGTGCAGACGAAGATCGCGGCGAAGCTCAGGGCTAAGTCCCTTGCGGAACCTTGCCTGCTTCTTAGCGTCAGTAGATACCTCTTCAGGGGCATAACGTGCCAGATTCCCAAATTCACGACTATAAGCATCCACAGTCAGTCTTCCTTGGGTGAAGTTGCAGAACTCCTCCCTCTTGCGATCCATGAGACCTTCCGGAATGTGATGCTCACGGAAAGCCTCACTGAATTCAGCCCAAGTAGTAATTTGGCCGACCGGGCGCATAGCTTCAAAATTTTCCCACCAGAGGCTAGCAGGGCCTTCGAGATGGTAGGCAGCGTAAGTAACCTTGTCGGCTTCGGCTACGTTGGCAGAACGTAGCTTGTGGGTGATGCTGCGAAGCCAGTCATCCGCGTCGAGGGGCTCGACGGAATGGTTAAACTTTGGTGGGTACAGCTTGATAAAGTCATTGATTGACACCAAGTCATTTCGCGGATGGCGTGCAGTGTTCTGCTCAATCCGCTCTAGCAGGCGGTTAGTCTCACGCTTGTTTCTTTCCGCCTCCAGCATTACTTCGGCCAGAGAAGGCGGGTGAGGCAGATTTTCACCCCTAGCTGCACTGGCTTCCCCCTGCTCCGAGGCAGCAGGGTTGCTGCGGGTGTTGACCATCCTAGGAGAAAACAAGACAACGGTTTAGATAAGGATGGCTCAAGCTTAGCAAGGAAGTGCAGAATGTAATGGATAACACGGAATGCAGAGATGTTCATCCGTATGTCATGGTAATATAAAACTGCCATATATATACCAACGGTCATACACATCATACATAGTTTAGTACAAGCCCAGGCTACAGTACAACTATGATGAAAGACGTTACATCTCATCAGAGGCATCCCAAGCTCCTATACATTATTTGTCTACACCTCCGGAATTGATTACACACAAAGTCATATTCCACAAGTCACGCAGGACAGTGGAGATACAACTACTACAATACTAGTGGTACTACTACTAACTCAGACAGCTCCGTAGTAGTCCTCATAGAAGTCACCTCCATAGCCTGGAAGTTCAACGTGACCATCCGGGAACAGACGGTCCTGAGGAGCCTGTGGACCATAGGGGCTAGGATGAGGTCTTGGACCAACAAACGGTGGCCTGCGGGGACCACGGGGTGGGGTGATGCCTCCCACATCACGCCAATCCACCATGTCTGGCAAAGCAGATCTCACAGGATACAGATCCCTTGTATCCATACATCCAGCTTGCACCGCAGGTGCAAACCGAGTCAATGTAGCCCAATGATCAGCACGGGTATTGAAAAGCTCCAGCCTCAAGGCCCGATTCTCTCGGTCCTTATCTTCGAGCATCTCGGCAGTGGTACGAGTTAATGAGTCCTCCTGAGTGGAGTCAGCATAGATAGCCTGAAGATACCCTTGCGCTCCCGGAAGTGAAGCTGGCATGTAACGGAAGTCGGTGTTCCGAAGCAGGCCAGTCCGGACTCGCATGATGGTCATCATGGAATAGGCAGCATCCTGCACAGCCATCTCAACAGTAACCCCGAGTCCATAGGAACAGTGAAGGGGCTCGGTAGATCCAGGATAAGAAGGAAATATCCTGACGGTGCAGAAATATTGGCTTTGATTAAAGTCTCGGAATTGCTCTTCGACGGTGTATTCGGGATACCAACGGTAACCCGTCTCGATCATTACCCGGACTAACATAGCAGTATGACCGGGCACGTCGAGGCACCGGGTCAGGCGAACCACTTGGTTTTGAACACGGTTGGCCATCTGAAAGCACAACCACAATGCAAAGACATCAGAATTTCTAGGGAAAATTGGACAGCATAACAGCTGTAAATGCTCAGAAAAAGATTTGAGACATCCACAACAGTTCGCAATACCACTCAACAACATCATATCAAGGTTCTGATCCAATTAGCAACATACTAAAATAGTAGAAACTGAACTGGGGCTTGTAACAACAATCCTATAAGCTACTACGGATTAGTAACACGTGAACCTGATAGAAGAAGAGAGCCTAGTCCTTAACCCACGTTGAATGAGAAGAGAATGACTCAGATCAGAGGCATAGGGTAAAGGAGTAAAAGAGCCTTACGTTCCCTCCCACAATCAATTCCCCTACATATAACTAAAGCATTTCTAGACTCGACATCGACCAGCTTGGCTCAACGAACCTACAGGCAGTCCGGCTCTGATGCCAACGCTGTCAGGACCCCGATTCCAAGCCACATCGATCTAGCCGGTAACACCTCATATCACTTTGCGGCCTCACGCACGGTATCCCACGGGTGTCGCCTTACCATGGCCCGGGACCGTTTGCGCCTTTTGGCTCACGTATATGATAGTGTCGCTAGCATCCATATGACAGAGAACCCGGGCCGACATGGCTAGTCGTGAACCCAAAGCGGCACAGACCTATGGAGACAGGCATACATGAATCACATCGAGCATGTCGGTCATCAGCGAGTGATTCCGGGCTGTAGCACTGGGCTAACAGGACTCCGGGGAACCCGGGCTGTAGCAGGCTAGGCAGGACTCCGGAAGTCACCGCGTGACATTTCCCCGAAGGGACAGACATAGGAACGAAGTGAAACACATGCCGGCCAGTCAAGTGTCCTGAACAGTAGTGCTGGGCTAGCAGGACTCCGGTGAACCGGGCTGTAGCGGACTACTATGGCTCGAGGAACACTAGACTACATTTCCCCATAAGAAAGGCTGCCAAGGATAAACAACTAGATTGTCGGATCCCACTCATACCAAGCATTTCAATCATACACACAATATGCCCGATATGAGTACATACAACATGGCATCACAACAAAACTCTACAACTCAAGTACTTTATTTAAAGGCTCCAGAGAGCCATACATAACATGTTCATACAGATAGGGGTCACATGACCCGACACTCAAGTCATACAATCATACAAGCACATGCGGAAGCAACTAGTCTGAGTACAGACACTAGAAAGAAAGAAGGCTTCTCGAAGCCTGTCTATCTACATAGGGCCCTCCATGGCCAGGATCACCACCTGGGTGGCTAGTCACTCGTCGACGTCAAGGTCTACGTAGAACCCATCGGAGGGGGCGGTGTTGTCGTCTGAAAACAGTAATTAAGCAAACATGAGTACAAGGGTACTCAGCAAGTCTTACAACAGAACCTACTATACATGCTTATTCTCAAGAAGGTGGTGGGGTTATTGCAGCAAGCCAGCTTTGACTCTTGGCTAAGCTATCCTACGGAACTCCACCAGTAAAATAGTTTTCGCACACGAGTCCACTACTCACCAACACAATACTCCACCGAGGATCCTCCCTCGTCATCCTACGAGAGGGCCATCCTCGGTACTCACACTTATCTTGAGTCTTTTAGTAGTATCCATTAACTTGTCTATGAACTGCATAGGCAACCAAGTAGTCCTTTACCGCGGACGCGGCTATTCGAATAGTTTTATACCCTGCAGGGGTGTACTTCGTCACACATGTTTCCACCACTTAGCGTCTGCACACGACATGTGCTCGGCAGACTTCAAGCGAAAACCGACGTGGGTGTAGACCACGACCTGACTAACCTCACAAGTCTCTAGTCCAGGTTTATCGCCTATTCAGGTTCCATCCGCAAGGAAATCCGGCCGGGGTGTCCTCAACGGCCCCAAACGATGTGTACAGGGTCCCGAGACGCCAAACGGGCGCCCGGCATACCCGGCCACAGTGTATCTACCGCATCATAGCCCACCCCTAGGGTCAGCGCTACGCACGGCCGCCAACACATATCCTACAAACACCAGAAACTAGTTGCAACTCCTGGACAGAGGGCGAGAGGGGTCAGTAAGTCGAGCGGGGTCATATTTCAGGGCCCAATGTGTGGTAGTAGCTGAATCTTAAATCACGCATACAGATCTCAGTTCTTATGGACGGTCTCAATGAAACAACCCACCATGTACTCCTACATGGCCTCTCATCGATACCTTTACCAAAACATGTTCAACACATTCCTCACATTACCGACATATCATATCACTCTAGCCCATCACCCAGATGAACCAGACCTGACACAACTCTAAGCATAGCAGGCATAGCAAGGTAGGAATCACATACATGGCTCAATCAACTCCTACACATGCTAGTGGGTTTCATCTAGTTACTGTGGCAATGACAGGTCATGCAGAGGATAAGGGTTCAACTACCGTAACACACAGCAGTTTGAATCGCGTTGTCTTAATGCAGTAAACAAGAGCAGAAGCGAGAACATGGTTTTGTATCGGAATGATCAATGGGTTGCTTGCCTGTTGTAGTGGTAGTAGGGTACTGCCCTTCAGACGGATACTCGGGGTTATCCTCGGAGGCAGAACCTACCACGAAAGACACACCGAAACATAATCAACACATGGCAATATGCAACAATATGATGCATGCTATGACATGGCAAGATGAAGGTGTCTTGGCCTAATGCAAGCTAAAACAGAAAGGGATGAACTCATTTGAGTCAAAGATTCAATTATTAGCTTATTAAACATGGCTTTATTAGTGCATTACCTCATTCTGCTTAAACAGCAAGGTTAACTTGTTTTGTCATGCATGAAACCATTACAGATGGATAGATTGAATTTTTCTGATCATTTTTCATATATAAATCTTTGCATTTGGAGCTATGGTTGATTTTCTATGATTTTTAGAAGTTTTGATTATTTTCTGGAATTTCCTATTAAAGAATAAATCCAGAAATTGAATTAATGCGTCAGCACTGCGTCACTGTGACGTCAGCGGGTCAAAGGCGCCAGCCCAGGTCAAACCTGACTGGTGGGCCCCTTCTGTCAGTCTCTCAGCTAACTAACAGAGTTGGTTAGTGTTTAGTTAGCACTAAACTGGGTTAGTTAGGCTCTGGGCCCACATGTCAGTGAGAGAGGGGTAGTTAACGGCATCATTAACCTTTAATAGAGTGATTAGCACTAATTTAAACTAATCTAAATTAGTTAGAAGCCGGCCCCACACATCAGTGTCTCAGATGGAGTCAAATTGGGGTCAAACCCCTGGTCAGCGGGGCTAATCCCGCCGGCGTTGAGTCGCCGGCGAGGCCGAGACGGCGGAGAGCTTCGGATTTGGTCCTCCGGTGACCAAATCGCCGGTGGAGACGTGCTACGCGTAGCTGGGGAGCTGCCGCATCCAGTGGTGCAAGTGGTTGGACACGGGGACGCCGGAAACGACGCCGGCGAGCTCGACAGCGGCGGCCGGAGTTCGGACAGGGTTGGGTTCGACGCTACGGTGCAGGAGAAGGAGCTGGTGGTGGCTACGGCTCCTATTGCTGCACTGAGCACAACGGTGAGCTTGGCTTCGAGCCACTGTGGCTCTAGCCACGACGGCGCCATGGCCGGCGGCGGGGAGCTTTCGGGTGCGGTGGAAGTGGCGACTACAGAGGCCAAACGAGCACGGGAGCTAGGGGAAGAGGAAGAGGAGCTCACAGCGGGGTCGGAGAGGGGGTCAACGAGCTCGGGGAGGTCCTGGCGGCGACGAATCGATCGGAGATGGCTCGGATGCCCGAGGTTGAAGACGAGGGCGAAGACGGCGTTCGGCGTCGTTTGGAGTCGCGTGGGTCAGCGGAGAGGTCCAGGGCGACGAGGCGGAGCTATTGGGCTTGTCGGAGGGGCGAGGGGGTGGCTCTGGTGACGTCTACGGCGAACGGCGGCGAGGATCGCGCTCGGCCATCGCGGGAGAGGGTGAGGGAGACGAGGGGGAGAGTGAGGGAGGATGAGAGGGGGACGTGGGGGTCGGCGTGGCATCCCTGGACGTCTCCAGGGCGTCGGCAGAAGCAGGAGGTGGCCGGCGTGTGGCCGCGGGCGCCGGCCACGCGCTCCTCGTCCTCCTGGCGGGAGGACGACGACGACTGGCAAGGCCAGTCGGCTGGGCCGAGCCAGGTGGGCTGGGCCAGCACAGGTAAGGCCCAGGTGGGCTTCCCTCTCTCTCTTTTTTTGATTTGTTTCTGTTTTTCTATTTAACTGCAACTGTTGGGCTTTATTAAAAATAATTAAACGTTTCCAAAAATCCTGAAAATAATTGTGGGCTCTGTTTAGAATATTTCCAATAGCAACATTTATTTCTAGAATTATTTGAGCATTTAAATTATTTTATAGCACTTAAATGCCCAAAATCAAATACTTATGATTTACTTCAATGACCTTCTATTGACCTAGAAAATTGTGCACCAATTTTGCCAGAGGTTCTAACCCAAGACAAAGAGAGTGAACTTTTTAGAAGGGCATTTCAGGTTCATTGAAAAATAATTTTAGTAAACCCTAGTTGTTTCCAAGGGGGGTTGGGGGTTCTGTCTTCCCCATTTCAAATTAAGAGGAATTTAAACATGATGCACACTCTAATGCTTGAACTAACTAGGGTGTGACAACTCACCCCCACTCAAAAGAATCTCGTCCCGAGATTTAGGATCCTCCGGAAAGAAGGTGGGGTACTCGAGTCGAAGACGATCCTCCCTTTCCCAAGTGGCTTCTTTCTCGGAATGGTGTGACCATTGAACCTTGAGAAACTTGATATTATGACGTCGAGTGGTACGCTCGGCTTGATCAAGGATACGAACGGGATATTCCCGATAGGAGAGGTTATCTTGTAGATCAAGCGTTTCGTGGTCCACTCCACGGATGGGATCCGCGAAGCAACGCGTGAGTTGAGAAACGTGGAAGACATCGTGAACTCTGGAAAGATGCAAAGGTAGTTCCAATTGGTAGGCAACTTCTCCTCGTTTGGCAAGAATGCGAAAGGGTCCAATGTAACGAGGAGCCAATTTGCCTTTGATACCGAAACGATGGGTTCCCTTTAACGAATATTTCCAACAGCAACATTTATTTCCAGAATTATTTGAGCATTTAAATTATTTTATAGCATTTAAATGCCCAAAATCAAATACTTATGTGGTGCATTCACATGTACGACCTAAAGAAAGGTCCTTCGTGTAATACGGAGGGAATCGCGAAAGATTCCATAAGTCGTCGAGTGGTTGACCAGCTCTTGCCGCATCATGGCAGTCAGTTTTTGGCTTTGTCTACTGAGGTGCTCGCCTGGGTAAACCAGGGCACAATCGCAGTAGTTCTCCCTTTACTACCTTAGCCGATAGAGCGGAACATAAGGTAGCAAGCTGATACGTCTCCAACGTATCTATAATTTTTGATTGTTCCATGCTATTATATTACCCATTTTGGATGTTTATGGGCTTTATTATACACTTTTATATTATTTTTGGGACTAACCTATTAATCGGAGGCCCAGCCCAAATTGTTGTTTTCTTGCCTATTTCAGTGTTTCGAAGAAATGGAATATCAAACGGAGTCCAAACGGAATGAAACCTTCACGAGAGTTATTTTTGGAACGAAAGCAATCCAGGAGACTTGGAGTATATGTGAGGCAATCAACGAGGCAGCCATGAGGAAGGGGGGCGCGCCCACCCCCCTAGGCGTGCCCTCCACCCTCGTGGGCCCCTCGTTGCTCCACCGATGTACTTCTTCCTCCTATATATATCCATATACCCCCCAAACATCAAACAACAGAATAGATAGGGAGTTCTGCCGCCAGAAGCCTTCGTAGCCACCAAAAACCAATCTAGACCCGTTCTGGCACCCTACCGGAGGGGTGAATCCCTCTCCGGTGGCCATATTCATCATCCTGGTGCTCTCCATGATGAGGAGGGAGTAGTCCACCCTCGAGGCTGAGGGTATGTACCAGTAGCTATGTGTTTGATCTCTCTCTCTCTTGTTCTTGAGGTGGTATGATGTTGATGTATCGCGAGCTTTGCTATTATATTTGGATCTTATGATGTTTCTCCCCCTCTACTCTCTTGTGATGAATGAGTTTTCCCTTTGAAGTTATCTTATCGGATTGAGTCTTCAAGGATTTGAGAACACATGATGTATGTCTTGCATGTGCTTATCTGTGGTGACAACAGGATATCACATGAGCCACTTGATGTATGTTTTGGTGATCAACTTGTGGGTTCCGCCCATGAACCTATGCATAGGGGTTGGCACACGTTTTTGTCTTGACTCTCCGATAGAAACTTTGGGGCACTCTTTGAAGTACTTTGTGTTGGTTGAATAGATGAATCTGAGATTGTGTGATGCATATCGTATAATCATACCCACGGATACTTGAGGTGACATTGGAGTATCTAGGTGACATTAGGGTTTTGGTTGATTACTGTCTTAAGGTGTTATTCTAGTACGAACTCTATGATAGATTGAACGGAAAGAATAGCTTCGTGTTATTTTACTACGGGCTCTTGAATAGATCGATCAGAAAGGATAACTTTGAGGTGGTTTCGTACCCTACCATAATCTCTTCGTTTGTTCTCCGCTATTAGTGACTTTGGAGTGACTCTTTGTTGCATGTTGAGGGATAGTTATATGATCCAATTATGTTATTATTTTTTAGAGGACTTGCACTAGTGAAAGTATGAACCCTAAGCCTTGTTTCAACGCATTGCAATACCATTTACGCTCACTTTTACCATTAGTTACCTTGCTGTTTTTATATTTTCAGATTACAAAAACCTTTATCTACCATCCATATTGCACTTGTATCACCATCTCTTCGCTGAACTAGTGCACCTATACAATTTACCATTGTATTGGGTGTGTTGGGGACACAAGAGACTCTTTGTTATTTGGTTGCAGGGTTGCCTGAGAGAGACCATCTTCATCCTACGCCTCCCACGGATTGATAAACCTTAGGTCATCCACTTGAGGGAAATTTTCTACTGTCCTACAAACCTCTGCACATGGAGGCCCAACAACATCTACAAGAAGAAGGTTGTGTAGTATACATCACAACCACAGTAGCCTGGCAACCCAACTATTGACCCAAGACATGATTCGGAGCTGATGCATATAAGGCCAAACTCGCGACGCCGAAGTATGCTATAAAGCTGTTCGGACTTATTGGCAATTTAGTTTGTTCCCATATCGAGCCACTGGCGGGGCGTGTGAAACTTTGGGGCACTCTTTGAAGTACTTTGTGTTGGTTGAATAGATGAATCTGAGATTGTGTGATGCATATCGTATAATCATACCCATGGATACTTGAGGTGACATTGTAGTATCTAGGTGACATTAGGGTTTTGGTTGATTTGTGTCTTAAGGTGTTATTCTAGTACGAACTCTATGATAGATTGAACGGAAAGAATAGCTCCGTGTTATTTTGCTACAGACTCTTGAATAGATCGGTCTGAAAGGATAACTTTGAGGTGGTTTCGTACCCTACCATAATCTCTTCGTTTGTTCACCGCTATTAGTGACTTTGGAGTGACTCTTTGTTGCATGTCGAGGGATAGTTATATGATCCAATTATGTTATTATTGTTGAGAGGACTTCCACTAGTGAAAGTATGAACCCTAAGCCTTGTTTCAACGCATTGCAATACCATTTACGCTCACTTCTACCATTAGTTACCTTGCTGTTTTTATATTTTCAGATTACAAAAACCTTTATCTACCATTCATATTCACTTGTATCACCATCTCTTCGCCGAACTAGTGCACCTATACAATTTACCATTGTATTGGGTGTGTTGGGGACACAAGAGACTCTTTGTTATTTGGTTGCAGGGTTGCTAGAGAGAGACCATCTTCATCCTACACCTCCCACGGATTGATAAACCTTAGGTCATCCACTTGAGGGAAATTTGCTAATGTCCTACAAACCTCTGCACTTGGAGGCCCAACAACATCTACAAGAAGAAAGTTGTGTGGTAGACATCAAGCTCTTTTCTGGCGCCGTTGCCGGGGAGGTGAGTGCTTGAAGGTATATCTTTAGATCTTGCAATCGAATCATTTAGTTTCTTGTTTTATCACTTGTTTAGTTTATAAAAGAAAACTACAAAAAAATGGAATTGAGTTTGCCTCATACGCTTCATCTTTTTAATATTTTTCGTGAGAATGATGTAAAGGAAATTTGTGCTCAAGTGATAGAAGAAGAAGTCTATAAAATGTTTGGCACTAAATCTTTGAAGGATGAGCGTGATTGCTTGTTAGTATGAATTCCTTGAATATCCATGATGCTAATGATATGCAAAGCCACAAGCTTGGGGAAGCTATGTTTGATGAAGATGATATTTTTTGTCCCCCAAGTTTTGATGAGCAAATTTATTATGATGAAAGCATGCCTCCTATTTATGATGAGTATATTGATGAAAGTGGATTTGGAGAGGTCATGACTTTATTTAGTGATGAATCCACTATTTCGGAAGAGGTTCCAATTGACTATGTGAACAAACTTGCTACCTATGATGATTATTGTAATGACATGTATGCTATAAAGAATAATGATAACCATGAAACTTGCCATCTTGATTTTAATTTTCAATTGGATTATGCCTCACATGAAAGTTATTTTGTTGACGTTTCTCCCACTACTATTCATGAGAAGAAATTTGCTTATGTGGAGAGTTATAAAAATACTATGCTTGTAGATCATGAAAAGAATGCTTTATGTGATGGTTATATTGTTGAATTCATTCATGATGCTACTGAAAATTATTATGAGGGAGGAACATATGCTTGTAGGAATTGCAATAATATCAAGTTTCCTCTCTATATGCTTAAAGTTTTGAAGTTATGCTTGTTTTTCCCTCCTATGCTAGTTGATTATTGTTCCCATAAGTTGTTTGCTCACAAAATCCCTATGCATAGGAAGTGGTTTAGACTTAAATGTGCTATTCATATTCTTCATGATGCTCTCTTTATGTTTCAAATCTTATCTTTAATGTGAGCATCATTGAAATCATCATGCCTAGCTAGGGGCGTTAAATGATAGCACTTGTTGGGAGGCAACCCAACTTTATTTTTGTTCTTTGATTTTTGTTCCTGTTTAGTAATAAATAATTCATCTAGCTTCTGTTATGATTGTGTTTTTTATGTTTTAATTAGTGTTTGTGTCAAGTAAAGCCTTTAGGACCTTCTTGGGTGATTGTTATTTGATCTTGCTGTAAAAACAGAAAGTATGTGCTCACGAGAATAATTTTCAATTTTTTACCAGATAGCGATAAAATACCAATTCCACTTGCAGTAGATTAATAAACAAATTACCTAGAACTTCCTAATTTCTCAGGATTTTGGGGGTTCCAGAAGTTTGTGTTAGTTACAGATTACTTCAGACTGTTCTATTTTTGACAGATTCTATTTTTCATGTGTTGTTTGCTTATTTTGATGAATCTATGGCTAGTAAAAGAGTTTATAAACCATAGAGAAGTTGGAATACAGTAGGTTTAACACCAATATAAATAAAGAATTAGTTCACAACAGTACCTAAGTGGTGATTTATTTTCTTATACTAACGGAGCTTACGAGTTTTCTGTTAAGTTTTGTGTTGTGAAGTTTTCAAGTTTTGGGTAAAGATTCGATGGACTATGGAATAAGGAGTGGCAAGAGCCTAAGCTTGGGTATGACCAAGGCACCCCAAGGTAATATTCAAGGACAACCAAGAGCCTAAGCTTGGGGATGCCCTAGAAGGCATCCCCTCTTTCGTCTTTGTTCATCGGTAACTTTACTTGGAGTTATATTTTTATTCACCACATGATATGTGTTTTGCTTGGAGCGTCATTTTATTTTATTTTGTTTTGCTTGATGTTTGAATAAAATACCGAGATCTTAAATTCTTAAATGTTAGAGAGTCATTGATCTTCACTTATATCTTTTGGAGTAGTTTGTCATTTGCTCTAGTGCTTCACTTATATCCTTTTGGAGCACGGCGGTGGTTTTATTTTGAAGAAATAGATGAACTCTCATGCTTAACTTATATTATTTTGAGATTCTTTCAGAACAGCATGGTAATTTGCTCTGGTTATGAATTTAGTCCTAATACGATGGGCATCCAAGAGGGATATAATAAAAACTTTCATATAAGTGCATTGAATACTATGAGAAGTTTGATACTTGATAATTGTTTTGAGATATGGAGATGGTGATATTAGAGTCATGCTAGTTGAGTAATTGTGAATTTGAGAAATACTTGTGCTGAAGTTTGTGATTTCCGTAGCATGCACGTATGGTGAACCGTTATGTGATGAAGTCGGAGCATGATTTATTTATTGATTGTCTTCCTTATGAGTGGCGGTCAGGGACGAGCGATGGTATTTTCCTACCAATCTATCCCCCTAGGAGCATGCGCGTAGTACTTTTTTTCGATAACTAATAGATTTTTGCAATAAGTATGTGAGTTCTTTATGACTAATGTTGAGTCCATCGATTATACGCACTCTCACCCTTCCACCATTGCTAGCCTCTCTAGTACCGCGCAACTTTCGCCGGTACCATAAACCCACCATTTACCTTCCTCAAAACAGACACCATACCTACCTATTATGGCATTTCCATAGCAATTCCGAGATATATTGCCATGCAACTTTCCACCGTTCCGTTTATTATGACACGCTCCATCATAGTCATATTGCTTTGCATGATCATGTAGTTGCCATCGTATTTGTGGCAAAGCCACCGTTCATAATTCTTTCATACATGTCACTCATGAGTCATTGCACATCCCGGTACACTGCCGGAGGCATTCATATAGAGTCATATTTTGTTCTAAGTATCGAGTTGTAATTCTTGAGTTGTAAGTAAAAAGAAGTGTGATGATCATCATTATTAGAGCATTGTCCCAGTGAGGAAAGGATGATGGATACTATGATTCCCCCACAAGTCGGGATGAGACTCTGGACCCAAAAAAGAAAAGAGGCCAAAAAAGAAGGCCCGAATAAAAAAATAAAAAAATAAAAAATAATAAGATAAAAAGAGAGAAGGGGCAATGCTACTATCCTTTTACCACACTTGTGCTTCAAAGTAGCACCATGATCTTCATGATAGAGAGTCTCCTATGTTGTCACTTCCATATACTAGTGGGAATCTTTCATTATAGAACTTGGCTTGTATATTCCAATGATGGGCTTCCTCAAAATGCCCTAGGTCTTCGTGTGCACACCCACTTAGTTTCTTTTTGAGCTTTCATACACTTATAGCTCTAGTGCATCCGTTGCATGGCAATCCCTACTCACTCACATAGATATCTATTGATGGGCATCTCCATAGCCCGTTGATATGCCTAGTTGATGTGAGACTATCTTCTCCTTTTTGTCTTCTCCACAACCACCATTCTATTCCACCTATAGTGCTATATCCATGGCTCACGCTAATATATTGCGTGAAGATTGAAAAGTTTGAGAACATCAAAAGTATGAAACAATTGCTTGGCATGTCATCGGGGTTGTGCATGATTTAATATTTTGTGTGATGAAGATAGAGCATAGCCAGACTATATGATTTTGTAGGGATAGCTTTCTTTGGCCATGTTATTTTGAGAAGACATGATTGCTTAGTTAGTATGCTTGAAATATTATTATTTCTATGTCAATATTAAACTTTTATCTTGAATCTTTCGGATCTGAACATTCATGCCACAGTAAAGAAAAATTACATGGATAAATATGTTAGGTAGCATTCCACATCAAAAATTCTGTTTTTATCGTTTACCTACCCGAGGATGAGCAGGAATTAAGCTTGGGGATGCTGATACGTCTCCAACGTATCTATAATTTTTGACTGTTCCATGCTATTATATTACCCATTTTGGATGTTTATGGGCTTTATTATACACTTTTGTATTATTTTTGGGACTAACCCATTAACCGAAGGCCCAACCCAAATTGTTGTTTTCTTGCCTATTTCAGTGTTTCGAAGAAAAGGAATATCAAACGGAGTCCAAACGGAATGAAACCTTCAGCAGAGTTATTTTTGGAACGAAAGCAATCCAGGAGACTTGGAGTATACGTCAGGCAATCGACGAGACAGCCACGAGGCAGGGGGGCGCGCCCACCCCCCTGGGCGCGCCCTCCACCCTCGTGGGCCCCTCATTGCTCCACCAACGTACTTCTTCCTCCTATATATATCCATATACCCCCCAAACATCGAACAACAAAATAGATCAGAAGTTCCGCCGCTAGAAGCCTCCGTAGCCATCGAAAACCAATCTAGACCCATTCCGGCACCCTGCCGGAGGGGGGGATCCCTCTCCGGTGGCCATCTTCATCATCATGGCGCTCTCCATGACGAGGAAGGAGTAGTCCACCCTCGGGGCTGAGGGTATGTACCAGTAGCTATGTGTTTGATCTCTCTCTCTCTCTCTCTCTCTCTCTCTCGTGTTCTTGAGGTGGTACGATCTTGATGTATTGTGAGCTTTGCTATTATAGTTGGAACTTATGATGTTTCTCCCCCTCTACTCTCTTGTGATGAATGAGTTTTCCCTTTGAAGTTATCTTATCGGATTGAGTCTTTAAGGATTTTAGAACACATGATGATGTCTTTCATGTGCTTATCTGTGGTGACAACGGGATATCACGTGATCCACTTGATGTATTTTTTGGTGATCAACTTGCAGGCTCCGCCCATGAACCTATGCATAGGGGTTGGCACACGTTTTTGTCTTGACTCTTCGATAGAAACTTTGGGGCACTCTTTGAAGTACTTTGTGTTGGTTGAATAGATGAATCTGAGATTGTGTGATGCATATCGTATAATCATACCCACGGATACTTGAGGTGACATTGGAGTATCTAGGTGACATTAGGGTTTTGGTTGATTACTGTCTTAAGGTGTTATTCTAGTACGAACTCTATGATAGATTGAACAGAAAGAATAGCTTCGTGTTATTTTACTACGGGCTCTTGAATAGATCGATCAGAAAGGATAACTTTGAGGTGGTTTCGTACCCTACCATAATCTCTTCGTTTGTTCTCCGCTATTAGTGACTTTGGAGTGACTCTTTGTTGCATGTTGAGGGATAGTTATATGATCCAATTATGTTATTATTTTTTAGAGGACTTTCACTAGTGAAAGTATGAACCCTAAGCCTTGTTTCAACGCATTGCAATACCATTTACGCTCACTTTTACCATTAGTTACCTTGCTGTTTTTATATTTTCAGATTACAAAAACCTTTATCTACCATCCATATTGCACTTGTATCACCATCTCTTCGCTGAACTAGTGCACCTATACAATTTACCATTGTATTGGGTGTGTTGGGGACACAAGAGACTCTTTGTTATTTGGTTGCAGGGTTGCTTGAGAGAGACCATCTTCATCCTACGCCTCCCACGGATTGATAAACCTTAGGTCATCCACTTGAGGGAAATTTTCTACTGTCCTACAAACCTCTGCACATGGAGGCCCAACAACATCTACAAGAAGAAGGTTGTGTAGTAGACATCACAACCACAGTAGCCTGGCAACCCAACTATTGACCCAAGACATGATTCGGAGCTGATGCATATAAGGCCAAACTCGCGACGCCGAAGTATGCTATAAAGCTGTTCGGACTTATTGGCAATTTAGTTTGTTCCCATATCGAGCCCCTGGCGGGGCGTGTGAAATAACACAAGGAGCAAAATACAGTTTTTTAAAGAAAAGTGAATATAGATTATATTCACTAGAACTTGAATGACATGCCAATCATTGTTTTGTATATAATAACGCCATGACCCTGGCTATTTGACATGCCAAGGGTCGACGGCTGAGGTAGAAGGCACTTTACAGGCTCGCAAAATAGAGAGCACGGTCTAAAAAAGTTGTTTTGGACCTCCTACCACACGTCTGCGCCGCCTTTCCTCGATGAAGGGCTCCTTGAAGGGAGTAACTTTTGGATGAATGTACAAACTGGAACTCCGATGGAGTCGGTGAGATGACTAGCCTACGATTCACCTATGATAAAGTATAATGAAAAAAAGAAGAAGTGGTCAGAAAAGAATTGAAAAGAAGGGGGTTATAGAAGTACTTGTAGGCCCGTCTGTATTATGCATCCGCTGATGCCCATGGTATTTTTAGTGCATAGTTATGTATGTGCGGTATAGATTTCACAGGTGTATGGGATGGACGGCGGAGGCCGGACTGCTAGTCCAGCTCCATAATTGGTCGGTCCTACTGAATGGAGACCGGCGGCTTAATGGCCGACAAGGTATGCGGTTTAATAAGGCCGACTTGTACTCCGGCTGGAGGGAACGTAGTATGATCCTCAGTCCGGAGGGAGTATGTCTCATGCTCCTCTGTAGGGGAGTGTGTCATGTATACCATGTTCACCATTTTTACCTCGGGAGGAAACTGCTTCTGACCCCCGGTATTTGGTTGGTGAATCTCTTCGTCAACACTATCATTGGGCGGTATTTTCCCCTTATGTTCGGTGTTGAGCCTGCCGGCCTGTTTGAAGACCCAACAGCTTCTGTTGGTGTGATTGGCTGGCTTATCGGGGTTGCCATGAATCTGGCAGGGTCAATCCAATATCTTGTCTAAGGTGGATGGCTCGTTGTCGGTGTCAAAACCGGCGGATCTCGGGTAGGGGGTCCCGAACTATGCGTCTAAGGTTGATGGTAACAAGAGACAAGGGACACGATGTTTACCCAGGTTCGGGCCCTCTCTATGGAGGTAATACCCTCTGTCCTGCTTGATTGATATTGATGAATATGAGTATTACAAGAGTTGATCTACCTCGAGATGGTAATGGCCAAACCCTAGAGGTCTAGCTTGTATGGCTATGATAATGAGTATCCCCCATCCGGACTAAGTCCTCTGGTTTATATAGACACCGGGAGGATCTAGGGTTACACAAGGTTGGTTACAAAGAAAGGAATCTACATATCCAGTCGCCAAGCTTGCCTTCCACGCCAAGGAGAGTCCCATCCGGACACGGGTGCAATCTTCGATCTTCGTATCTTCACAGCCCATCAGTCCGGCCCATGGCTAACAGGCCGGACGCCCAAGGACCCCTTAGTCGAGGACTCCCTCACTCGTCTTGGTTTGCCTTGAATGGCTTTTTCCGTTGACCGTGTTTGGGGCCGCTGAATCCAGCGTTGACCGATGTGTCACGCGTTCTTTCATTGTCATTGTGACGTCTGTGTTTGCTGCGTCAAGGTTTGCCATTGCCGTTTCAGACTTCGGAAGTGCCCGGATCGTTGGCGCTATTGCTTCTACGAGCCAGCCAGCTGTCTTCTCCCACGCAAAAGCGGGTCATCAGAGCGGTAAGGGATGACATGGATTTTGGTTTTTCTTGACCGGTGTGGCGAGCAAGCCACTCGTCCCGTACGCTGTGTTTGAAGGCTGCTAGGGCTTTCGCGTCCGGGCAGTCGACGATTTGGTTCTTTTTAACTAAGAACCTAGTCCAGAGCTTCCTGGCTTATTCTCCGGGTTGTTGATCTATATGGCTTAAGTCATCGGCGTCTGGCGGCTGGACATATGTGCCTTGGAAGTTGTCGTGGAAGGCATCTTCCAAATCCTCCCAGCTGCCAGTAGAATTCTCGGGAAGACTGTTTAACCAGTGCCGAGATGGACCTTTGAGTTTTAACAGGAGGTATTTGATGGCATGGAGGTCATCGCCGCGGGCCATGTGGATATGGAGAAGGAAATCTTCAATCCATACCGCGGGATCAGTTGTTCCATCATATGATTCGATATTTATGGGTTTAAACCCGTCTAGGAATTCGTGCTCCATTACTTCGTCTGTGAAGCAAAGGGGGTGTGCGGCACCTCTATGTTTGGCCACATCGCGACTTAGCTCTGATGGAGTCGGTCTGCGGTTTTCAGCCCAGGAATGACTAGGCTTGTTGCGTCCGACTAGATAGTCGTCGTCGCGTGTTGGGACACGTCCTCGTGATCCGTAGATCGATCTGGTATGTCATGTTCTGTTGTCCAGGTCTTGTCAAAGGTCATATGGATGACCTCGAGCTATTTTGCCTCTGCCTTTATGATGAGGCGGGGCTGGCTGATGTTCGGCTTGAGTTAACGCTTTATCCTGACCACGGAGTGGTCGGTCAGCCGCATTGCACGATGATGGTATGTGCTCCTGCGCCTCGTCGTCGAACTAAGGCGGTAATTTGCGCTTCGGGTAGCTTTTGGCTGGGCGATTGAGGTCGTCTTCTTTGGCTGCTAGGACATCTGTCCATCTGTCATTGAGCAGATATTGGTCAGCTTGAAGCTGTTGCTACTTCTTTTTCAGGCTCCTTGTAGTGGCTATTAGCTGGCACTTGAAGCGCTCCTGTGCAAGAGGTTCCTCATGCACGATGAAATCCTCAGTGCCGAGGCTCACCTCATCCTCAGAAAGCGGAAGATAATTACTGTCCTCCGAGTCTTCGTCGCGGCCTGTCCATCAGGGCTAACTTGCCCGTCTTCCCGTTCGTTTTGTACAGCAGCTGCATCGACTGGGTCTTTGTTGTCTTTGGCACCTTCCGAAGTGTTATTTTCCCATGTGCCCATATCGCTCTCTATTCCATGACGCGACTTAGAGCGGCACCGCTTGTCCTCAACTGGATCTGCTTTCTCGTTGTCGTTAGTTCTCTTAGGTGTATCCACCATGTATACGTCGTAGGAAGAGGGGTTGTCCAACGTTCGGTAAACGGCGGGTCTTGGCCCGGTTCCTCATCGGCATCGTCGTCCATACCGTCGATGTCTTCAGAGCGTAGTCGAGCGTGTCGGTTAAGCATTCGACAGTGTGTATGAAGTGGGCGGTGGGTGGGAAGCAAAATTCTCCGTTATCAATCTCCAGCTCGAACCAGATACAGTTCGGCTGTGAGCCCCCCGCTAAGGATAGTTTTCTTAATGATTTTAGCATGTCGCCAAGAGGTGAATGCCGGAAGATGTCCATGGCGCTGAATTCAGCAATCGATGACCGATCATGCTTGATATGCGCGGACACGTATAGTTCGGAACCTGCAGCCTAAGACGGGCCCATAGTTCCGGTGACATAGGTGTCACTTGAAGTTAAGTCTGTGTGCGGCTCCAACGCCACTGAGACCGCGGCCTCCGCGGCGGGGTTGAGCTTCCCGTCTTCGGATGGCGCGATCTACTCCGGATCTATGGCTGGAGTAGCTACAGGTACTATCTCCTGCGTATGGACCGATGATAGATTTAGGTCATGTTCATCGTGGTGGCAGGGAGCGGCTGCCGTGGTCTCGAATCCGTCGAAGATCAAGTGTCCATGGATATCTTCGATGTAGTTCAAGCTTCCAAATCTGACCTGGTGGCCAGGGGCGTAGCTTTCGACCTGCTCCAAATGGCCAAGCGAGTTGGCCCGTAGTGGGAAACCGCCAAACATGAAGATTTGTCTGGGAAGGAAGACTTCTCCTTGGACAACATCATTGTAGATGATTGAAGGAGCCATCAAACCTTTTGAGGACGGCACAGTGGAACTCTCAATGAAAGCACCAATGTCGGTGTCAAAACCGGTGGATCTCGGGTAGGGGGTCCCGAACTGTGCATCTAGGATCGATGGTAACAGGAGACGGGGGACACAATGTTTACCCAGGTTCGGGCCCTCTCTGTGGAGGTAATACCCTACTTCCTGCTTGATTGATCTTGATGAATATGAGTATTACAGAGTTGATCTACCACGAGATCGTAATGGCTAAACCCTAAAAGTCTAGCCTGGCTATGATTATTCGGATCTATCTACGGACCTAGCCCTCCGGTTTATATAGACACAGAGGGATCTAGGGTTACACAAGGTCGGTTACAGAGAAAGGAATCTTCATAACTGATTGCCAAGCTTGCCTTCCACGCCAAGGAGAGTGCTATCCGGACATGGGTAGAGTCTTCGGTCTTTGTATCTTTACGGCCCATCAGTTCGGCCCATATCCAATAGATCAGACACCCGAGGACCCCTTAGTCCAGGACTCCCTCATTTGGGCATAACGTAATCTCGATGAGGCCGATCACGTAAACTCGGTGAGACCAATTTCTGTAATAGGCAAACAGAGAGTTGGTCAGGCAAACTCGGTGGGACCGAATCACTCATTTCAGTAAGACCAAAACATTACGAAAGGGAAACAGAGAGTTTGCATTGTGAACTCGGTGGGACCGATCGCTCATCTCGGTTGGACCAAAACGTTATGAAGGGAAACAGAGAGTTTGCAATCCCATCTCGGTGAGATCGAGATCCCTATCGGTGAGACTGAGAAGACTAGGGTTTCTGGCAGTGGGTATGTCAAAAGAACTCAGTGGCGCCGGATAAATCAAATCGGTGGGCCCGAGTTTGACTTTTGGTTTGGGACATATGTGGATATGAGAAAGTGGTTGAGGGCTTTTGGAGCATATCACTAAGCATTTTGAGCAAGCAAGCCATTAAGCAACACCTCATCCCCTTTTAATAGTATTGGCTTTCCTATGGACTCAATGTGATCTTGGATCACTAAAATGAAAATGCAGAGTCTTGAGATTGAGCCAATGTGTGTCCTTAGCATTTTGAGGGGTCCACATTTCTAATCCATGCCATGCCAATCATTGAACTTTCTGAAATGATCATCTTGAAATAGTATTAGTTCAATGAGCTATATGTTGTTAGGAATTACCAAAACCACCCAGGGATAGTTGCACTTTCAATCTCCCCCTTTTTGGTAATTGATGACAACATATAGATCAAAGCTTTGACAAATGATAATAAGATTGAAATGCATTATCGCTCTGAGAAGTATGTGATAAGAAAGAGCCCCCCTAAATTTGTGCATTATTTAAAATTTGCTTTTGAATGCAAATGCACAATCGATTAGGATCATGGGTTACTCTTCCATGTCACATACATCTTGGTAGAGCACTCAAAATGATAGAAATTAAAAACATGCACTCATCACCAAGGCAAAGTGAATGATCATACAAGATATATAAAAGATAACATCATTCAAGCATAAGCATTAAAGTAGGATATGATCATACAAGTATCTCACACACATAGACATGAAGTATTAAGCAAGCACACAAAAGTATCAACCAAATAGCAAGAGAGACAAAAGAAGCAAAACACTCTCTCTGTCTCGAAGCCTATGATCTATAAATTTCTCCTCCTTTGGCAACAAGTTACCAAAAATTTTGAAAATGCATAGTGCTATGCGTCTCTATAGGCTTGATCTTTGGGAGGTGGTGTTGAGAGGACTCCAAGGACGAAAGCATCTGTAGAAGTTGTTGGAGCTGGTGGAGTGGCAACTGGAGGTGGCACTGAAGTTGTGGCTGATGGCGCTAATGTGGTAGCTCTAGTGTCAGCCATGGGCACTGCAGCAGACCTCTGACCTCTGGACACTCTCTGAAAGGCATCTATGGTAGCATGCCCTTTCCTCTCCTCGGCTTCTTCTTGGAGTTGCTCAATAGCTATCTGCATCTCAGTCACTTTAAGATCAAGATCATAGAACTTTGTCTCAATTATCCTCTCCAAGCTCTCCTGATTTTGAGTTAGGGTGCCCAAGCCCTTCTCAATCCTCAAAGTTGCTTGAATCAGATAAGCAAGTTGAACTGGGGAAAACTTGGTGACACCGAAGAAACTTTTGGAGTCTAAACTGGTGAGTGCTACCTCTTGAGCACTGTGTTGGATTTCCTTGAAGAGGAAAGGATGATGCAGCAAAGTAGCGTAAGTATTTCCCTCAGTTTTTGAGAACCAAGGTATCAATCCAGTAGGAGGCTACGCGTGAGTCCCTCATACCTGCATAAAGCAAATAACTCCTCGCAACCAATGCGATAAGGGGTTGTCAATCCCTTCACGGTCACTTACGAGAGTGAGATCTGATAGGATAATATTTTTGGTGTTTTGTGATAAAGATGCAAAGTAAAATAAAATCAAAGTAAAAAAGCAAAGGAAATAACTAAGTATTGGAAGATTAATATGATGAAGATAGACCCGGGGGCCATAGGTTTCACTAGTGGCTTCTCTCAAGAGCATAAGTATTTTACGGTGGGTGAACGAATTACTGTTGAGCAATTGACAGAATTGAGCATAGTTATGAGAATATCTAGGTATGATCATGTATATAGGCATCACGTCCGAGACAAGTAGACCGACGCCTGCCTACATCTACTAATATTACTCCACTCATCGACCACTATCCAGCATGCATCTAGAGTATTAAGTTCATGAAAACAGAGTAACGCCTTAAGCAAGATGACATGATGTAGAGGGATAAATGCATGCAATATGATTAAAAAAACATCTTGTTATCCTCGATGGGAACAATACAATACGTGCCTTGCTGCCCCTACTGTCACTGGGAAAGGACACCGCAAGATTGAACCGAAAGCTAAGCACTTCTCCCATTGCAAGAAAGGTCAATCTAGTAGGCCAAACCAAACTGATAATTCGAAGAGACTTGCAAAGATAACCAATCATACATAAAAGAATTCAGAGAAGATTCAAATATTGTTCATAGATAATCTTGATCATAAACCCACAATTCATCGATCTCAGCAAACACATTGCAAAAAGAAGATTACATCGAATAGATCTCCACAAGAGAGGGGGAGAACATTGTATTAAGATCCAAAAAGAGATAAGAAGCCATCTAGCTAATAACTATGGACCCGAAGATCTGAGGTAAACTACTCACACTTCATCAGAGGGGCTATGGTGTTGATGTAAAAGCCCTCCGTGATGGATGCCCCCTCCGGCGGAGCTCTAGAACAGGCCCCAAGATGGGATCTCGTGGATACAGAAAGTTACGGCGGTGGAATTAGAGTATTTTCTCCGTATCTGATCGTTTGGGGGTACGTATGTATATATAGGAGGAAGGAGTACGTCGGAGGAGCAACAGGGGGGCCACGAGGGTGGAGGGCGCGCCTGGGGGGTAGGCGCGCCCCCTACCTCGTGGCCTCCTCCTTTATTTCTTGACGTAGGGTCCAAGTCTCCTGGATCATGTTCGGTGAGAAAATCACGTTCCCGAAGGTTTCATTCCATTTGTACTCTGTTTGATATTCTTTTTCTTCGAAACCCTAAAATAGGCAAAAAAGCAATTCTAGGCTGGGCCTCCGGTTAATAGGTTAGTCCCAAAAATAATATAAAAGTGGATAATAAAGCCCAATAATGTCCAAAACAGTAGATAATATAGCATGGAGCAATAAAAAATTATAGATACGTTGGAGACATATCCAGCATCCCCAAGCTTAATTCCTGCTCGTCCTCGAGTAGGTAAATGATGAAAACAGAATTTTTGATGCGGAGTGCTACTTGGCATAATTCTAATGTAATTCTTCTTAATTGTGGTGTGAATATTCAGATCCAAAAGATTCAAGATAAAAGTTCATATTGACATAAAAATAATAAGACTTCAAGCATACTAACTAAGCAATTATATCTTCTCAAAATAACATGGCCAAAGAAAGTTCATCCCTACAAAATCATATAGTTTAGTCATGCTCCATTTTCGTCACACAAGAATGCTCTCATCATGCACAACCCGATGACAAGCCAAGCAATTGTTTCATACTTTAGTAATCTCAAACCTATAAACTTTCATGAAATATATGAGCGCGAGCCATGGACATAGCACTATGGGTGGAATAGAATATGATGATGGGGGTTATGTGGAGAAGACAAAAAGGAGAAAGTCTCACATCAACGAGGCTAATCAATGGGCTATGGAGATGCCCATAGATTGATGTTAATGCAAGGAGTAGGGATTGCCATGCAACGGATGCACTAGAGCTATAAATGTATGAAAGCTCAATAAAAGAAACTAAGTGGGTATGCATCCAACTTGCTTGCTCACGAAGACCTAGGGCACTTGAGGAGGCCCATTGTTGGAATATACAAGCCAAGTTCTATAATGAAAAATTCCCACTAGTATATGAAAGTGAAAAAACAAAAGACTCTCTATCATGAAGATTATGGTGCTACTTTGAAGCACAAGTGTGGCAAAGGATAGTAACATTGTCCCTTCTCTCTTTTTCTCTTTTTTGGGGTCTTCCCCTTTTTATGGCCTTTCTCTCCCTTTTTTAATTCCTCGCTTGGGACAATGCTCTAGAAAATGATGATCATCACACTTCTATTTATTTACAACTCAATGATTACAACTCGATGCTAGAACAAAAGATGACTCTATATGAATGCCTCCGGCGGTGTACCGGGATATGCAATGAACCAAGAGTGACATGTATGAAAGAATTATGAATGGTGGCTTTGCCACAAATACTATGTCAACTACATGATCATGCTAAGCAATATGACAATGATGAATGTGTCATGATAAATGGAACGGTGGAAAGTTGCATGGCAATATATCTCGGAATGGCTATGGAAATGCGATAATATGTAGGTATGGACGATGTTTTGAGGAAGATATAAGAGGTTTATGTGTGAAAGAGTGTATCATATCACGGAGTTTAGATGCACCGGCGAAGTTTGCACCAACTCTCAATGTGAGAAAGGGCAATGCACGGTACCGAAGAGGCTAGCAATGATGGAAGGGTGAGAGTGCGTATAATCCATGGACTCAAAATTAGTCATAAAGAACTCACATACTTATTGCAAAAAACTAGAAGTCATCAAAAACCAAGCACTACGCGCATGCTCCTAGAGGGATAGATTGGTAGGAAAAGACCATCGCTCGTCCCCAACCGCCACTCATAAGGAGGACAATCAAAGAACATCTCATGTTTCAAATTTGTTACATAATGTTTACCATACATGCATGCTACGGGACTTGCAAACTTCAACACAAGCATTTCTCAAATTCACAACTACTCAACTAGCACGACTTTGATATTATTACCTCCATATCTCAAAACAATCATCAAGCATCAAACTTCTCTTAGTATTCAAAACACTCATAAGAAATTTTCTACTAATCTTGAATACCTAGCATATTAGGATTATTTAAGCAAATTACCATGCTATTAAGACTCTCAAAATAATCTAAGTGAAGCATGATAGATCAATAGTTTCTATAGAACAAATCCACCACTATGCTCTAAAAGATATAAGTGAAGTACTAGAGCAAAACTATATAACTCAAAAGATATATGTGAAGCACATAGAGTATTCTAACAAATTCCAAATCATGTATGGCTCTCTAAAAAGGTGTGTACAGCAAGGATGATTGTGGTAAACTAAAAAGCAAAGACTCAAATCATACAATACGCTCCAAGCAAAACACATATCATGTGGTGAATAAAAATATAGCTCCAAGTAAAGTTACCGATAGAAGTAGACAAAAGAGGGGATGCCTTCCGGGGAATCCCCAAGCGTTGGCTTTTAGGTGTCCTTAGATTATCTTGGGGGTGCCATGGGCATCCCCAAGCTTAGGCTCTTTCCACTCCTTGTTCCACAATCCATCAAATCTTTACCCAAAACTTGAAAACTTCACAAGACAAAACTTAAAGTAGAAAATCTCGTGAGCTCCGTTAGCGAAAGAAAACAAAAGACCACTTCAAGGTACTGTAATGAACTCATTATTTATTTATATTGGTGTTAAACCTACTGTATTACAACTTCTCTATGGTTTATAAACTATTTTACTAGCCATAGATTCATCAAAATAAGCAAACAACACATGAAAAACAGAATTTGTCAAAAACAGAGCAGTCTGTAGTAATCTGTAGCTAGCGCAATATTTGGAACCCCAAAATTTCTAAAATAAATTTCTGGACGTGAGTAATTTATCTATTAATCATCTGCAAAAAGAATTAACTAAATAGCACTTTCCAAATAAAAATGGCTGCAGTTCTCGTGAGCGCTAAAGTTTCTGTTTTTTACAGCAAGATCAAAAAGACTTCCCCCAAGTCTTCCCAACGGTTCTACTTGGCACAAACACTAATTAAACACAAAAAACACAACCAAAACAGAGTCTAGGTAAATTATTTATTACTAAACAGGACTAAAAAGCAAGGAATAAAAATAAAATTGGGTTGCCTCCCAACAAGCACTATCGTTTAATGCCCCTAGCTGGGCATAAAAAGCAAGGATAGATCTAGGTATTGCCATCTTTGGTAGGCAATACATGAGTGGCTCTCTTAATAGATTCATAAGGTAATTTAATTTTATTTCTAGGAAAGTGTTCCATGCCTTTCCTTAACGGAAGTTGGAATCTAATATTTCCTTGCTTCTTATCAATAATTGCACCAATCGTTCAAAGGAAAGGTCTACCAAGAATAATAGGACATGAAGGATTGCAATCTATGTAAAGAACAATAAAATCTACGGGCACATAATTCTTATTTGTGACAATAAGAACATCATTAATTCTTCCCATTGGTTTCTTAATAGTGGAATCTGCAAGGTGCAACTTTAAAGCGCAATCATCAAAATCATGAAAACCTAACAAATCACACAAAGTCTTTGGAATCGTGGAAACACTAGCACCCAAATCACATAAAGCATAGAACACATGATCTTTAATCTTAATTTTAATAGTTGGTTCCCACTCATCATAAAGTTTTCTAGCGATAGAAACTTCCAACTCAATTTTTTCTTCATGAGATTGTATCAAGGCATCAACGATATGTTTAGTAAACGCTTTATTTTGACTATAAGCATGAGGAGAATTTAGCACGGATTGCAACAAGGAAATACAATCAATCAAAGAGCAATTTTCATAACTAAATTCCTTGAAATCCAAAATAGTGGGTTTAGCAATATCTAGGGTTTTAATTTCTTTAGTCCCACTTTCATCAAATTTAGCATCAAGATCTAAAAACTCCGAATTTTTGGAACGCCTTCTAGGTAAAGGTGGATCATATTCAGTCCCATCATTATCAAGATTCATATTGCAAAACAAAGATTTAATAGGGGACACATCAATAACTTTTAGATCTTCATCTTTATTTTCATAACAACTAGAAGAACACGCTCTTATAAAGGCATCTTTCTTAGCACAGGTCCTAGTGGTTCTTTCTTTGCACTCATCAATGGAAATTATCATGGATTTGAGAGACTCATTGATATCATGCTTAGGAGGAATAGATCTAAGTTTCAAAGAATCAGCATCAAGAGAAATTCTATCAACGTTCCTAGCCAACTCATCAATCTTAAGCAATTTTTCTTCAATCAAAGCATTGAACTTCTTTTGTGAAGTAATAAATTCTTTAATATTAGATTCAAAATCAGAGGGCATCTTATTATAATTTCCATAAGAATTGTTGTAGGAATTACCATAATTATTAGAGGGATTACTAGGATAAGGCCCAGGATTAAAATTTCCTCTATACGCGTTGTTACCAACATTGTTCCTACCAACAAAATTCACATCCATAGATTCATTATTATTCTCAATAAAAGTAGAAAAGGGCATATCATTAGGATCAGAAGAAACACTCTTACTAGCAAATAATTTCATAAGTTCATCCATCTTTCCACTCAAAACATTAATTTCTTCTATCGCATGCACCTTTTTATTATTAGATCTTTTAGTATGCCATTGAGAATAATTAACCATAATATTATCTAGGAGTTTAGTAGCTTCTCCTAAAGTGATTTCCATAAAAGTGCATCCCACGGCCGAATCTAAAAGATTTCTAGAAGCAAAATTCAATCCGGCATAAAAAATTTGTATAATAATCCACAAATTCAAACCATGAGTAGGGCAATTATGTATCATTAATTTCATCCTCTCCCAAGCTTGTGCAACATGTTCATGATCAAAGTTGCTTAAAATTCATAATATCATTTCTAAGGGATATGATCTTAACGGGAGGAAAATACTTAGAGATAAAAGCATCTTTGCACTTGTTCCAAGAATCAATACTATTTTTAGGCAAAGACGAAAACCAAGCTTTAGCACGATCTCTAAGCAAAAAAGGAAATAGTTTCAACTTAACAATATCATTATCCACATCTTTCTTCTTTTGCATATCACACAAATCAATGAAGCTATTTAGATGGGTAGCGGCATCTTCACTAGGAAGGCCGGAAAACGGATCTTTCATGACAAGATTCAGCAAAGCGGCATTAATTTCACAAGATTCAGCATCGGTAAGAGGAGCGATCGGAGTGCTAATAAAATCATTATTGTTGGTATTGGTAAAGTCACACAATTTAATGTTATCTTGAGCCATCGTGACAAGCAAGCAATCCAACACACAAGCAAACAAAAAGCAAGCAGGCAAAAAGAGGCAAATAGAGAAAGAGAGGGAGGATAGAGAGAGAGGGCGAATAAAATGGCAAGGGTGAAGTGCGGGAGAGGAAAACGAGAGGCAAATGGCAAATAATGTAATGCGGGAGATAAGGGTTGTAATGGGTACTTGGTATATTGACTTTTGCGTAGACTCCCCGGCAACGGTGCCAGAAATTTTCTTGCTACCACTTGAGCAATGCGTTGGATTTCCTTGAAGAGGAAAGGATGATGCAGCAAAGTAGCGTAAGTATTTCCCTCAGTTTTTGAGAACCAAGGTATCAATCTAGTAGGAGGCTACGCGCGAGTCCCTCGTACCTACACAAAGCAAATAACTCCTCGCAACCAATGCGATAAGGGGTTGTCAATCCCTTCACGGTCACTTACGAGAGTGAGATCTGATAGGATAATATTTTTGGTGTTTTGTGATAAATATGCAAAGTAAAATAAAAGCAAAGTAAAAAAGCAAAGGAAATAACTAAGTATTGGAAGGTTAATATGATGAAGATAGACCCGGGGGCCATAGGTTTCACTAGTGGCTTCTCTCAAGAGCATAAGTATTTTACGGTGGGTGAACGAATTACTGTTGAGCAATTGACAGAATTGAGCATAGTTATGAGAATATCTAGGTATGATCATGTATATAGGCATCACGTCCGAGACAAGTAGACCGACTCCTGCCTGAATCTACTACTATTACTCCACTCATCAACCGCTATCCAGCATGCATCTAGAGTATTAAGTTCATGAAAACAGAGTAACGCCTTAAGCAAGATGACATGATGTAGAGGGATAAATTCATGCAATATGATAAAAAACCCATCTTGTTATCCTCGATGGCAACAATACAATACGTGCCTTGCTGCCCCTACTGTCACTTGGAAAGGACACCACAAGATTGAACCCAAAGCTAAGCACTTCTCCCATTGCAAGAAAGATCCATCTAGTAGGCCAAACCAAACTGATAATTCGAAGAAACTTGCAAAGATAACCAATCATACATAACAGAATTCAGAGAAGATTCAAATATTGTTCATAGATAAACTTGATCATAAACCCACAATTCATCAGTCTCAACAAACACACCGCAAAAAGAAGATTACATCGAATAGATCTCCACAAGAGAGGGGGAGAACATTGTATTGAGATCCAAAAAGAGAGAAGAAGCCATCTAGCTAATAACTATGGACCCGAAGGTCTGAGGTAAACTACTCACACTTCATCGAAGAGGCTATGGTGTTGATGTAGAAGCCCTCCATGATGGATGCCCCCTTCGGCGGAGCTCTGGAACAGGCCCCAAGATGGGATCTCGTGGATACAGAAAGTTATGGTGGTGGAATTAGGGTTTTTGCTTCGTATATGATCGTTTGGGGGTACGTAGGTATATATAGGAGGAAGGAGTACGTCGGTGGAGCAACAGGGGGCCCACGAGGGTGGAGGCGCGCCCCGTACCTCGTGGCCTCCTCCTTTATTTCTTGACGTAGGGTCCAAGTCTCCTGGATCATTTTCGGTGAGAAAATCACGTTCCCGAAGGTTTCATTCCGTTTGGACTCCGTTTGATATTTCTTTTCTTCAAAACCCTAAAATAGGCAAAAAAAACAGCAATTCTGGGCTGGGCCTCCGGTTAATAGGTTAGTCCCAAAAATAATATAAAAGTGGATAATAAAGCCCAATATTGTCCAAAACAATAGATAATATAGCATGGACCAATCAAAAATTATAGATACGTTGGAGACGTATCAGTGAGATCGGTCAGACCGAGACACAGTTCGGTAACTCCGAGATTGCTAGGGTTTCACAGAGAGTTGAACTCGGTCACACTGATTTGCAACTTTCGGTCAGACCGAAAAGTGCAAGTGCAATGGCCTAGGCCAAATCGGTGAGACCGATTTCCACAACTCTGTCGGTCCGAGATGAGTTTGGCGGAAACCTAACCCTAAATTTTCGAATCAACTCTAATATATGGAATTTTCTGCTGGACAAGATGATCTCAAACGTGGTAAGAAACATGGCATTGACCTTGTTCTTAGAATCGGAGGTAAGAACAACACAAAGTTTTTAATTCATACCCTAGTTCGGCGGTGAGTTCGCTACGGCGACAACGGCGGGGTTGAAATCCGTTGACGGCGATGGAGACCAGCGGCGGGAGGTCACTGGCGACGAGAGGATGATCCGGAGACCCGAGGCGGCAGAGCAGGACACGCGTGGGATGAAGAGTTTTGGAGAAATTTCCAGAATTCAACCCGTTGGTATATATATCCTGACATTGTTGGTGCGATCGAGTGGAACAACTCGGTGGCACCGAGATGCAGAATTGCAAGCGGTTACTGCAACTCGGTGTGACCAAAAAGTGCTAATCGGTTGCACTGAGATTGAAAACCTAGATCAACTCAGTGAACTCAGTGTGACCGAAGTGGATGGATCGGTCAGACCGAAATGCACAGAGAGGTTTTGGAAGTTTAAGTCTATGATGAATCGGGAACGCTGAGTGCTCCTCACACAGAGTGCTCGAATCTGACTTGATCAAACTTTGTGATGTAGCATGAATAGAGTTTGATACGAGAAAAGCATAGATAACTAGAGTAAGTTCTTAGGCATTCTTGTCCATCCATTTGGCAAAAGAGAAAAGAGCCAAACAATCAAAGCAACAAATGGATGTCCTCGAATGAGTAAAATATGCAATCAACATGCTCACACAATAGAATGGCAGTTGAAATTTGTGGCAAAGCATGCACAAACACTCTAGCATCTATCAAGCAATTGGCGATGACTAGGTCATCTATATATGAGTATATTGACTTAGGAGTCAAATGAGAACATTTGATCATAGGTCATACTTATCGTTTAAGCACAAGTGGGGTTACCACTTTTACAGAAAGCATTGTTGTGTTCACACCCTTAGAGTTGCTTTAGCGATTTTTTTTAGAGTAAAGCTCCCCCTAGATGTGATATCCCCCCTAAGAGGGATGAACTAACCTTGGGTTTTGTCGACGATGACTTCATGTAGATGTTGAATATGTGGATGCTCAATGTTGATGTAGATCATTTGGAGCAATCCATTGGAGTGAGTTGCACTTTCAATACCTACACGGGTTAGTCCCACAAGGAACAAACAAGGATATCCATAGACATAGAGTGATGTTTACACAAGATGATGTCCATGTAAGCATTAGGTTACCTTTTCCCTTGTCTTACCAACAAGAGGGTTTGTGACTCCTTGAACTAGTGCAAGATGTGGAAGATGTTTGCACTTGTCCTCGCCAAAATGATATGAGTGAAGTATGTTGGCGGAGTCACCTTCAAGAACTCTCTAGTTCTTCTTCTTAGGTATCCACATCATCTTGATGGGAATCCTTGGAGTTGTAGCCGTACTTGATGAAGTAGAACTTCACGTAGTCTTGGGAACCCAATTTACCAAGGCCTTGGGAGCTTCTTCAAATGCATCAATCTCCTCTTGAAGCTTGCCCTTTCCCTTTTGCTTGTGGTCTTGTGTCCCTTGGAAAGAAGTAGGATCATACTTCTCTTGTTGAGGAACAAACTTCATCATGGGGTACTGATCTTCTTCCCACTCAACTCCATTGGCATTGAACTTTCGTTCAAAACCAACACCTTGATTCGTCTGGTGTCTTCCTTGCTTGCGTACAATTTCATCAAATTGCTTACTCTCGGCAAGGCTCTTGTAAACACCTTTCTCTATAATTCCCTTCAATAAGCTATTTTCTTGCTCAAGTGTAACTTGTCTAAGAGAATCATTAGTGGAATCAAGAGAACTATTAGAAGCAACAATGTTGGATTTAACATGATTATTGTTACTACTAGAAGAAGAATCTTTCTTACTCTTGTTGCTAGTTTTTACTTGTGGCATGTAAGTAGACAAGAGTAAACGCTTGGCAATGTAAGAAGAACTTTTCTTGTGAAGATCATCATTGATTGCTTTTAAGAACCCATGATCTTGCTCAAGATTGAGCTTTTCAAAGTGTAGCTTCTCATGAGTCTTTAAAAGTACTCAATGATCTTCCAAGGTAGTTTCATGAGCTAACTTAAGAGTGTTTAGTTCTTTAGTTAGACACTCAATCTCCTTCTTATCATCATCATTCATTTTGTCTTGATTAGCATGATTAATAGAAAGTTCATCATAGTTTTCATCACCAGAGTTGTCAACAAGTAAATCATCATCGCCTAGCAAATCATCTTCATCACTATTGAAATCAACATACTCGGGGTGTGATACCTTTGGGCCTTTAGCCATGAAGCATCTTCCAATTCCTTCATTTGGTGAGGTAAATATGTCATAGGAGTTGGTTGACACTAGTGCTAGACCGGCAACACCTTCATCTTGAGTGTATTCGGAGTCGGAGTGATAACTTCTCTCGGAGTGATGGTCGGAGTCGGAGCCGGATACCCATTCACCAACATGAGCTTGATGTCTTCATTTTGTGTAGCTTCTTAATGACTTGTCCTTCCTTTCCGAATCCTTGCTTCTCCAAGATCTTCTTCATTCATAATGATCATCTCTACTCCTTCTCTCTCTTGGAGGTGATTCTTCTCTTCTACTTCTCCTTTTGGGTGAATCTTCTCTTCTTTTGTAGGGAGCCATACACTCATTGGAGTAGTGTCCGGGTCTTCCACAATTGTAGCAATTACGCTCATGACTCGAGATCTTTTGTCATTGTAGGACCTTGACTTGGAACTTCTTTCCTTGCTTCTACTCTTGTAGATCTTGTTGAAGTTCTTCACCACTAGGCTCAATTCTTCATTGAAGGTTTGTTTCTAACTTGATGATGTAGGAGCATCACATGAGGCTTTGTAAGCACCAGCTGACTTGTTTTGAAGCTCTTCCTTATCCTTGAGTGACATCTCATGAGCAACAATTCTTCCAATCACTTCCGTTGGCTTGAGATCTTTGTAATTTGGCATCATTTGGATCAATGTGCACACGGTATCATATTTTCCATCCAAGGCTCTTAGGATCTTCTTGATGATGAGCCTATCAGTCATCTCTTCACTTCCTAAGCCGGCAATCTCATTTGTGATGAGAGCAAGCCTAGAGTACATTTCAGTGACACCTTCACCATCCTTTATTTTAAACTTGTCAAGTTGACTTTGAAGCACATCCAATTTGGATTCGTTGACAAAGTTGGTACCCTCGTGCATATCAATCAAAGTATCCCAAATTTCTTTTGCATTCTCAAGATGGTTGATTTTGTTGAATTCTTCGGGGCACAATCCGTTGAAGAGGATATCGCAAGCTTGAGCGTTGTATTGCAGCATCTTCAACTCTTTCGCAATAGCTTCACTGTTCGGTTCTCTCCCATCAAAGAATTCACCTTCCAATGCAATACACACAATAGCCCAAACAGCAGGGTTATGTCCAAGAATATGCATTTTCATCTTATGCTTCCAACTAGCAAAAATAGTACCATCAAAGTAAGGACCTCTACGGTGGTAATTTCCCTCGCTAGATGCCATACTCTCCTAGTTTGTGAAACCAAGGCTAGATCACCAAAGCAATGGAAATCAAGGAAAATGGAGACCAAAGCTCTGATACCACTTGTAGGATCGGAAGTATGTCTAGAGGGGGTGATTAGACTACTTTACCAAATAAAAATCTAGCCTTTTCTCAATTTTTAGTCTTGGCAGATTTTAGCAACTTAGAACAAGTCAAGCAATCAACCTACACATGCAAGTCTAAGAGTATAGCAGCGGAATGTAAATCATTGCACATGAAGGTAAAGGGAGGAGTTTGGAGGGAGCAAATGCAATGTAGACATGGAGATTTTTGGCATGGTTCCGATAGGTGGTGCTATCATACATCCACGTTGATGGAGACTTCAACCCACGAAGGGTAACGGCTGCGCGAGTCCACGGAGGGCTCCACCCACGAAGGGTAACCGCTGCGCGAGTCCACGGAGGGCTCCACCCACGAAGGGTAACCGCTGCCCGAGTCCATGGAGGGCTCCACCCATGAAGGGTCCACAAAGAAGAAACCTTGTCTATCCCACCATGGCCATCGCCCAGAAGGACTTGCCTCACTTGGGTAGATCTTCACGAAGTAGGTGATCTCCTTGCCCTTACAAACTCCTTGTTTCAACTCCACAATCTTGACAGAGGCTCCCAAGTGACACCTAACCAATCTAGGAGACACCACTCTCCAAAAGGTAATAGATGGTGTGTTGATGATGAACTCCTTGCTCTTGTGCTTCAAATGATAGTCTCCCCAACACTCAACTCTCTCTCACAGATTTGGATTTGGTGGAAACATGATTTGAGTGGAAAGCAACTTGGGGGAAGGCTAGAGATCAGGATTCTTGTGGTTGGAATGGAATATCTTGGTCTCAACACATGAGTAGGTGGTTCTCTCTCAGAAAATGTATGATGGAAGTGTAGGCACGTTCTAATGGCTCTCTCCATGAATGAAGAGTGGGTGGAGGGGTATATATAGCCTCCACACAAAATATAACCGTTACACACAAGTTGCCAAACTCAGTGGGACCAAATCATAAAAATCGGTGAGACCGATTTAGTTCAAAATGTGAACGTTAGGATTTTTGGTGGGACCGACATGTCAACTCGGTGGGACTGATTTCATTAGGGTTAGCGCATAACGTAATCTCGGTGAGACCGATCACGTCAACTCGGTGAGACCGATTTTTTTAATTGGCAAACAGAGAGTTGGTTAGGCAAACTCGGTGGGACCGAATCGCTCATTTCGGTAAGACTGAAACATTACGAAAGGGAAACAGAGAGTTTGCATTGCGAACTCGGTGGGGCCGATCGCTCATCTCGGTTGGACCAAAACGTTAGGAAGGGAAACAGAGAGTGTGCAATCCCATCTCGGTGAGACCAAGATTCCTATCGGTGAGACCGAAAAGACTAGGGTTTCTGGCAGTGGCTATGTCAAAATAACTCGGTGGTGCCGGATAGGTCAAATCGGTGGGGCCGAGTTTGACTTTTTGTTTGGAACATATGTGGATATGAGAAATTGTAACACCTCGGATGTAACTTTCCATATTTGTAACTCCGACTCTTGCCATTTTCGGCTTTAAGTTATGAGATTTCCCTTCGTGGTTGGGTTTTTGTCTTGGTTTGCATTTTGTTCATGTCATGCATTTCATATCATGTAATCAAGTGCATCGCATTTGCATACGTGTTCATCTCATGCATGCGAGCATTTTTCCCCGTTGTCCGTTCCGCAATCCAACACTCCCACATGCACCAGCGCACCCCTCTTGTATCCTTTCGTGAGCGGGTGTTAAACGTTCTCAGAATGGGCCGAGATTTGTCAATTGGCCTTGGTACACCACCAGTAGACCGCCTGTCCAATTTCGTTCCATTTGGAGTCCGTTTGATGCTCCAACGGTTAACCGGGTAATCACGAAGGCCTCTTGTGTGTTCCAGCCCGACACCCCTCCAAAACGGCCCAATAACCCATCCAAACCACTTCCATGTCCTCCGTTGCCGGATCACGATCGTGTGGGCAAAAACTACACTCCATTTGGACACTCCTACCTACTTTTATCTATAAATATGTGCATCCCTCCAAAAAAACTGGGTCCAAAACCCTAGCTCCACCCTCCTCCGCCGCCAAACACGTCCGGATTGGACCAGACACGTCCGCGCCGCTGCGCCCCGTCCAACCGCCACCTGCAACGTCAGCAACCGCCGCCTCCCGGCCCGCGGGCAATCGCTGCCACCCGAGCATGCGCCCCGCGCCCTAGCGTCGATCCATCGCTGCCGTCCTCGTCAGCTCTGGCTGTCGTCGCCGCCCGGCTCCGCCGCCACCTGCGCCCTCCACCGCCAAGCTCGACCTAGCGCACGACGGCTCCCGGAGCCGGCAGCACCGCCCTCTCCTTGCTACCGGAGCACGCCGCCCGACGTCGATCCGGCGACCCCGCGCCCGGATCCGGCGATCCCCCTCCTCTCCGGCCATCTCCCCCACTCCGGCGAGTTACCCCGGCAAAGATCCGGCCACCTTGATCCGCGTGCCACTGGAAGCGTAGATCAAGAATTCGGAGGTCATTTTTCCACCAAGTCTTTTTCCCTATAATTTTTTCATGCTCTGTTCATCGCCTCATATCTCGGTGGTCGTACCTCTATTTCATGCATATGATATATAAAAATGTTCATTGTGAGATGCTCTTCATTTAATTCTATTGTGGCATGCTAGTTTGAGTTCATCTTGATGCCCTGATCATTGATGCAAGAGTGCTATAAAATGTTTACTGCTGCTACTTATTAGTTTATGGTGATTTGTCATTTTTGTTGCATTTGATGTGTGCATCATATGGGCATGAGGTCTACATGAGTTTTGAACTACACCATGCCATCTTTGTAGAGATGCTTGCCTTGTATTTTTGTGATCAATGTGGTGACTAGCCCAAGCATGCAAACTAGGCTTCGTGATGTTGTTGTTTTCAGGGACTTAGGATTTTGCTAACTCCTTTTCCTGCTGTTATTTTTAGGCCATGTAAACCTGATGCTACAGTGAGATCCATGCTTGTTTTGAGATACTTAAGTAAGTATGTTTTGAACATGTGGTTATGCTCTATCCATCCATGCCCCTGTTTGCAATTATGGAGTGCCCTAGCATGTCTTGATCTTGCTCTACTTTTGCTATAAAATGTTCCTGGCAGAATGTCAACATGTTAATCAATGTTTCCATGGTTGTTGCTAGTGATCCATGTATCCTATGAACTTGCTCTTGCCATGGTTAGCTTCATGAACATGTCATCTTGCTTTTGATATGCTTAGATTATCATGCAATGCTTTGTGGTGAGTGGTTTGAGCTCGCAAAGGTGCCTTCATAATTCTGTTTATGCCATGCTTTGTTTTATGTTAAGTCTGAAACTGCTAACAAAACTTGCTATGTTTCCATGGGTGCCATCATATCTTCTTTGCCTTTTTGGCTCATGATCAGTAAGGGACTTTTGTTCTCTACATTTAGTAGAATCATTCCGTGCCTTGTATTGCTATGATATGTTCCCGTAGCATGTTGTTTGTTTGCTCTAAACATTTCTTCCTGATGTTGTTTTTGACATGTTAGTAATTTCTCTAAGTCTGTGAAGCTGATATCTTTTGCATTTTTTCCATGCTTGTTTGAACCTGCTCTTTTGTGTTTTAGCCGTAGCTTAGTGTTCATGTTTTGTCAAGCATCTCTTTTACATCACTGTCATATGCGTTGTTGTTATGTTGGAGTGCAGTAGCTTAGTTTCTATTACATTCTAGATGGCATTGTGCTATTAATCGCAGAATAGCACCATCCTTTTTTGCTTGCCATTTGCAAACCGTGCCTCCATTTCCGGTGATCTTTATATCGATTTCGACCAAAATCATCTTTCCAGCGGCATACTTGGTTTGCCAAGTTGACGCCTTTATCATTCTTTCCCTTCCGAAGCACGCATATGCATTGCATATTATGTCTTGCATATCATGCCATGTTTTGCATCTTGTTGCTTGTGCATTGCACCATGATTGATTGTTGGTCCTTTGCTTGTGTTCTTGATTTGGGTAGAGCCAGGAGACGAGTACGTGATCGAGGAACCTGTTGAGAACGCTAACTAGGATCAAGCTTTCGACAAATCTGGGAACATTGTAGGCAAGATAACCATACCCTCGAAATCACTTCTATCTTTGCTTTGCTAGTTGTTCGCTCTATTGTTATGTCGCGCTACCTACCACTTGCTATATCATGCCTCCCATATTGCCATGTCAAGCCTCTAACCCATCTTCCTAGCAAACCGTTGTTTGGCTATGTTACCGCTTTTGCTCAGCCCCTCTTATAGCGTTGCTAGTTGCAGGTGAAGATGAAGTTTCTTCCATGTTGGAACATGGATATTGTTGGGATATTATTATTATGTCTTATTTACTTTAATGCATCTATATACTTGGTAAAGGGTGGAAGGCTCGGCCTTATGCCTGGTGGTTTGTTCCACTCTTGCCGCCCTAGTTTCCGTCATACCGGTGTTATGTTCCTTGATTTTGCGTTCCTTACGCAGTTGGGTGTTATGGGAACCCCTTGATAGTTCGCTTTGAATAAAACTCCTCCAGCAAGGCCCAACCTTGGTTTTACCATTTGCCTACCTACCACCATATACCTTTCCCTTGGGTTCTGCCGACTTAAGGGTCATCTTTATTTTAACCCCCCCCCCCCGGGGCCAGTGCTCCTCTTAGTGTTGGTCCCAAACGGACAGCCTGCGGGGCCACCTCAGGGCAACTTGAGGGTTGGTTTTACTCGTAGCTTGACCTATCCGGTGTGCCCTGAGAACGAGATACGTGCGACTCCTATCGGGATTTGTCGGCACATCGGGCAGCTTTGCTGGTCTTGTTTTACCATTGTTGAAATGTCTTGTAACCGGGATTCCGAGACTGATCGGGTCTTCCCGGGAGAAGGAATATCCTTCTTGACCGTGAGAGCTTGTGACGGGCTAAGTTGGGACACCCCTGCAGGGTATAAACTTTCGAGAGTCGTGCCCGTGGTTATGTGGCAGATGGGAATTTGTTAATATCCGGTTGTAGAGAACTTGACACTTAACTTAATTAAAATGAAACAACCGCGTGTGTAGCCGTGATGGTCTCTTTTCAGCGGAGTCCGGCAAGAGAACACGATCTTGTGTTATGCTTGAACGTAAGTAGCTTCAGGATCACTTCTTGATCACTTACAGCTTCTCGACCGTGCGTTGCTTCTCTTCTCGCTCTCATTTGCGTATGTTAGCCACCATATAAGCTAGTGCTTGCTGCAGCTCCACCTCACTACCCCTTTCCTACCCTTAAGCTTAAATAGTCTTGATCTCGCGGGTGTGAGATTGCTGAGTCCTCGTGACTCATGGTTTCTTCCAAACAAATGCAGGTGCCGATGATGCCAGTGCAGGGGACGCTACCGAACTCAAGTGGGAGTTCGACGAGGATTCGGACCGTTACTATGTTTCTTTTCTCGATGATCAATAGAGGAGCCCAGTTGGGACGATCGGGGATCTAGCATTTGGGGTTGTCTTTCTTTATTTTGGTTCCGTAGTTGGACCTTTGATTGTACCTTGGATGATGTATGGATTATTTATGTATTGTTTGAAGTGGCGATTGTAAGCCGACTCTTTATCCCTTT
Organism: Triticum aestivum; assembly: GCF_018294505.1. Classification (NCBI taxonomy): domain Eukaryota; kingdom Viridiplantae; phylum Streptophyta; class Magnoliopsida; order Poales; family Poaceae; genus Triticum; species Triticum aestivum. The sequence goes on from NC_057812.1 coordinate 209,516,379, forward strand.
CTTATTCAGTACCTAGGATGTGTAAAGATTACCCCTCTTGCGACAGACCTACCATGCGGCTATGCCTCTAAGTCATGCCCCGACACGTGGGAGATATAGCCGCATTGTGGGTGTTACAAGTTGGTAATCAGAGCCTTCCCCGACTTAGGAGCCCCCTGCTTGATTGAATCGCTGACGTTGTTGAGTCTAGAACAAAATGTTTTGAGTCTTAGGATTATATATATCGGAGAGTAGGATTCTTTTTACTCCTCAGTCCCTTCGTCGCACTGGTGAGGCCCCCTGACGTAGAAGTTTTGACTCTTCTCTCCTCAAATTTCATGAAAAAAAATTAGGATCATGTGGGTATCTTGGAATCGTTCTGATGGTTTTGTCACGAGAACATTGTTCTTGGTGCCTCCTGACATTTAGGGGTTGTGGCAGTGTCCCGGGGAGTTGAGCTCCGAGGTGTTGTTGTCACAATTTTATCGTTGCAATTCTGGAATACATGAGTTCGCCGACATCGAAAATCTCTTTTATGCAGTTGTTGGTGAGATAACCTCGACGCCACCCAGTACTGGGGTGGGAGTTCGGGAGTATTGCCATAACTCGTATAACGGATGCTTTTCGAAGGTTGAGGTAAATGATTTCCGAAGGTTTCTTGGTTATGTGTTGAAGGATGGATACAGGTGGATGTAGGATTTGTTAGTTTTGGGTGAGATATTATGCTTCCCCTGTATCCCCAACACCAGATTGCATAACCAGAAAGTTTCGGGAGTTTTATAGGTGGGAATTCAAGTAGCTCTAGTATTTATTCCCGCAGATATTTGGTTTGTGATTGGGTAATCCTTACCACTTATTTGTTCATATCCGTACCTTGTTGTTTTATTCATCTACCTTTATCTAAGTGGCTTCTCAACTTATGGACGTGTGATGCTTTACTTTGGAATTCATTCGTTCATCCTTGTTCGAATGTTAAGACTTTATGTTGCAATTTTGATCCATTGATTCAGCTTGAATATATGTCTTTCAAGATGCTAATGGATGTCAACCTCTTCAGGATGGCTCCTCCAACATGTTAGAATCCGGACCACAATGATGGGGAACAGTCAAACCCTCCGCCACCACCTCCACCTCTGGAGGCATGGCAAGCTGTCATGGCAGCCACCAACGCCAACACTCAGATGCTTTTGCAACTCTTGCAAGAGCGCAACCAAGGGCAAGGAAACCAAGGAAATCAAGGTCAAGGAAACAATCAGCCTGAGTTTGCTACCCTCAACCAGTTCCTCGCAAACCAGCTGAAGTCCTTCAGCAACTGTGTCGAGGCCACAGACGCTGACGACTGGCTCGTGGATATCTGCAAACATTTGAGTGTAGCAATGTCAGGCCTGAGGACTTTGTCAAGTTTGCTTCGTTTCAACTCAAGGACCAAGCTACTGAGTGGTATCAACAATACAAAGATTCCAGAGGAGGTCGTGTGATTACCTGGAATGATTTCCGCCGAGACTTCAAAGCTCATCACATCCCACCAAGTGTTGTTGAGAGCAAGCGTGAGGAGTTCCGCAATCTCAAGCAAGGTAGCATGTCCGTGTATCAATAGAATATCCAGTTTCAGAAACTCGCTCGCTTTGCTAAACAAGACGTCCCTGATGAAAAGAGTATGATTTATCAATTCAAAGGTGGCCTCAGAGAAGATCCGCAATTAGCTCTCACGCTTCTTGAGCCGACTAAGTTTGATGAATTCTACAACATGGCACTAAAGCAAGAAGCTGCTCGGCTCAAGTGTGAGGCATCTAAGAAGAGAGTCAGGGATGCAGTTCAATCTTCTTCTTCATCACAAGTGGCAGCTAAGCAATAGAAGTTCTGGTTGCCTCCTCCTCCTCCATTTCATCAGCCTTATCAGCAGAAGAGCAAAGGTGGCAATGGATCTTCCCACCAACCCGACCAAGGCTATCAGAACAAAGCTCAGTCTCATACTCCAAGGTCAAGTGCTCCTTATCATCGTCCGCTCTCAGAGGTTACTTGCAACAAGTGTCACCAGAAAGGGCACTATGCAAACAAGTGCTTCAACCAAAGGCGCCTTTCGCCTCCTCCTCCTCCTGTGAGATCTGCCAGCAATGCAGTGGTCAAGCATAATCCCAAGCATGCTAAGGTGAACATGATGAATGCGGCTCAGGCAGAGGATTCTTCAGAAGTGATCATGGGTAACCTTCCAGTTAACTCTATTACTGCAAAAGTTCTTTTTGACACTGGTGCATCACATTCTTTCATGTCATTCCCATTTGCATCAGAGCACAATGTTAACACAGAGGCTTTGTCCAAAGTCATGCAAGTTGTTTCTCCGGGAAAGCTTATGACTTCTAGTTTGGTTGCTCTCGATGTCTCTGTCCAGTTGGGAGACTATAAATTTCTGTCTTCTCCAATTGTTCTTGGTGACTCGGATATTGATCTAATTCTTGGCATGGACTGGCTTTCTAAGCACAAGGCTCAGCTTGATTGTGCTACCAAGGAAATTCAATTGACACACTCTTCTGAGGATGTGATCATCTTTGCCGCTCGGGACGAGACCATTCGACTGTTTTCTCACAATGAGAAGGGCGAGTTGAATGCCATCTCTTAGATTCCAGTCATTTGCGAATATAAAGACGTCTTTCCAGAAGTGCTTCCGGGAATGCCTCCTCATCGGCCAGTTGAATTCGTTATCAATCTTGAGCCTGGCACGGAACTTGTTTGCAAGCGTCCTTACAAGCTTGGACCAGAAGAGTTTAAGGAGTTGAAGAAACAACTCGATGAACAAGAGCGTATAGGTCTGATCAGACCGAGTTCATCTCCGTGGGGTTGTGGTGTTCTTTTTGTCAAGAAGAAGGATGGAACGGAACGACTCTGCGTCGACTACCGTCCATTGAACAAGAAAACAATAAAGAACAAGTACCCACTTCCCAACATCAATGAGCTTTTCGAGCAACTTAAAGGTGCCCAAGTATTCTCCAAGCTTGACCTCCGTATGGGTTATCATCAGATTCGCATTCGTGAACAAGATATCCCCAAGACAGCATTCAGAACAAGCTATGGTTCTTATGAATATACTGTCATGTCTTTCGGCCTTTTCAATGCTCCTACAACGTTCTCTCGCATGATGAACTTCATCTTCAACCCTTACACAAATGATTGCGTCCTGGTGTATCTCAATGATATCTTGGTCTTTTCCAAGAATAAGGAGGACCATGCCAAGCATTTGAGATTGGTGCTTGACAAACTCAGAGAGCATCAATTCTATGCGAAGTTTTCCAAGTGTGAGTTCTGGATTAATGAAGTTCTTTACCTTGGTCATATCATCTCCGCCAAGGGCATCGCTGTTAATCCCGAGAAGGTGTCTGCAATTGTGAATTGGGAACCCTCAGAATGTCAAGCAGCTCCGCAGTTTTCTTGGGCTTGCAAGCTATTGTCGAAGATTCATTGAGAATTTCCCTAAGATTGCAAAGCCTCTTTCCAACCTCCTCCAGAAGCATGTCAAGTATGTCTGGATGCCTGAATGTGACGTTGCTTTCAACACCCTAAAAGAGAAGTTAGTCATAGCTCTTGTCTTGACTCCTCCTGATGAATCCAAGCCATTTGAAGTTTTCTGTGATGCCTCCTTACAAGGTCTCGGTGCTGTGTTAATGCAAGAGAAGAAAGTTGTGGCCTATACCTCTCGTCAGTTGAAGCCCAATGAAAGGAACTACCCCAATCATGATCTCCAGTTGGCGGCAGTTGTCCATGCATTATTAACGTGGAGATATCTCTTGTTGGGAAGGAAAGTCAACATCTTCACTGGTCATAACAGCCTCGAGTACATCTTCACTCAACCCAACCTCAACCTCAGACAGACTTGTTGGGTCAAAATGATTCAAGAATATAATCCAAGTATTGAATATACTCCAGGCAAGGCCAATGTCATTGCAGATGCTTTGAGCAGGAAGGCTTACTGCAACAGCTTAATTCTCAAGCCCTTCCAACCGTACCTTTGTGAAGCTTTCTGCAAACTGAATCTCCAATTTATTCCTCAAGGCTTTCTTGCCAACCTCCAAGTCTCTCCTACTTTCAAAGATCAAATTCGTGAGGTGCTACCTCTTGAGCACTGCGTTGGTTTTCCCTTAAATAGGAAAGGGTGATGCAGCAAAGTAGTGTAAGTATTTCCCTCAGTTTTTGGGAACCAAGGTATCAATCTAGTAGGAGGCCACGTGCGAGTCCCTCGCACCTACACAAACAAATAAAATCCTCGCAACCAACACAATAAAGGGGTTATTAATCCCTTCACGGTCACTTACGAAAGTGAGATCTGATAGATATGATAAGATAATATTTTTGGTATTTTTATGATAAAGATGCAAAGTAAATAAAGCAAAATAAAAACGGCAAAAGAAATAGCTTGTTGGTGGAAGATTAATATGATGGAAAATAGACCCGGGGCCCATAGGTTTCGCTAGTGGCTTCTCTCGAGAGCATAAGTATTACGGTGGGTAAACAAATTACTGTTGAGCAATTGACAGAATTGAGCATAGTTATGAGAATATCTAGGTATGATCATGTATATAGGCACCATGTCCGAGACAAGTAGACCGACTCCTGCCTGCATCTACTACTATTACTCCACACATCGACCGCTATCCAGCATGCATCTAGAGTATTAAGTTCAAAAGAACAGAGTAACGCTTTAAGCAAGATGACATGATGTAGAGGGATAAACTCATGCAATATGATATAAACCCCATCTTGTTATCCTCGATGGCAACAATACAATACGTGCCTTGCTGCCCCTACTGTCACTGGGAAAGGATACCACAAGATTGAACCCAAAGCTAAGCACTTCTCCCATTGCAAGAAAGATCAATCTGGTAGGCCAAACCAAACTGATAATTTGAAGAGACTTGCAAAGATAACTAATCATACATAAAAGAATTCAGAGAAGATTCAAATATTGTTCATAGATAAACTTGATCATAAACCCACAATTCATCGATCTCAACAAACACACCACAAAAGAAGATTACATCGAATAGATCTCCACAAGAGAGGGGGAGAACATTGTATTGAGATCCAAAAAGAGAGAAGAAGCCATCTAGCTAATAACTATGGACCGAAGGTCTGAAGTAAACTACTCACACATCATCGGAGAGGCTATGGTGTTGATGTAGAAGCCCTCCGTGATCGACGCCCACTCCGGTGGAGCTCCAGAAAAGGCCCCAAGATGGGATCTCACGGGTACAGAAGGTTGCGGCGGTGGAATTAGGGTTTTGGCTCCGTATCTGGTAGTTTGGGGTACGTAGGTATATATAGGAGGAAGTACGTCGGTGGAGCAACATGGGCCCCATGAGGGTGGAGGGCGCGCCTGGGGGGTAGGCGCGCCCCCCTACCTCGTGCCTTCCTGGTTGCTTTCTTGACGTAGGGTCCTAGTCCTCTGGATCACGTTCGTTCCGAAAATCACGTTCCCGAAGGTTTCATTCCGTTTGGACTCCGTTTGATATTCCTTTTCCGCGAAACTCTGAAATAGGCAAAAAAACAGCAATTCTGGGCTGGGCCTTCGGTTAATAGGTTAGTCCCAAAAATAATATAAAAGTGTATAATAAAGCCCAATAATGTCCAAAACAGAATATAATATAGCATGGAACAATAAAAAATTATAGATACGTTGGAGACGTATCAAGCATCTCCAAGCTTAATTCCTGCTCGTCCTCGAGTAGGTAAATGATAAAAACAGATTTTTTGATGTCGAATGCTACTTGGCATAATTTCAATGTAATTTTCTTAATTGTGGTATGAATATTCAGATCCGAAAGATTCAAGACAAAAGTTTAATATTGACATAAAAATAATAATACTTCAAGCATACTAACTAAGCAATTATGTCTTCTCAAAATAACATGGCCAAAGAAAGTTATCCCTGCTAAATCATATAGTCTGGCTATGCTCCATCTTCACCACACAATGTATTTAAATCATGCATAACCCCGATGACAAGCCAAGCAATTGTTTCATACTTTTGGTGTTCTCAAACTTTTTCAATCTTCACGCAATACATGAGCGTGAGCCATGGACATAGCACTATATGTGGAATAGAATGGTGGTTGTGGAGAAGACAAAAAGGGAGAAGATAGTCTCACATCAACTAGGCATATCAATGGGCTATGGAGATGCTCATTAATAGATATCAATGTGAGTGAATAGGGATTGCCATGCAACGGATGCACTAGAGCTATAAGTATATGAACGCTCAACAAAAAGGAACTAAGTGGGTGTGCATCCAACTCGCTTGCTCACGAAGACCTAGGGCATTTTGAGGAAGCCCGTCATTGGAATATACAAGCCAAGTTCTATAATGAAAAATTCCCACTAGTATATGAAAGTGATATCATAGGGGAATCTCTATCATGCAGATCATGGTGCTACTTTGAAGCACAAGTGTGGTAAAAGGATAGTAGTATTGTCCCCTTTTTTGGGGACAATACTCTATGAATGATGATCATCACACTTCTATTTACTTACAACTCAACAATTACAACTCAATACTTAGAACAAAATATGACTCTATGTGAATGCCTCCGGCAGTGTACGGGGATGTGCAATGATGCATGAGTGACATGTATGAAAGAATTATGAACGGTGGCGTTGCCACAATTACAATGTCAACTACATGATCATGCAAAGCAATATGACAATGATGGAGCATGTTATAGTAAACGGAATGGTGGAAGGTTGCATGACAATATATCTCGGAATGGCTATGGAAATGCCATGATAGGTGGTATGGTGGCTGTTTTGAGGAAGGTATATGGTGGGTGTATGATACCGGCGAAAGGTGCATGGTATTAGAGAGGCTAGCAATGGTGGAAGGATGAGAGTGTGTATAATCCATGGACTCAACATTAGTCATAAAGAACTCACATACTTATTGCAAAAATCTATTAGTTATCGAAACAAAGTATTACGCACATGCTCCTAGGGGGATAGATTGGTAGGAAAAGACCATCGCTCGTCCCCGACCACCATTCATAAGGAAGACAATCAATAAATAAATCATGCTCCGACTTCTTCACATAACGGTTCACCATACATGCATGCTACGGGAATCACAAACTTCAACACAAGTATTTCTCAAATTCACAACTACTCAACTAGCATGACTCTAATATCACCATCTCCATATCTCAAAACAATTATCAAGTATCAAACTTCTCTTAGTATTTAGCACACTCATAGGAAAAAAATTACTAGTCTTGAATGCCTAGCATATTAGGATTAATTTCCTAGTTTAAGTAAATTACCATGTTGTTTAAGAATCTCAAAATAATATAAGTGAAGCATGAGAGAATAATAGTTTCTATAAAACAAATCCACCGCCGTGCTCTAAAAGATATAAGTGAAGCACTAGAGCAAAAACAAGATATAAGTGAAGCACATAGAGTATTCTAATAATTTTCAAATCATGAGTGTTTCTCTCAAAAGGTTTGTACAGCAAAGATGATTCTGTCAAACTAACAAATAAAGACTCAAATAATACAAGATGCTCCAAGCAAAACACATATCATGTGGTGAATAAAAATATAGCTCCAAGTAAAGTTACTGATGGAAGTAGACGAAAGAGGGGATGCCTTCTGGGGCATCCCCAAGCTTTGGCTTTTAGGTGTCCTTACATTATCTTGGGGTGCCATGGGCATCCCAAAGCTTAGGCTATTGCCACTCCTTGTTCCATAATCCATCAAATCTTTTACCCAAAACTTGAAAACTTCACAACACAAAACTCAAAGTAGAAAATCTTGTGAGCTCCGTTAGCGAAAGAAAAAACAAAATACCACTTCAAGGTACTGTAATGAACTCATTCTTTATTTATATTGGTGTTAAACCTACTGTATTCCAACTTCTCTATGGTTTATAAAATATTTTACTAGCCATAGATTCATCAAAATAAGCAAACAACACACGAAAAACAGAATCTGTCAAAACAGAACAGTCTGTAGTAATATGTAGCTAACGCAAACTTCTGGAACCCCAAAAATTCTAAAATAAATTTGTGGACGTGAGGAATTTATCTAGTAATCATATTCAAAACGAATTAACTAAATATCACTTTACAAATAAAAATGGTGGCAATTCTCGTGAGCGCTAAAGTTTCTGTTTTTTACAGTAAGATCAAAAGGACTTTCCCCAAGTCTTCCCAACAGTTCTACTTGGCACAAACACTAATTAAACACAAAAAACACAACCAAAACAGAGGCTAGGTAAATTATTTATTACTAAACAGGAGAAAAATGCAAGGAATAAAAATAAAATTGGGTTGCCTCGCAACAAGCGCTATCGTTTAACGCCCCTAGCTAGGCATAAAAGCGAAGATAGATCTAGGTATTGCCATCTTTGGTAGGCAATCCATAAGTGGCTCTCATAATAGATTAATATGGTAATTTAATTTTATTTCTATGGATGTGTTCCATACCTTTCCTTAATGGAAATTGGAATCTAATATTCCCTTCCTTCATATCAATAATTGCACCAATCGTTCTAAGGAAAGGTCTACAAAGAATAATAGGACATGAAGGATTGCAATCTATGTCAAGAACAATAAAATCTACAGGCACATAATTCCTATTTGCAACAATAAGAACATCATTAATTCTTCCCATAGGTTTCTTAATAGTGGAATCCGCAAGGTGCAAGTTTAAAGAGCAATCATCAAAATCACGGAAACCTAGCAAATCACACAAAGTCTTTGGAATCGTGGAAACACTAGCACCCAAATCACACAAAGCATAGCATTCATGATCTTTAATTTTAATTTTAATAGTAGGTTCCCACTCATCACAAAGTTTTCTAGGGATAGAAACTTCCAACTCAAGTTTTCTTCATAAGATTGCATCAAAGCATCAACAATAAGTTTAGTACAAGCTTTATTTTGACTATAAGCATGTGGAGAATTTAGCACGGATTGTAACAAGGAAATACAATCTATCAAAGATCAATTATCATAATTAAATTCCTTGAAATCCAAAATAGTGGGTTCATTGATATTTAAAGTTTTGACCTCTTCAATCCCATTTTAAACAATTTTAGCATCAAGATCTAAAGACTCCGAATTTTTGGAACGCCTTCTAGGTAAAGGTGGATCATATTCAGTACCATCATTATCAAGATTCATATCGCAAAACAAAGATTTAATAGGGGACACATCAATAACTTTTAGATCTTCATCTTTATTTTCATGAAAACTAGAAGAACACGCTTTCATAAAACAATCTTTCTTAGCACGCATCCTAGCGGTTCTTTCTTTGCACTCATCAATGGAAATTCTCATGGCTTTGAGAGACTCATTGATATCATGCTTAGGTGGACTAGATCTAAGTTTCAAAGAAGCAACATCAAGAGAAATTCTATCAATGTTCCTAGCCAATTCATTAACTTTAAGCAATTTTTCTTCAAGCAAATCATTGAAATTCTTTTGCGAATTCATAAACTCCTTAACACTAGTCTCAAATTAGAGGGAATCTTATTAAAATTTCCATAAGAATTGTTGTAGGAATTACCATAATTATTAGAGGAATTACTAGGATACTGCCTAGGATTAAAATTACTTCTATACGCATTGTTACCAAAATTATTCCTACCAAAAAAACTCACATCCATAGATTCATTATTATTATCAATCAAAGTAGAAAAAGTCATATCATTAGGATCATAAGAAACACTTTTATTAGCAAATACTTTCATAAGTTCATCCATCTTTCCACTCAAAACATTAATTTCTTCTATCGCATGCACTTTCTTATTAGTAGATCTTTCAGTGTGCCATTGAGAATAATTAACCATAATATTATCTAGGAGTTTAGTAGCTTCTACTAAAGTGATTTCCATAAAAGTGCCTCCCGCGGCCGAATCTAAAAGATTTCTAGAAGCAAAATTCATTCTGGCATAAAAAATTTGAATAATCATCCACAAATTCAAACCATGTGTAGGGCAATTATGTATCATTAATTTCATCATCTCCCAAGCTTGTGCAACATGTTCATGATCAAGTTGCTTAAAATTCATAATATCATTTCTAAGAGAGATGGTCTTAGTGGGAGGAAAATACTTAGAGATAAAAGCATCTTTGCACTTATTCCATGAATCAATACTATTTTTAGGCAAAGACAAAAACCAAGCTTTAGCACGATCTCTAAGCGAAAAAGGAAATAGCTTCAATTTAACAATATCATTGTCCACATCCTTCTTCTTTTGCATATCACACAAATCAACAAAGTTTTTTAGATAGGTAGCGGCATCTTCACTAGGAAGGCCGGAAAACGGATCTTTCATGACAAGATTCAGCAAATCAGCATTAATTTCACAAGATTCAGCATCGGTAAGAGGAGCAATCAGAGTGCTAATAAAATCATTGTTGTTGGTATTAGTAAATTCACACAATTTGGTATTATCTTGAGCCATCGTGACAGGCAAGCAATCCAACACACAAGCAAGCAAGAAACAGGCAAAAAAAGAGCAAATAGGGAAAGAGAAGGAGGACGGAGAGAGAGGGCAAATAAAATGGCAAGGGTGAAGTGGGGGAGAGGAAGACGGGAGGCAAATGGCAAATAATGTAATGTGGGAGATAAGGGTTTGTGATGGGTACTTTGTATGTTGACTTTTGCGTAGACTCCCCGGCAACGACACCAGAAATCCTTCTTGCTACCTCTTGAGCACTGCGTTGGATTTCCCTTGAAGAGGAAAGGGTGATGCAGCAAAGTAGCGTAAGTATTTCCCTCAGTTTTTGAGAACCAAGGTATCAATCCAGTAGGAAGCCATGCGCGAGTCCCTCGCACCTAGACAAACAAATAAAATCCTTGCAACCAACACAATAAAGGGGTTGTCAATCCCTTCACGGTCACTTACGAAAGTGAGATCTGATATCGGAATGGAATGACTCTGCGTCGACTACCGTCCATTGAACAAGAAAACAATAAAGAACAAGTACCCACTTCCCAACATCAATGAGCTTTTCGAGCAACTTAAAGGTGCCCAAGTATTCTCCAAGCTTGACCTCTGTATGGGTTATCATCAGATTCGCATTCGTGAACAAGATATCCCCAAGACAGCATTCAGAACAAGCTATGGTTCTTATGAATATACTGTCATGTCTTTCGGCCTTGTCAATGCTCCTCCAATGTTCTCTCGCATGATGAACTTCATCTTCAACCCTTACACAAATGATTGCGTCCTGGTGTATCTCAATGATATCTTGGTCTTTTCCAAGAATAAGGAGGATCATGCCAAGCATTTGAGATTGGTGCTTGACAAACTCAGAGAGCATCAATTCTATGCGAAGTTTTCCAAGTGTGAGTTCTGGCTTGACGAAGTTCTTTACCTTGGTCATATCATCTCCGCCAAGGGCATCGCTATTAATCCTGAGAAGGTGTCTGCAATTGTGAATTGGGAACCTCCTCAGAATGTCAAGCAGCTCCGCAGTTTTCTTGGGCTTGCAAGCTATTGTCGAAGATTCGTTGAGAATCTATCTAAGATTGCAAAGCCTCTTTCCAACCTCCTCTAGAAGCATGTCAAGTATGTCTGGACGCCTGAATGTGACGTTGCTTTCAACACCCTAAAAGAGAAGTTAGTCACAGCTCTTGTCTTGACTCCTCCTGATGAATCCAAGCCATTTGAAGTTTTCTGTGATGCCTCCTTACAAGGTCTCGGTGCTGTGTTAATGCAAGAGAAGAAAGTTGTGGCCTATACCTCTCGTCAGTTGAAGCCCAACGAAAGGAACTACCCCACTCATGATCTCGAGTTGGCGGCAGTTGTCCATGTATTATTAACGTGGAGACATCTCTTGTTGGGAAGGAAAGTCAACATCTTCACTGATCATAAGAGCCTCAAGTACATCTTCACTCAACCCAACCTCAACCTTAGACAGACTCGTTGGGTCGAAATGATTCAAGAATACAATCCGAGTATTGAATATACTCCAGGTAAGGCAATGTCATTGCAGATGCTTTGAGCAGGAAAGCTTACTGCAACAGCTTAATTCTCAAGCCCTTCCAACCGGACCTTTGTGAACCTTTCTGCAAACTGAATCTCCAATTTATTCCTCAAGGCTTTCTTGCCAACCTCCAAGTCTCTCCTACTTTTGAAGATCAAATTCGTGAGGTGCTACCTCTTGAGCACTACATTGGTTTTCCCTTAAAGAGGAAAGGGTGATGCAACAAAGTAGCGTAAGTATTTCCCTCAGTTTTTGGGAACCAAGGCATCAATCCAGTAGGAGGCCACGCGCGAGTCCCTCGCACCTACACAAACAAATAAAATCCTCGCAACCAATGCAATAAAGGGGTTGCCAATCCCTTCACGGTCATTTACGAAAGATAGATCTGATAGATATGATAAGATAATATTTTTGGTATTTTTATGATAAAGATGCAAAGTAAATAAAGCAAAATAAAAACGGCAAAAGAAATAGCTTGTTGATGGAAGATTAATATGATGGAAAATAGACCCGGGGGCCATAGGTTTCACTAGTGGCTTCTCTCAAGAGCATAAGTATTACGGTGGGTAAACAAATTACTGTTGAGCAATTGACAGAATTGAGCATAGTTATGAGAATATCTAGGTATGATCATGTATATAGGCATCACGTCCGAGACAAGTAGACCGACTCCTGCCTGCATCTACTACTATTACTCCACACATCGACCGCTATCCAGCATGCATCTAGAGTATTAAGTTCAAAAGAACAGAGTAACGTTTAAGCAAGATGACATGATGTAGAGGGATAAACTCATGCAATATGATATAAACCCCATCTTGTTATCCTCGATGGCAAAAATACAATATGTGCCTTGCTGCCCCTACTGTCACTGGGAAAGGACACCGCAAGATTGAACCCAAAGCTAAGCACTTCTCCCATTGCAAGAAAGATCAATCTAGTAGGCCAAACCAAACTGATAATTCGAAGAGACTTGCAAAGATAACCAATCATACATAAAAGAATTCAGAGAAGATTCAAATATTGTTCATAGATAAACTTGATCATAAACCCACAATTCATCGGTCTCAACAAACACACCGCAAAAGAAGATTACATCGAATAGATCTCCACAAGAGAGGGGGAGAACATTGTATTGAGATCCAAAAAGAGAGAAGAAGCCATCTAGCTAATAACTATGGACCCGAAGGTCTGAAGTAAACTACTCACACATCATCGGAGAGGCTATGGTGTTGACGTAGAAGCCCTCCGTGATCGATGCCCCCTCTGGCGGAGCTCCAGAAAAGGCCCCAACATGGGATCTCATGGGTACAGAAGGTTGCGGCGGTGGAATTAGGGTTTTGGCTCTGTATGTGGTAGTTTGGGGGTACGTAGGTATATATAGGAGGAAGAAGTACGTCGGTGGAGCAACATGGGCCCCACAAGGGTGGAGGGCGCGCATGGGGGGGGGTAGGCGCGCCCCCCTACCTCATGCCTTCCTGGTTGCTTTCTTGACGTAGGGTCCAAGTCTTCTGGATCATGTTCGTTCCGAAAATCACGTTCCCGAAGGTTTCATTCCGTTTGGACTCCGTTTAATATTCTTTTTCTGCGAAACTCTGAAATAGGCAAAAAAACAGCAATTCTGGGCTGGGCCTCCGGTTAATAGGTTAGTCCCAAAAATAATATAGAAGTGTATAATAAAGCCCAATAATGTCCAAAACAGAATATAATATAGCATGGAACAATCAAAAATTATGGATACGTTGGAGACGTATCATGAGGCACAACTTCTTGATGCCATGGTGAAGAAGGTGAAAAATGGGATTGCCAAGAGCCAACCCAAATACAAGTGCTATCGCATTGATGACAAATACACTTTATTATTCGAGGACCGGATTGTGGTTCCTAAAGGTGATCTAAGGAAAGTCATTATGAACGAGGTGCACAATTCCCTTCTATCCATTCATCCTGGAAGTACGAAGATGTACCATGACCTCAAGCAGTTGTATCGGTGGACTTGAATGAAGCGAGAAATTGCTCAGTTCGTGAATGAATGTGATGTCTGCAGAAGAGTGAAAGCAGAACACCAACGGCCAGCTGGTCTCCTCCAACCTCTTACTATTCCAGAATGGAAGTTTGACCATATTGAGATGGACTTCGTGACTGGATTTCCCAAGTCCAGGTGTGGAAATGATGCTATCTTAGTTGTCATCGACAAGCTTACTAAACTGGCTCATTTCCTTCCAATCAAAGAATCTATCACAGCATCTCAGTTGGCAGAGCTATACACCTCTAGGATTGTCTCTTTGCACGACATTCCGCAACTGATATCTTCAAATCATGGAAGCATTTTCACCTCCAAGTTCTGGGACTCCTTCCAGAAGGCTATGGGCACTAACATTTGCTTCAGCACAGCTTTCCATCCTCAAACTAATGGCCAAGTCGAGCGAGTCAATCAAATCCTTGAAGATATGCTCAGGGCTTGTGTCATTTCTTTCAGTATGAAGTGGGAAGATTGTCTTCCATATGCCGAGTTCTCCTACAACAACAGCTTCCAATCGAGTTCGGGTAAGGCCCCATTCGAAATTCTCTATGGCAAGATCATACGTCTCCAACGTATCTATAATTTTTGATTGCTCCATGCTATATTATCTACTGTTTGGGACATTATTGGGCTTTATTATCCACTTTTATAATATTTTTGGAACTAACCTATTAACCAGAGGCCTAGCCTAGAATTGTTGTTTCTTTGCCTGTTTGAGGGTTTCGAAGAAAGGAATATCAAACGGAGTCCAAACGGAATGAAACCATCTAGAACGTGATTTTCTCAACGAATAAGACTAGAGAGACTTGGACCCTATGTCAAGAAAGGAAACAGGAGGCCGCGAGGTAGGGGGCGCGCCCACCCCCACCAGGCGCGCCCTCCACCCTCATGGGCCCCTGTTGCTCCACCGACGTACTCCTTCCTATATATCCACATACCCCCAAACGATCAGAGACGGAGCCAAAACCCTAATTCCACCACCGTAACTTTCTGTATCCACGAGATCCCATCTTGGGACCTGTCCTGGAGCTCTGCCGGAGGGGGCATCAATCACGGAGGGCTTCTACATCAACACCATAGCCCCTCAATGAAGTGTGAGTAGTTTACCTCAGACCTATGGGTCCATAGTTAGTATCTAGATGGCTTCTTGTCTCTTTTTGGATCTCAATACAATGTTCTCCCCCTCTCTTGTGGACATCTATTCGATGTAATCTTCTTTTTGCGGTGTGTTTGTGGAGACCGATGAATTGTGGGTTTATGATCAAGTCTATCTATGAATAATATTTGAATATTCTCTGAATTCTTTCATGTATGATTGGTTATCTTTGCAAGTCTCTTCGAATTATCAGTTTGGTTTGGCCTACTAGATTGATCTTTCTTGCAATGGGAGAAGTGCTTAGCTTTGGGTTCAATCTTGCGGTGTCCTTTCCCGGTGACTATAAGGGCAGCAAGGCATGTATTGTAGTGTTGCCATCAAGGATAACAAGATGGGGTTTTCTTCATATTGCATGAGTCTATCCCTCTACATCATGTCTTCTTGCTTAAGGCGTTACTCTGTTTTTAACTTAATACTCTAGATGCATGTTGGATAGTGGTCGATGAGTGGAGTAATAGTAGTAGATGCAGGCAGGAGTCGGTCTACTTGTCTCGGGCGTGATGCCTATATACATGATCATACCTAGATATTCTCATAACTATGCTCAATTTTGTCAATTGCTCAACGGTAATTTGTTCACCCGCCGTAGAATGCTTATGCTCTCGAGAGAAGCCACTAGTAAAACCTATGGCCCCCGGGTCTATCTTTATCATATTGATCTCCTACTACTTAGTAATTTCCTTTGCTATTTACTTTACCTTTATTTTACTTTGCATCTTTATCATAAAAATACCAAAAATATTATCTTATCATATCTATCAGATCTCACTCTCGTAAGTGGCCCTATAGGGCTTGACAACCCCTATTTGCGTTGGTTGCGAGGATTTATTTGTTTTCTGCAGGTGCGAGGGACTCGCGCGTAGCCTCCTACTGGATTGATACCTTGGTTCTCAAAAACTAAGGGAAATACTTACGCTACTTTGTTAAATCATCCCTTCCTCTTCGGGGAAAACCAACGCAGTGCTCAAGAGGTAGCAAGAAGGATTTCTGGCGCCGTTGCCGGGGAGGTCTATGATGTCTACTACACAACCTTCTTCTTGTAGACGTTGTTGGGCCTCCAAGTGCAGAGGTTTGTAGGACAGTAGCAAATTTCCCTCAAGTGGATGACCTAAGGTTTATCAATTCGTAGGAGGCGTAGGATGAAGATGGTCTCTCTCAAGCAACCCTACAACCAAATAACAAAGAGTCTCTTGTGCCCCCAACACACCCAATACAATGGTAAATTGTATAGGTGCACTAGTTCGGCGAAGATATGGTGATACAAGTGCAATATGGATAGTAGATAATAGTTTTTGTAATCTGAAATAATAAAAACAGCAAGGTAGCAAGTGATAAAAGTGAGCGTAAACGGTATTGCAATGTGTTGAAACAAGGCCTAGGGTTCATACTTTCGCTAGTGTAAGTTCCCTCAATGATAATAACATAATTGGATCACATAACTATCCCTCAATATGCAACAAAGAGTCACTCCAAAGTCACTAATAGCGGAGAACGAACGAAGAGATTATGGTAGGGTACGAAACCACCTCAAAGTTATTCTTTCCAATCAATCCGTTGGGCTATTCCTATAAGTGTCACAAACAGCCCTAGAGTTCATACTATAATAACACCTTAAGACACAAATCAACCAAAACCCTAATGTCACCTCAAGTATCCGTGGGTATGATTATACGATATGCGTCACACAATCTCAGATTCATCTATTCAACCAACACAAAGGACCTCAAAGAGTGCCCCAAAGTTTCTACCGGAGAATCACGACGAAAACGTGTGCCAACCCCTATGCATAGGTTCATGGGCGGAACCCGCAAGTTGATCACAAAAACATACATCAAGTGAATCACATGATATCCCATTGTCACCACAGATATCCACGGCAAGACATACATCAAGTGTTCTCAAATCTTTAAAGACTCAATCTGATAAGATTACTTCAAAGGGGAAACTCAATTCATTACAAGAGAGAAGAGGGGTAGGAGAAACATAAGATCCAACTATAATAGCAAAGCTCGCGATACATCAAGATCGTGCCAAATCAAGAACACGAGAGAGAGAGAGATCAAACACATAGCTACTGGTACATACCCTCAGCCCTGAGGGAGAACTAATCCCTACTCGTCATGGGGAGCGCGGGGATGATGAAGATGGCCACCGGTGAGGGTTCCCCCCTCCGGCAGGGTGCCGGAACAGGGTCCCGATTGACTTTTGGTGGCTACGGAGGCTTTTGGCGACGGAACTCCCGATCTATTGTGTGTTCTGGAAGTTTTAGGTCACGTAGGTATATATGGGTGCAGGAGGTACGTCAGGGGAGCCACGAGGGCCCCACGAGACAGGGGGCGCGCCCTAGGGGGGGCGCCCCCACCCTCGTGAGCACATCGTTCCTTCCCTGACGTGGGGTCCAAGTCCATTAGGTGTGTTTCCTTCCAAAAATAACTTCTCCAGTTGATTTCGTTCCGTTTCAACTCCGTCTGATATTCCTTTTCTTCAAAACACTAAAATAGGCATAAAACAGCAAATCTGGGTTGGGCCTCCGGTTAATAGGTTACTCCCAAAAATAATATAAAAGTGGAAAATAAAGCCCAATATTGCCCAAGACAGTATATTATATAGCATGGAGCAATCAAAAATTATAGATACGTTGGAGACGTATCAAGCATCCCCAAGCTTAATTCCTGCTCGTCCTCGAGTAGGTAAATGATAAAAAGATAATTTTTGATGTGGAATGCTAGTTGGCATAATTTCAATGTAATTCTTCTTACTTGTGGCAAGAATATTCAGATCCATAAGATTCAAGACAAAAGTTCATATTGACATAAGAATAATAATACTTCAAGCATACTAACAAAGCAATCATGTCTTCTCAAAATAACATGGCCAAAGAAAGTTATCCCTACAAAATCATATAGTCTGGCCATGCTCCATCTTCACCACACAAAGTATTTAAATCATGCACAACCCCGATGACAAGCCAAGCAATTGTTTCATACTTTTGATGTTCTCAAACTTTTTCAATCTTCACGCAATACATGAGCGTGAGCCATGGACATAGCACTATAGGTGGAATAGAATGGTGGTTGTGGAGAAGAGAAAAAGGGAGAAGATAGTCTCACATCAACTAGGCGTATCAACGGGCTATGAAGATGCCCATCAATAGATATCAATGTGAGTGAGTAGGGATTGCCATGCAACGGATGCACTAGAGCTATAAATGTATGAAAGCTCAACAAAAAAACTAGTGGGTGTGCATCCAACTTGCTTGCTCACGAAGTCCTAGGGCACTTGAGGAGGCCCATCATTGGAATATACAAGCCAAGTTCTATAATGTAAAATTCCCACTAGTATACGAAAGTGACAACATATGAGACTCTCTATATGAAGAACATGGTGCTACTTTGAAGCACAATATATGAGACTCGCTATATCATGGTGCTACTTTGAAACACAAGTGTGGTAAAAGGATAGTAGCATTGCCCCTTTTTATTTATTTTCTTTTTTTATTTTTATTTGGCCTTTCTTTTTTTTTGGCCTTTCTCTTTTTTTTGGCCTTTCTCTCTTTTTGGCCTTTTTTCGGACAATGCTCTATTGAATGATGATCATCACACTTCTATTTATTTACAACTCAATGATTACAACTCAATACTAGAACAAAGTATGACTCTATATGAATGCCTCCGGCGGTGTACCGGGATGTGCGATGATGCATGAGTGACATGTATGAAAGAATTATGAACGGTGGCTTTGCCACAAATACTATGTCAACTACATGATCATGCTAAGCAATATGACAATGATGAATGTGTCATGATGAACTAGATGGTGAAAAGTTGCATGGCAATATATCTTGGAATGGCTATGGAAATGCCATAATAGGTAGGTATGGTGGCTGTTTTGAGGAAGGTATATGGTGGGTTTATGGTACCGGCGAAAGTTGCGCGGTACTTAGAGAGGCTAGCAATGGTGGAAGGGTGAGAATGCGTATAATCCATGGACTCAACATTAGTCATAAAGAACTCACATACTTATTGAAAAAATCTATTAGTTATCGAAACAAAGTACTACACACATGCTCCTAGGGGATAGATTGGTAGGAAAAGACCATCGCTCGTCCCCGACTGCCACTCATAAGGAGGACAATCAATAAATAAATCATGCTCCGACTTCGTCACGTAACGGTTCACCATACATGCATGCTACGGGAATCACAAACTTCAACACAAGTATTTCTCAAATTCACAACTACTCAACTAGCATGACTCTAATATCACCATCTCCATATCTCAAAACAATTATCAAGTATCAAACTTCTCTTAGTATTCAACACACTCATAAGAGAATTTTATTATTAATCTTGTATACCTAGCATATTAGGATTTTAAGCAAATTACCATGCTATTTAAGACTCTCAAAATAATCTAAGTGAAGCATGAGAGTTCATTTATTTCTTCAAAATAAAACTACCACCATGCTCTAAAAGATATAAGTGAAGCACTAGAGCAAATGACAAACTACTCCGAAAGATATAAGTGAAGATCAATGAGTAGTCGAATAATTATGCAACTATGTGAAGACTCTCTAACATTTAAGAATTTCAGATCTTGGTATTCTATTCAAACAGCAAGCAAAGCAAAATAAAATGACATTCTAAGAATAGCAAACATCATGTGAAGAAGCAAAAACTTAGGATCAACCGATACTAACCGATAGTTGTTGAAGAAGAAAGGTGGGATGCCAACCGGGGCATCCCCAAGCTTAGATGCTTGAGACTTCTTGAAATATTATCTTGGGATGCCTTGGCATCCCCAAGCTTGAGCTTTTGTGTCTCCTTAATTCCTCTCATATCACGGTCTCCCTAAATCTCAAAAGCTTCATCCACACAAAACTCAACAAGGACTCGTGAGATAAGTTAGTATAAACCATTGCAAAAACCTTATCATACTCTACTGTAGCAAATCACTAAAATTATTATTCAACATTGCATACTAAATGCCTCTGCATATTTAATAGTCCTATCCTCAAATAGAATCATTAAAGAAGCAAACATATGCAAACAATGCAAACATAACAGCAATCTGCCTAAACAGGATAGTCTGTAAAGAATGCTGCAACATCCATACTTCCCTAGCTCCAAAAATTATGAAAGAAAATTCCCACTGTAGTAAATTTATCAGATCTTAATATGCAAAAGGTTTCAACATTTTATCACATTCTGACTTTTCTAGGGAATTATTGCAACAGCGGTAAACTTTCTGTTTTCAAACAGCAACATGTGGACTTCTAAAATAGGCATAGTAAAGGCTATCAATGCCACTTTTATTGAAATAAAAGATGCAAAACATTATTCTAAATAACAGAAAGCAAATCCTAACAAAATAAATTGACGCTCCAAGCAAAACACATATCATGTGGCGAATAAAAATATAGCTCCAAGTAAAGTTACCGATTGAACGAAGACGAAGGAGGGGATGCCTTCCGGGGCATCCCCAAGCTTAGGCTCTTGGTTGTCCTTGAATATTACCTTGGGGTGCCTTGGGCATCCCCAAGCTTAGGCTCTTACCACTCCTTTTTCCATAGTCCATCGAATCCTTACCCAAAACTTGAAAACTTCACAACACAAAACTTAAAGTAGAAAACTCGTAAGCTCCGTTAGTATAAGAAAGCAAATCACCACTTCAAGGCACTGTAATGAACTCATTATTTATTTATATTGGTGTTTAAACCTACTGTATTCCAACTTCTCTATGGTTTATAAACTATTTTACTAGCCATAGATTCATCAAAATAAGTAAACAACACACGAAAAACAGAATCTGTCAAAAACAGAACAGTCTGTAGTAATCTGGATCAAACGTATACTTATGGAACTCATAAAATTCTCAAATAAATTGATGGACCTGAGGAATTTAGCTATTAATCATCTGCAAAAATAATTAACTAAATATCACTCTCCAAATAAAAATGGCAGCAGTTCTCGTGAGCACTAAAGTTTCTGTTTTTGACAGCATGATCAATAAGACTTCCCCCAAGTCTTCCCAAAGGTTCTACTTGGGACAAACACTAATTAAAAGCATAAAACCACATATAAACAGAGGCTAGATGAATTATTTATTACTAAACAGGAACAAAAAGCAAGGAACAAGAATAAAATTGGGTTGCCTCCCAACAAGCGCTATCGTTTAATGCCCCTAGCTAGGCATGATGATGTCAATGATGCTCACATAAAAGATAAGAATTGTAACATAAAGAGAGCATCATGAAGAATATGACTAGCACATTTAAGGCTAACCCACTTCCTATGCATAGGGATTTTGTGAGCAAACAACTTGTGGGAACAAGGATCAACTTGCATAGGAAGGTAAAACAAGCATAACTTCAAGATTTTAAGCACATAGAGAGGAAACTTGATATTATTGCAATTCCTACAAGCATATATTCCCCCCTCATAATAATTTTCAGTAGCATCATGAATGAATTCAACAATATAACCAGAACCTAAAGCATTCTTTTCATGATCTACAAGCATAGAAATTTTATTACTCTCCACATAAGCAAAATTCTTCTCATGAATAATAGTGGGAGCAAACTCAACAAAGTAACTATCATGGGATTGAAAATTGAAATCAAGATGACAAGTTTCATTGTTATCATTATTCTTTAAAGCATACATGTCAACACAATAATCATCATAGATAGGAGGCATGCTTTCATCATAATAAATTTGCTCATCAAAACTTGGGGGACAAAAAATATCATCTTCATCAAACATAGCTTCCCCAAGCTTGTGGCTTTGCATATCATTAGCATCATGGATATTCAAGGAATTCGTACTAACAACATTGCAATCATGATCATCGTTCAAATATTTAGTGTCAAACATTTTATAGATTTCTTCTTCTAGCACTTGAGCACAATTATCCTTTCCATCATACTCACGAAAGATATTAAAAAGGTGAAGCGTATGAGACAAACTCAATTCCATTTTTTATAGTTTTCTTTTATAAACTAAACTAGTGATAAAACAAGAAACTAAAAGACTCAATTGCAAGATCTAAAGATATACCTTCAAGCACTCACCTCCCCGGCAACGGCGCCAGAAAAGAGCTTGATGTCTACTACACAACCTTCTTCTTGTAGACGTTGTTGGGCCTCCAAGTGCAGAGGTTTGTAGGACAGTAGCAAATATCCCTCAAGTGGATGACCTAAGGTTTATCAATCCGTAGGAGGCGTAGGATGAAGATGGTCTCTCTCAAGCAACCCTGCAACCAAATAACAAAGTGTCTCTTGTGTCCCCAACACACCCAATACAATGGTAAATTGTATAGGTGCACTAGTTCGGCGAAGAGATGGTGATACAAGTGCAATATGGATAGTAGATAATAGTTTTTGTAATCTGAAATAATAAAAACAGCAAGGTAGCAAGTGATAAAAGTGAGCGTAAATGGTATTGCAATGTGTTGAAACAAGGCCTAGGGTTCATACTTTCGCTAGTGTAAGTTCCCTCAACGATAATAACATAATTGGATCACATAACTATCCCTCAATATGCAACAAAGAGTAACTCCAAAGTCACTAATAGCGGAGAACGAACAAAGAGATTATGGTAGGGTACGAAACCACCTCGAAGTTATTCTTTCCAATCAATCCGTTGGGCTATTCCTATAAGTGTCACAAACAGCCCTAGAGTTCGTACTAGAATAACACCTTAAGACACAAATCAACCAAATCCCTAATGTCACCTAGATACTCCAATGTCACCTCAAGTATCCGTGGGTATGCTTATACGATATGCGTCACACAATCTCAGATTCATCTATTCAACCAACACAAAGGACCTCAAAGAGTGCCCCAAAGTTTCTACCGGAGAATCACGACGAAAACGTGCGCCAACCCCTATGCATAGGTTCATGGGTGGAACCCGCAAGTTGATCACCAAAACATACATCAAGTGAATCACATGATATCCCATTGTCACCACAGATATCCACAGCAAGACATACATCAAGTGTTCTCAAATCTTTAAAGACTCAATCCGATAAGATTACTTCAAAGGGGAAACTCAATTCATTACAAGAGAGAAGAGGGGGAGGAGAAACATAAGATCCAACTATAATAGCAAAGCTCGCGATACATCAAGATTATGCCAAATCAAGAACACAAGAGAGAGAGAGAGAGAGATCAAACACATAGCTACTGGTACATACTGTCGGTGTTTTGGGAACGGGAGTCCCCAGACTTGCCTGCATGCGGCCTGCGGCGTGGCTCAAGTGGGGGCCCAGCGCGGCCCATCTTTATCAGCCCAAGCTCAAGACCCTCGCGAGGGGCCAAGCCTCGCGGGGCGGACGACAGGAAGCTTCCTCAGAGGCAGCCTCATCAGGCAGGCTTGCGAGGAGGCGGAGAGATCAAGGCAGGGGTACCTCATGAGGAACCCGTGACGCAAGCCATGATGATCAAGGCCAGGCGGGCGCCGGCCTGCGCAGTGTCCTTGTTTCCCCTTTGGTGCAAAGGGGGCAAGCACAGGCCAAGGTATCAGGCAAAGGTTTCCATTCCGGTGCAACAAGACCAAGACCAGCAGAGCGGCAGGACGGAGGTCACCATGGAGCCCAAGACGGCGTCATCACGAGTGCTTTTGGCAGCCGAAGACCACCTTTGGTCAGGATAACTTGTACTATATGTTCCCCTTCAAAATGGCCAAGTGTTGGCGCCCTTCCCGCTCATTATTTGGGGAGAGGCCTAGGGCCTCTATAAATAGAGCTAGCCTCCACAAGGAGAAAGGGGGGACGGGCAGCAGCAGACGAAGAGAGATCTGATAGAACCCTAGCAGAGAGAGAGAGAGGCGACGGAACTCACCCTAGCAGTTCATCGCACCAGCTCAAGAACACCTCTCGCGAGGCTGTTCTTCCCTTGTACTATTCATCATCAGCCCCTGAGGCAATCCACCACACCACACACTGGAGTACGGTATTACACCATAACGGTGGCCCGAACCAGTATAAACCTCGTGTCTCTTGTGTTGTTCATCATTTTCATCTTAGTTCGCACGAGAGGATCGGACGTAGATCGGTAGGGGAGAGATCTCCGCGTGCACCCCTAGTGTTCGAACCTCAAGGGTCTGCCGGAACCCGAAATCCGACATTTGGCGTGCCAGGTAGGGGTGCGACGGAGTCCTCCCTCCTGACGACCCGCTCTCCCTCGACATCGCATCCTGCCCTCATGGCGGATAACGCGCCGCCTGCTCCAGCAACAGATGCCGACACTGGGGCCAGGGGGCTCCGGGCATTGGCCCCCGCCTTGCGACAGGTGCAGTGGCCGCACAAGTTCAGGCCCGAGATGCCGCCGCGCTACGACGGCGCGACGGACCCAATGATTTTCCTGCTGGCATACGAGGAGGCCGTCCTCGGAGCCCGGGGCGACGATCGGGTGATGGCCAACTGGTTACCCATGGCCCTCACCGGCATCCCGCGCGCGTGGCTCCTCCACCTGCCGACGGCCTCTATCACCTCCTGAGAGGAGCTGCGCAACCTCTTCCTCGCCCGTTTCGCCGGACCAGCGCCGCCCGTCGTCGCAGCTCTCCTGGGTGGCTCCCAGGCACCACCCTCGAGCCATCACGTCAAGCCGTTCACCCACCGGATCAATACCGCCTCCAAGCGCTGAGAAGCCCCTCCGGGCTGGGTGGCGCCCGAGGCCGATCTAACCTTCGACTCGGAGGACCACCCCTTCAACCCCGCTGGTTCGGGCGCTCTCCACCATCTGCCAAGTGACTATCACCAGGACCCTCATCGACGGTGGTGCCGGCCTCAACGTGCTCTCGGTGGAGGCCTTCAGCCTCCTCCACGTGCCGCTGGAGTGGCTCCAACCCAGCAGGCCTTTCTCGGGCGTCGGAGCCGGTTCCACCGCCTCCTTGGGGCAGATCCGCCTCCCAGTGACCTTCGGCACCTGCGACAACTTCCGCACGAAGCTGATAGACTTTGACATCGCCCCCATTGGCCTCCCCTACAACTCCATCCCCGGCTATCCGGCCCTGGCTTGGTTCATGGCAGCAACTCACCCGGCATACAACCTCATGAAGATGCCTGGGAGTAGCGGCATCCTCACCGTGTCAGGAGACACAAGGGATGCACTGCAGGTGCTCCAGCTTGTTTTCAGGGCGGCCGCGGTGGCGCGGCCCACTAGCACCGACGCCCTTGAGCCCAAGGGGGCTGAGCTGGCTAAAAAGAAGCAGATGTTCACCCAAGACAAGGCAGAAACCAAGCAGGTACCAGTCGACGAGGACGGGTCCGCTAGCGCCACCTTCACCATAGGGGCCAACCTCGAGCCCGAGCAAGAGAAAGCCCTGATCGGTTTCCTGTGTGTGAACAAGAAGGTGTTTGCATGGGAACCTGATCAGTTAGCAGGGGTCCCAAGGGAAGTGATTGAGCATCACCTCAACGTGTGCCCCAATGTGCGCCCCGTGAAGCAGAAGGCAAGGCGGCAGTCTACTGAGAAACAAGCTTTCATCGTTCAAGAGACCCGGAAGCTAGAGGTGGCAGGAGTTATCCGCGAGGTCCGCTACCCTGATTGGTTGGCTAATCCGGTTGTTGTGCCGAAAAAGGGAGGAAAGGAGCGCATGTGCATCGACTTCACCAACCTCAACAAGGCCTGCCCGTAGGATCCATTTCCGCTCCCCCGCATTGACCAGATAGTTGACTCCACCGCAGAGTGTGACCTATCGTGCTTCCTAGATGCCTTCTCAGGCTATCACCAGATCAAGATGGCGGTGGAAGACGTGGAGAAGACGGCCTTCCTGACCCCGTGTGGAGTGTACTGCTATACATGCATGCCGTTTGGGTTGCGCAACACAGGCGCGACCTTTCAGCGGCTGATGCACATCGCCTTAGGCCGGTAGCTCGGGAGGAACGCAGAAGCTTACGTCGATGACATTGTGGTGAAGTCTCGTGAGGCAAGGACCCTGATACATGACCTAGAAGAAACCTTCGCGAGCCTCAACGAAGTGGACCTACGGCTCAACTCGGAGAAGTGCATGTTTGGAGTCCCCTCAGGCAAGCTCCTGGGTTTCCTCGTATCCCACAGGGGCATCGAGGCCAACCCGGAGAAGGTCAAGGCAGTCGAAGACATGAGCCTGCCAAGGACCGTTAGAGAAATGCAGAAGCTCACCGGGCGTGCAACTGCGCTGGGGCATTTCATCTCCAAGCTGGGGGAACAAGCGCTGCCCTTCTTCAAGCTGATGAAGAAAAAGGGCCCCTTCAAGTGGACTGAAGAGGCCGACAAGGCATTCCAAGACCTCAAGAGGTACCTTACCAGTCCACCAGTGATGGTAGCTCTGCGTCCTCGGGAGCCCCTGGTGCTCTACCTTGCGGCCACCCCCAACTCCGCTAGCACAACCCTGGTAGCGGTCAGGGAGGAGCGCTGTCCCAAGGCCGCATCAACCGTCCAAACTGAAGCAAAGCAGAGCCAGGAGGGCCTCGTGAAGGCCGCAACCACAGCCGGAAAGGAACAGCTGCATCAGGAGAACGCACCCGGAGCAGGAGAGGCCCCTTCAGGTGACCAAGCACCGGGAGCTCCGTCGTCTCAAGAGACGCCTCGAGCTCTGGAGGACGCAAGCAGCGCCAGCACCCTCAACCTCATCGAGCACCCTATGTATTTCGTTAGCACAGTGCTATGGGACGCGAGGGCGTGGTACCCCATGCCTCAAAAGCTCCTGCTCGCGCTATTGGTGGCCTCACGCAAGCTGTGACACTACTTCCAAGGCCACCCCATCAAGGTCGTCTCGGCATACCCCTTGGAGAGGGTACTCAGGAGCCCCAACTCAGCTGGAAGGGTTGCTGAATGGAACATCGAGCTACAGGCATTTCAGCTAGAATTCAGTACGACCAGAGTCATCAAGGGAGCCGCGTTAGCGGATTTGGTGGCAGAATGGGCAGAAGCGTCGGGTCTCGAGGCAGGCGAAGACCGATCACTTTCCCCAGGAAGTGCAGCACCGGATGGCTGGGTCATGTACTTTGATGGGGCATTCTCCCGACACGGTGCGGGAGCTCGCGCAGTGCTCGTATCCCCTATCCAGGACAAAATCTACTACGCTGTTGGATTTTGGGTTCCGGCAGACCCTTGAGGTTCGAACACTGGGGTGCGCGTGGAGATTTCGCCTCCTACCTACCTGCACCCTTCCGCCTCGCTAAGATCTAAGCTATGGGAAGAACAACATGAGAGACACAGGGTTTATACTGGTCCGGGCCACCGTTGTGGTGTAATACCCTACTCCAGTGTGTGGCGTGGTGGATTGCCTCTTGGGCTGATGATGATGAACAATACAAGGAAGAACAGCCTCGCGAGGGTCTGTTCTTGGCTGGGGCGATGAACTGCTGGGAGGAGTTCAGTCACTCTTCTCTCTGTCTCTCCGATTGTTGATGCCCCTCTCTGATTCTCCTTCTCTCTCTCTGATTCTGATTCTCTCTAATTCTCCTCCCTCCCCTGAGGGTGGCTAGTCCTATTTATAGAGTCCCTGGTCCTCTTCCCAAATATCGAGCGGGAAGGGAGCCAACAATGGCAGGCTAATTTGAAGAGGGACAACTAGTACTAGCTATCCTGACAAAAGTAGTCTTCGCCTGCACAAAGCTCTGGTGGTGACGCCGTCTTGGGCTCCACAATGACCTCCATCTTGCAGTCATCCTGGTCTTGGTCTTGTTGCACCGAAATGGCAACCTTTGCCTGATGCCTCGGTACTCCGCGGCTGCGCTTGCTCCCTTTGCACCAAAGAGAAAAGGAGGACACTGCGCGGGCTGGCACCCGCCTGGCGCCCTTGGTCGTCATGGCTTGCGTCACGGGCACCTCATGAGGTACCCCGCCTTGATCTCTCCGCCTCCTCGCGAGCCAGCCTGGTGAGGCCGTGCCTGAGGAAGCTCCGCGTCATCTGCCCCGCGAGGCTTGGCCCCTCGCGAGGGTCTTGGGTCTGTGTTGGTGAAGATGGGCCATGCTGGGCCCCCCTTTGAGCCACGCTGCAGGCCGTAGGCAGGCAAGTCTGGGGACCCCCGTTCCCAGAATGTCGAAAGTAGCCCCCGGGCCCAAGGCGCGCCCGGTCTTGGCCGTGCAGGGAGGCGGAAGGGCAAGAGCGAAGCACCGAGGGCCCTAATAGCCTGCGGCCTTGGGCGCCGCGTGGCGGTTGATTGGACGTGAGTGCCTTAGCAGCCGTGCGAGTTGATAAAGGAGCGGCATCTGCCTAGGCTTTGCTTTTTGCTTTCTCCGGTTGCTGCTCAGATCCCCTTTCTTGCGCCTCTCCTTCCTTCCTCCAAAATTTCCAGATCTACTCCGACCGCGTGACCTAGGAAGCCATGGCGCCTCGTCAGCAAGAGTTGGGGGCAAGGAAGGCCGAGCTGGACGACAAGGTCCTCACCCACATCTACCTTCACGATCCCGGCGTCGACCTCGACGGCCTGCTGGAGCCAGTAAGCGGCGAGCGTGCCGCTGCCGCTGCCGAGGCCGTGAAGGGTCGCGCGAAGGCTCTGCTGGGGAAGTTCCGGGCCTTCAGCACCAAGACGAAGAAAGGCGCTGCCGACCCCATTGCTCCATGAGGCGCACCCACTCCGCGCTGCTCCACCGCCGACAAGTGACTCCGTTGTGGCTCCTGTCCTGCCTTTAATTCTTGCACATGTATCATGCCTCGGGGAGGCATTTAAACTTGCGTTTGGCATTGAGACAACGGTGTGGACTATGATATTTTCTTTTGAATTCCTTGAAATTTGCGCTTTTCCTTCCTACTTGCTTATGTCTACGCCGGCAGAGCCCGACCCCGCGCATACCTCACCCAGCGTTAGTCCCGACCGGAAACCAGGACGGGGCCAAGGAGTGAGGGGCTACGTGACAAGTTAGGCTCCTGAGTCGCGATGCTCAGGAGTCCCCCTTGGCGCACGAATAGCAAGTAGGGAGGTGTGATGTGGGTGGATCTACCGTTCTACGTCTGCAGAGCCCGGCCGCGCGCATACCTCAACCGTCATTAGCCTTTCGGAACTAAGGAGTGAGGGGCTACGCGACCAGTTAGGCTCCTGAGTCGCGATGCTCAGGAGTCCCCCTTGACGCTCAAACGGCCTTCGTACCTTGGCTCCGCTCGGGGAGAGACGCGCGACGAACCAGGCCCTGGGGGGGCCTGGCTGGGTGGCGTGCGTCTGGGCGTGACCCAGGCGCAGCCCCTGTGCCCAGCCCCCTCGCGCGGCACTCCTGAGGGGAGGCGTTACAATGAGGCTAGAGACTGAGCTCTGGGCTCCCTGAGGTTGATGCGGCCCGGGGGCCACCCTCAGTTGTTTATCACCAGCGCGGAGCATAGCGCTTCCGTATGTGTACGGGCATAGCCGCTCCTCGGCAGTGTCGTCAGCCAGCACGGAGCATGGTGCTTCCACTGGTACGTGGGAGGGGGGCCCCCTCCGGGAGGAGCCCCTGGGGCGTGTACAGCCCCGCCCTGACACGTGGCTGGCACGGTAGGGCCTCGCGAGGTGTATCTGGGCACCCGTGGGCCAGCGCGGGACTCACGGGGCCCTACCTCTAGGCGGGGTTGCGCCTGGCACTGGGCCTTATCTTGTGATGTGTCCCTGCAAATTTGGTTAGATGCCGGCACTCTACATCCTCGGGTCCCGGCCCTCGAGCTGGTCTCAGCAGTCGCTGGTATGCCAGGTCACGATGCCATGGACAAGGCCAGAGGATGAGGGCTGGAGAGCTAGTAAGAGCACTGAATTGCGATGCTCAGGTACCCCCCCCCTTTAACGTGCAAGTGGTCGGCATGGAGAAGAAGAGGTGCCGTGGACCAGCATCAAATAATCAAGCATGGTGGGTATAACGCATAACCAGAAATAAATGCAAATGAGATACATGCCGCTGGGTCTGGCCCGAGCGACTTGGGGATCATGCAGCCTGAGGGGCGCTCCCAACAAGGTAAGCTAACAACATGAAATAAAAGAGATACATGCCGTAGGGACGGACCCACGCGGCCTGGGAATAATGCAGCCCTGGGGGGCGCTCCCAGCTGGAAGTGAAACTTGAAAGATGTCACCTGATGACGTTGAGGACGAAGGGGTGTTGGTGTAGCAGACTCGGTGGGCTGCGGAAGCCGATCCTCACGAGCCCCCAGGCCCAGGGGCCTCAGGAGGCTCCGGAGATGCTAGCGGCTCCCCGCGGACCATCTCCATCTCCGCCAGGGCTGCGGAACGCCTGGCCTCTTGTGCCTCCATGATGCCCCTCATGAGGCGCTGGTACGTGGCAGCCGCGTTCGGCAAGCCGTAAGGCATGCGAACGTAGCTGTGGGGTGGACCTCCGCAGCGCCCCACTCGCGAGGGCCAGAGGCGCTCCAGAGAGGCGACTCGGTTGAGCCCTGGTATGTCGATGCAGACGCGCAGCCCACCATCCTCGCCTGGATGGGGAGCCACTGCTGGTAGACGGCGGCCGCCTTTCATGACCCTTGACTCCTGTAGCTCCTGGATTGCCTTGCTGACAAACTCCTGAGGGTCTGGCTCTCCTTTCCTTACTCCTTCTTGAGTAAAACATGCTTCGAAATACGCATCCATGTGGTGCCCAAGTGCCTCCCTCGTGACCCTAGCCAGGTCGGTGGCCCTCCAGGGGAGAGCCCTCGAGCCCTGCCTGAGGAGGGCACCGGGCACGCTTTCCTATGCGATGGAAGGAGGTTCCCCCTAGGCAGGCATGGTCCCAGAGGGGCCTGCCTCCTGAGGGGCCAGGCCGGACAATGTCTTCTTCTTCTTGGGGGCGGTCTCGGGAAGCCTCCTGCTTCCACGATCCGGGTCTTCTAGTGACGCGGCCTGAAAGGCTCGTTCCAGGGAACACACCGCGTCCTTCTCTTCACAGGGCACCATGATGACTCCGCCACTTCCTGGCATCTTGAGGACGTTGTAGCTGTGGTGAGTTACGGCCATGAACTTGGCCAGCGCTGGGTACCCAAGGATGGCATTGTATGGCAGGCGAATGTGAGCGACGTCGAAGTCGATGAGCTCGGTGCGGTAGTTGTCGCGTGCCCCGAAGGTGACAGGGAGGCGGACCTGCCCAATCGGGACCGTGGAGCCGTCGGTGATTCCGGAGAAGGGCTTGGTTGGCTGAAGCTGGCTGTAGGGCACCTGGATATTGTTGAATGTTTCCACGGACAGGACGTTGAGCCCTGCCCCGCCATCGATGAGGGTCCTGGTGACCACCATGTTGCTAATGATTGGGGAACAAAGCATTGGGAGGACTCCGGCTGTAGCCGCACACTTGAGCTGATCTGCTGAGCTGGACGTGATGGCGCACGCCGACCACGTGAGAGGGCGCGTGGCCTCAAGCCTGGGATGGACTGCATTCACTTTGCGGGCGAACTTCTTGAAGATGCGTTGAGAGGCTGGGGCCTGAGCTCCGCCCAGGATGCAGGCGATCGCGCGCGGCTCCTGGAAGCCCCCAGCCCCCTCATCTTGGTGGTGGTCGTTGTTTCTCCTTGGCTGCGGCGGCAGCGGAGGGAGGCCTGCGTTGCCTTGCGGGCGATCCTCGCGAGGCTGATCCCTCCAGTCTCCCTCGCGAGGCGGGTCTTGCCAGCGATCCTCGCGAGGTTGATCACGCCACCCTTGGTGCGGGCCACGGTCTTCCCAGCGTCCTGCGTTCCTTCCTCCTCCTCGACCGTAGCCCCGGTCACCGCGGTCGGGGCGACGGCCGATCCTTCCTTCCCGCACGGCTCAGAGCTCTTGACATTCGTTGGTGTTGTGGGTGTGGAGGTCGTGGTACACACAGTACCAGCTGCCCTTAGAAGGTTCGGGCTGATCTCTACCCTGCTTGGTGTCTGGTTCTGCCGCGAGCACGGCAGCCCCCTTGCGCTTCACATCCTTGGCCTTGGGCTTCTTCTCTTCTGGGTCTGCGGCAGGCAGCTCGAGGAGGGAGAGACGCCCTTCCTCAGCCCTGGCGCACTTGGTTGCCAAGTTGAACAGCTCCAAGGAAGTGCACAGGTCTTCATGCATCGCCAGCTCCTCCTTCATCTTGACGTCGTGCACGCCATCAGAGAAGGCTGAGATGATGGCCTCCTCAGTCACCTTGGGATTCTTGAGGCGTGCATTGTTGAAGCGCTAAATGTACTTCTGCAGGGTCTCCCCGGGTTGTTGCTTGATGCGGCGCATGTCGCTCACGGCGGGTGGCCGGTCGCGAGTACCTTGGAAGTTGGTGATGAAGCGGGTACGCATCTCGTCCCAGGAGGAGATCGTGCCTGGAGCCAGGTTCAGGAGCCAGGTGCGGGCCCCGTCCTTGAGTGCCATGGGAAACCAGTTCGCCATGACCATCTCGTCTCCGTTGGCAGCTTCGATGCCCAGCTCGTAGAGCTGGAGGAACTCCGCAGGGTCAGCCGTGCCGTCGTAACGAGGAGGCAGGTTGGCTTGAACTTGCCGGGCCACGCGACGCTGCGTAGCTCGATAGTGAAGGCACGGCAACCTGCTGTGGCCACGGGAGGACTTGGGTGATGGAGAGCTTGGTCTTGCATGTCCCCACGCGCTGCAGCTGGGTCTTGACGTGCGGGAGCAGGAGCATGGTCGCGACGTGCTGGAGCAGGGAGCACCCGGGTAGCTTCTTGCGGGCGAGGGACTTCCTGGCAGCTCTGCTCTTGCTGCGCTGGCACCTGACGGAGCGGGTTCCGCCCAGGGGCCACGCGCCTTGGAGCCATGGCACATTCTTGAGGAGGAGGCGGCCGGGGTGCCGCCGGAGCTTCGTCGCCCGCGCGGGGCGGGGTGCTGTGCAGCGGAATGGACGGCGCAGGAGAGCCCCCTGCGGCGCGGACGAGCTCAGCGACGCGGTCGAGCCATTCTTCGTAGACGTCGTCGACGGGACGGTAGCGTAGGAGCTCGTTTGCTGCCATGAGCGCAGCTCGAGCCTCCATGGGTGCGCGGACCGCGCGGGACGAAGAACCAGCTGGGTGAGCGTGGGAGTTGTGGTGCGGCCGCCTTGCCGCACGGACGGATGCTGAGGCGATGCTTGCTGCTCGTCCCCCACCGGGCCGGTGGCGGCGCTAACGGCAGGTGACGGGGAACGGCGAGGACGCCCGCCGACAGGAGCCGTCTGGGCGACGCGGGAAGCGAGAGTGGCCCGGTGCTCAGCGCGGGCCCGACGAGCGTCAGACATGGGCGCGATGGTCGGAGGAGAACGGGGTGGTGGAAGATGAATTCCGGTGCACCCCTACCTGGCGCGCCAAATGTCGGATTTCGGGTTCTGGCAGACCCTTGAGGTTTGAACACTGGGGTGCGCGCGGAGATTTCGCCTCCTACCTACCTGCACCCCTCCGCCTTGCTAAGATCTAAGCTATGGGAAGAACAACACGAGAGACACAGGGTTTATACTGGTTCGGGCCACCGTTGTGGTGTAATACCCTACTCCAGTATGTGGCGTGGTGGATTGCCTCTTGGGCTGATGATGATGAACAATACAAGGAAGAACAGCCTCGCGAGGGTCTGTTCTTGGCTGGGGCGATGAACTGCTGGGACGAGTTCAGTCACTCTTCTCTCTCTCTCTCTCTCTCTCTCTCCGATTGTTGATGCCCCTCTCTGATTCTCCTTCTCTCTCTCTGATTCTGATTCTCTCTGATTCTCCTCCCTCCCCTGGGGGTGGCTAGTCCTATTTATAGAGGCCCTGGTCCTCTTCCCAAATATCGAGCGGGAAGGGAGGCAACAATGGCGGGCTAATTTGAAGGGGGACAACTAGTACTAGCTATCCTGACAAAAGTAGTCTTCGCCTGCACAAAGCTCTGGTGGTGACGCCGTCTTGGGCTCCACAATGACCTCAGTCTTGCAGTCATCCTGGTCTTGGTCTTGTTGCACCGAAATGGCAACCTTTGCCTGATGCCTCGGTACTCCGCGGCTGCGCTTACTCCCTTTGCACCAAAGAGGAAAGGAGGACACTGCGCGGGCTGGCACTCGCCTGGCGCCCTTGGTCGTCATGGCTTGCGTCACGGGCACCTCATGAGGTACCCCGCCTTGATCTCTCCGCCTCCTCGCGAGCCAGCCTGGTGAGGCCGTGCCTGAGGAAGCTCCGCGTCGTCCGCCCCGCGAGGCATGGCCCCTCGCGAGGGTCTTGGGTCTGTGTTGGTGAAGATGGGTCGTGCTGGGCCCCCCTTTGAGCCACGCCACAGGCCGCAGGCAGGCAAGTCTGGGGACCCCCGTTCCCAGAACGCCAACATACGCTGTGCAACTTTGCTTCCAGCACGGAGAAAAGGTCTCCAACAACATAGCGGAGCACGAAGGCCTAATAGCAGGCTTGAAGGCCGCAACTGCCTTAGGGGTGAAGCGCCTCATCATCAAGGGCGATTCGCAGCTCCTCGTCAACTTCTCCAACAAGATATACGAGCCAAAGGACGAGCACATGGAAGCCTACCTCGTTGAGGTCCGCAAGATGGAGAAACAGTTTTGGGGACTGGAGTTGCAGCATGTGCCTCGCGGCACCAATCAGGAGGCTGATGACATTGCCAAGAGGGCATCTAGGCGGCTGCCTTAGGAGCCTGGCGTCTTTGAGGAGCGGCTCTTCAAACCCTCGGCGGTGCCATTGCTATCGAGCACGGTACAACCAAGGGAGGAGCTCCCTCAGCCGCCTGCCTCAGGAGCCCCGATCTATGGCCCAGCCTCAGGGGCACGCCTGCTCCTCGCACTAGAGCCCCAGGAAGGGTGTTGGATCTCGGAGCTCAAGAACTACCTGATGCAAGGGACTCTGCCGGAGAATGAGGAGGAAGCGGAGCGTGTGGCGCGGTAGGCCACGGCTTATTGCATCAGGGATGGAGAGCTCTACAGGAAGCGACCGAATGACGTGTCCTTACGTTGCATCTCCCAAGAGCAAGGGAAGGAGCTACTGGCGGACATACACGGCGGAGACTGCAGGCACCACTCGTCGTCACGGACCCTTGTCAGCAAGGCGTTCCGTAGTGGATTCTATTGGCCCACATCACTCAACGACGCCGTTGAGCTTGTGAAGGCTTGCGAGGGCCTGCCAGTTTCACACTAAGCAGATCCATCAGCCTGCGGGGGGTCTACAGACTATACCCCTCTCATGGCTGTTCACAGTTTGGGGGCTCAACATTCTGGGCCCGTTTCCTCGGGTGCCAGGGGGCTATCGCTACCTCTACGTCGTCGTGCACAAATTCACCAAGTGGGCTGAGGTGGAAGCCGTCCGCACAATCCCGACAGGCTCAGCGATCAAATTCACCAAGGGCCTCGTGAGCCGATTTGGGGTGCCCAACCGCATCATCACCGACAACGGTTCGCAATTCACCAGTAATCTCTTCAAAACATACTGTGCTAACCTTGGAACGCAGATATGCTACGCTTCGGTAGCACACCCCCGGAGAAACGGCCAGGCCGAGCGGGCCAATGCGGAGGTCCTAAGGGGCCTCAAGGCCAGGACCTTCAAGAAGAAGCTGGAAGCCTGTGGCAGGGGCTGGTACAACGAGCTCCAGTCCGTGTTGTGGTCGATCCGCACGACAGCGACCAAGCCGACTGGCGAGACCCCGTTCTTCCTCGTCTACAGAGCAGAGGTTGTTCTCCCTCATGAGGTTAGGTGTCGCTCCGCGCGGGTCCTGGCATTCGACGAGGCTCAGCAGGACGCCATGCGGGGGACGGATCTCGTGCTGGGGGAGGAACACCGTCGGGAAGCCGCACTGTGAGCGGCAAGGTATCAACAGGCGCTACGATGATACCACTCCCGCAACATCTGCCCCAGGACCCTTGAGGTAGAGGATCTCGTGCTCAGACGGGTTCTCTCCAGAGAGGGGATGCACAAGCTCTCTCCCATGTGGGTGGGCCTGTTCAAGGTTGTTCATGTTTCCAGCCCTGGCTCCGCGCGCTTGGAGACTCCGGAGGGAGTACCCATCCAGAATGCATGGAACATTCAACATCTCCGGAGGTTCTACCCCTGAGCGAGGCCTAGCGCCAAGGAAAGGCCCGGTGCCTGTGAAGAAGGCGAATGCCTGTGAAGCTATCGCGTTTTGGGAAAGGCTCGATGCCTGTGAAGAAGGCGAATGCCTGTGAAGCTATCACATTTTGGGAAAGGCCCGGTGCCTATGAAGAAGGTGAATGCCTGTGAAGCTATCGCGTTTTGGGAAAGGCCCGGTGCCTGTGAAGAAGGCGAATGCCTGTGAAGCTATCACGTTTTGGGAAAGGCCTGGTGCTTGTGAAGAAGGCAAATGCCTCTGAAGCTCGCCGCCCGTGACACTCTCACGTAATAATGAGTGGGGCTGTACATGCCTCGGAGTCTCCGGAGTGCCGCCCTCGGGCCTCGGGGGCTCCCGCCCACGCCCAGTACCATCACTTAGCTCCGCGCTGGTCAGAAGACATCGAAGACTAGAATAGGTGCTGGACGCGGCTTTCCCATTTGCTTTCTGCAGTTGGCTTGTTTATTCCCGTTTGAAGTTTTAATGGAGTTGCTGACGTTCCTGGCTTGTGACTCTTTGTCTTTCTCGCTCGCTTGCCTCGTTTTCTCTCGCACAAGTCTCGCGAGGGAGTCGCGGGCGCCCTCGCGAGTGTTTTCTGCCCCAATCGTTTGGAGCTTCCCTATCCGAGTCCTCTGCGGGAGCACCCCTCCTAGTCCGTGCCCCATGGGCATCACGACACGAGCGCAGGACCTAGGCTGATCACCCCCACAACCAAGACCGTAAGCTACCACTCTAACTAATCCTTGTAGGGCATGAAGTGCACGGCGAGGGCCGCGTCAAGCTCCACCAAGCTCAAATGACTCCCGCACATGGACACGCAGCATGGAACATAGCGCAGAAATGGAAAAAGCAACGCGACACTTGATAGCAACAGTTCTAACACGCCCCCATAGGGCCCTGTACTACCTTCTTCTTACGCAGGAAAGGAAGGAAACAAAATGGACACAACCTGTCCAACACCAACCTACAGCAAAAGCTCGAGCTGCTCCTAGGGATCAAGCGGACGCCTCCTCTCGCTTCACCAGGGCGCGGCAGCGGGTGGACCCGCTGCCTTCACCCAGGCGGGCGCGACGGCGCGGGGGCTGGTCACGACCACCGATGGAGGAGCTGCTGCTTGAGGGAGAGTCACCGAAACTTGGCGAACCCCGAGCACTGCCGCCTGTATGCTAGTCACCATCTTCATCCTGGTCAGTGCCGGGGCTGGGCAGGCGGCCAAGGTCGTCGTCTTCAGGGCAGCACCCGGCACCACGACCATCTTCCCCTAACACCCTCACGTAGAGGGTGGCGTCGCCATCAAACTTGAAGTACAGGGTACACCACCGACCCAGGCCGCGCACGGGGGCAAACGTTTGCCAGCCGCGCGTTAGGCCCCGTTCCTAGAGACGAAGACCTCCAGCGAAGCCCAGGAGGCCCTGCTACAGCAGCCGTCTGCCTGGAGCCAGAAGCCGCACCGAGCGCTGGCCGGCAGTTCATCTACGAAGAAATGTGGGAGCTAGAGCCGGGTGCTGGATGGGTCCACCGACCACACGACGAACTCCAGCAGCACCTCCATAGAGCAGAAGCGTGGTCTAGGGGGGTGCACACCCAGGGCGTGCCCCCCGTCGGCAACCGGGCGCTCACCACCACGTAGGGAACCGCCTCCATGACCGCGGGAGGCTACCACGGGGACCGTGGTGTACTTGCGAGGGCGGCCTCGGCCGTGCTTGGTCGGGGGAGGGTTAGGCCCTACCCGAGGGGCCTTTCCTTTCTCCGTGGCCGAGAATCTCTTTGGGGCCATGGGGACAACGATTAGCCAAGAAGAAGAAAAGGAGCAGCAAGAAGGGGTGAACTGGCGGAGCTCACACAACCCCGAACTTATAGCCGGGGAAGGCCAACCGCCGAACACCATGACCTCAGGTAATCATGACCCATATTTCTGCATGCAGAACTTGTCAAGTCATGCAGTTGTCGAGGAGTCGTGGGAAGTGTAGACGCCCACGTCCAATCAACCGCCACGCGGCGTCCAAGGCCGCAGGCTGTTAGGGCCCGCGGCGCTTCGCGCTTGCCCCTTCGCTTCCCCGCCAGGCCAAGCCCGGGCGCGCCTTGGGCCCGAGGGCTATTGTCAGCGTCCTGGGAATGGGGGTCCCCAGACTTGCCTACCTGCGGTCTGCGGCGTGGCTCAAGTGGGGCCCCAGCGCGGCCCATCTTCATGAGCCCAAGCTCAAGACCCTCGCGAGGGGCCAAGCCTCGCGGGGTGGATGACAGGAAGCTTCCTCAGAGGCAGCCTCATCAGGCAGGCTCGCGAGGAGGCTGAGAGATCAAGGCAGGGGTACCTCACGAGGAACCCGTGACGCAAGCTATGACGATCAAGGCCAGGCGGGCGCCGGCCTGCGCAGTGTCCTTGTTTCCCCTTTGGTGCAAAGGGGGCAAGCACAGGCCAAGGTATTAGGCAAAGGTTGCCATTCCGGTGCAACAAGACCAAGACCAGCAGAGCGGCAGGACGGAGGTCACCGTGGAGCCCAAGACGGCGTCATCACAAGTGCTTTTGGCAGCCGAAGACCACCTTTGGTCAGGATAACTTGTACTATATGTTCCCCTTCAAAATGGCCAAGTGTTGGCGCCCTTCCCGCTCATTATTTGGGGAGAGGCCCAGGGCCTCTATAAATAGAGCTAGCCTCCACAAGGAGAAAGGGGGGACGGGCAGCAGCAAACGAAGAGAGATCTAATAGAACCCTAGCAGAGAGAGAGAGAGAGGCAACGGAACTCACCCTAGCAGTTCATCGCACCAGCTCAAGAACACCTCTCACGAGGCTGTTCTTCCCTTGTACTATTCATCATCAGCCCCTGAGGCAATCCACCACACCACACACTGGAGTAGGATATTGCACCACAACAATGGCCCGAACCAGTATGAACCTCGTGTCTCTTGTGTTGTTCATCATTCTCATCTTAGTTTGCACGAGAGGATCGGACGTAGATCGGTAGGGGAGAGATCTCCGCGTGCACCCCAATGTTTGGACCTCAAGGGTCTGCCGAAACCCGAAATCTGATACATACCCTCAGCCCCGAGGGAGAACTACTCCCTCCTCGTCATGGGGAGCGCCGGGATGATGAAGATGGCCACCAGTGAGGGATCCCCCCTCCGGCAGGGTGCCAGAATAGGGTCCCGATTGACTTTTGGTGGCTACGGAGGCTTCTGGTGGCGGAACTCCCGATCTATTGTATGTTCTAGAAGTTTTAGGTCACGTAGGTATATATGGGTACAGGAGGTACGTCAGGGGAGCCACGAGGGCTCCATGAGACAGGGGGCGCGCCCTAGGGGGGCGCCCCCCACCCTCGTCAGCACCTCCTTCCTTCCCTGACGTGGGGTCCAAGTCCATCAGGTGTGTTTCCTTCCAAAAATAACTTCTCCAGTTGATTTCGTTCCGTTTCGACTCTGTCTGATATTCCTTTTCTTCAAAACACTAAAATAGGCATAAAACAGCAAATCTGGGCTGGGCCTCCGGTTAATAGGTTAGTCCCAAAAATAATATAAAAGTGGAAAATAAAGCCCAATATTGCCCAAAACAGTAGATAATATAGCATGGAGCAATCAAAAGTTATAGATACGTTGGAGACGTATCAGTCTACGCGAAAGTCAACATACCAAGTATCCATCACAAACCCTTATCTCCCGCATTACATTATTTGCCATTTGCCTCTTGTTTTCCTCTCCCCCCACTTCACCCTTGCTATTTTATTCGCCCTCACTCTCTATCCTCCCTCTCTTTGTCTATTTGCCTCCTTTTGCTCGCTTGCTTTTTGTTTGCTTGTGTGTTAGTTTGCTTGCTTGTCACGATGGCTCAAGATAATACTAAATTTTGTGACTTCACCAATACCAACAACAATGATTTTATTAGCACTCCGATTGCTCCTCTTACCGATGTTGAATCTTGTGAAATTAATACTGCTTTGCTGAATCTTGTCATGAAAGATCCGTTCTCCGGCCTTCCTAGTGAAGATGTCGCTACTCATCTAAATAGCTTCGTTGACTTGTATGACATGCAAAATAAGAAAGATGTGGATAATGATGTTGTTAAATTAAAGCTATTTCCTTTTTCGCTTAGAGATCGTGCTAAAGCTTGATTTTCGTCTTTGCCTAAAAACAGTATTGATTCATGGAACAAGTGCAAAGATGCTTTTATCTCCATGTATTTTCCTCCTGCTGAGATCATCTCTCTTAGAAACGATATTATGAATTTTAAGCAACTTGATCATGAACATGTTGCACAAGCTTGGGAGGGAATGAAATTAATGATACATAATTGCCCTACTCATGGTTTAAATTTGTGGATGATTGTTCAGAATTTTTATGCCGGATTGAATTTTGCTTCTAGAAATCTTTTAGATTCGGCCGCGGGAGGCACTTTTATGGAAATCACTTTAGGAGAAGCTACTAAACTCCTAGATGATATTATGTTTAATTATTCTCAATGGCATACTGAAAGATCTACTAATAAAAAGGTGCATGCGATAGAAGAAATTAATGTTTTGAGTGGAAAGATGGATGAACTTATGAAATTATTTGCTAATAGGAGTGTTTCTTCTGATCCTAATGATATTCCCTTGTCTACTTTGATTGAGAATAATAATGAATCTATGGATGTGAATTTTGTTGGTAGGAACAATTTTGGTAACAACGCGTATAGAGGAAATTTCAATCCTAGGCCTTATCCTAGTAATCCCTCTAATAATTATGGTAATTCCTACAACAATTCTTATGGAAATTATAATAAGATGCCCTCTTATTTTGAATCTAATATTAAAGAATTTATTACTTTGCAAAAGAATTTTAATGCTATGATTGAAGAAAAATTGCTTAAGATTGATGATTTGGCTAGGAATGTTGATAGAATTGCTCTTGATGTTGATTCTTTGAAACTTAGATCTATTCCACCTAAGCATGATATCAATGAGTCTCTCAAAGCCATGAGAATTTCCATTGATGAGTGCAAAGAAAGAACCGCTAGGATGCGTGCTAAGAAAGATGCCTTTATAAGAGCGTGTTCTTCTAGTTCCTATGGAAATAAAGATGAAGATCTAAAAGTTATTGATGTGTCCCCTATTAAATGTTTGTTTTGAAATATGAATCTTGATAATAATGGGACTGAATATGATCCACCCTTACCTAGAAGG
Organism: Triticum aestivum; assembly: GCF_018294505.1. Lineage (NCBI taxonomy): Eukaryota > Viridiplantae > Streptophyta > Magnoliopsida > Poales > Poaceae > Triticum > Triticum aestivum. Next base: position 209,557,570 of record NC_057812.1, read on the forward strand.
CATTCCAAGAATTCAGAATTTGTTGATCTTGATGCTAAAATTGATAAATGTGGGATTGAAGAAATTAAAACCCTAGATGTTGCTAAACCCACTATTATGGATTTCAAGGAATTTAACTATGAAAATTGATCTTTGATTGATTGTATTTCCTTGTTGCAATCCGTGCTACATTCTCCTCACGCTTATAGTCAAAATAAAGCGTTTACTAAACATATCGTTGATGCCTTGATGCAATCTTATGAAGAAAAACTTGAACTGGAAGTTTCTATCCCTAGAAAACTTGATGATGAGTGGGAACCAACTATTAAAATTAAAATTAAAGATCATTAATACTATGCTTTATGTGATGTGGGTGCTAGTGTTTCCATGATTCCAAAAACCTTGTGTGATTTGTTAGGTTTCCGTGATTTTGATGATTGCTCTCTAAACTTGCACCTTGCGGATTCCACTATTAAGAAACCTATGGGAAGAATTAATGATGTTCTTATTGTTGCAAATAGGAATTATGTGCCCGTAGATTTTATTGTTCTTGACATAGATTGCAATCCTTCATGTCCTATTATTCTTGGTAGACCTTTCCTTAGAACGATTGGTGCAATTATTGATATGAAGGAAGGAAATATTAGATTCCAATTTCCATTAAGGAAAGGCATGGAACACTTTCCTATAAAGAAACTTAAATTACCTTATGAATCTATTATGAGAGCCACTTATGGATTGCCTACCAAAGATGGCAATACCTAGATCTATTCTTGCTCGTTATGCCTAGCTAGGGGCGTTAAACGATAGCGCTTGTTGGGAGGCAACCCAATTTTATTTTTATTCCTTGATTTTTGCTCATGTTTAGTAATAATTAATTTATCTAGCATCTGTTTTGGTTGTGTGTTTTGTGTTTAATTAGTGTTTGTGCCAAGTAGAACCGTTGGGAAGACTTGGGGAAAGTCTTGTTGAACTTGCTGTAAAAAACAGAAACTTTAGCGATCACGAGAACTGCTATCATTTTTATTTGGAAAGTGCTATTTAGTTAATTCTTTTTGAATATGATTAATAGATAAATTCCTCACGTCAAGCAATTTATTTTAGAATTTTTGGGGTTCCAGAACTTGCGCTAGCTACAAATTACTACAGACTGTACTGTTTTTTGACAGATTCTGTTTTTCGTGTGTTGTTTGCTTATTTTAATGAATCTATCGCTAGTAAAATAGTTTATAAACCATAGATAAGTTGGAATACAGTAGGTATAACACCAATATAAATAAAAATGAGTTCATTACAGTACCTTGAAGTGATCTTTTATTTTGTTTCGCTAACGGAGCTCACGAGATTTTCTACTTTAAGTTTTGTGTTGTGAAGTTCTCAAGTTTTGGGTAAAGATTTGATGGATTATGGAACAAAGAGTGGCAAGAGCCTAAGCTTGGGGATGCCCATGGCACCCCCAACATAATCTAAGGACACCTAAAAGCCAAAGCTTGGGGATGCCCCGGAAGGCATCCCCTCTTTCGTCTACTTCTATCGGTAACTTTACTTGGAGCTATATTTTTATTCGCCACATGATATATGTTTTGCTTGGAGCGTCTTGTATTATTTGAGTCTTTGCTTGTTAGTTTACCACAATCATCCTTGCTGTACACACCTTTTGAGAGAGCCATACATGATTTGGAATTTGTTAGAATACTCTATGTGCTTCGCTTATATCTTTTGAGTTATATAGTTTTGCTCTAGTACTTCACTTATATCTTTTAGAGCACAGTGGTGGATTTATTTTATAGAAACTATTGATCTCTCATGCTTCACTTAGATTATTTTGAGAGTCTTAATAGCATGGTAATTTGCTTAAAATCCTAATATGCTTGGTATACAAGATTAATAATAAAACTTTCTTATGAGTGTGTTGAATACTATGATAACTTTGACACTTGATAATTGTTTTGAGATATAAAGTTGGTGATATTAAAGTTGTGCTAGTTGATAAGTTGTGAATTTGAGAAATACTTGTATTGAAGTTTGTGATTCTCGTAGCATGCACGTATGGTGAACCGTTATGTGATGAAGTCGGAGCATGATTTATTTTTGGATTGCCTTCCTTACGAGTGGCGGTCGGGGATGAGCGATGGTCTTTTCCTACCAATCTATCCCCCTAGGAGCATGCGTGTAATACTTTGCTTTGATAACTTGTAGATTTTTGCAATAAGTATATGAGTTCTTTATGACTAATGTTGAGTCCATGGATCATACTCACTCTCACCCTTCCACCTTTGCTAGCCTCTCTAATACCGCGCACCTTTTGCCTGTATCATACACCCACCATATACCTTCCTCAAAACAGCCACCATACCTACCTATTATGGCATTTCCATAGCCATTCCGAGATATATTGCCATGCAACTTTCCACCATTCCATTTATTATGACACACTCCATCATTGTCATATTGCTTAGAATGATCATGTAGTCGACATCGTATTTGTGGCAAAGCCACCATTCATAATTCTTTTGTACATGTCACTCATGAGTCATTGCATATCCCGGTACACCGCCGGAGGCATTCATATAGAGTCATATTTTGTTCTAAGTATCGAGTTGTAATTGTTGAGTTGTAAGAAAAATAAAAGTGTGATGATCATCATTATTAGAGCATTGTCCCAGTGAGGAAAGGATGATGGAGACTATGATTCCCCCACAAGTCAGGATGAGACTCCGGACGAAAAATAAAGAAAAGAGAGAAAAAGAAAAAAGGCCATAAAAAAGAGAAAAGGCCCATATAAAAAAAGAAAAAAATGAGAGAAAAAGAGAGAAGGGACAATGTTACTATCCTTTTACCACACTTGTGCTTCAAAGTAGCACCATGATCTTCATAATAGAGAGTCTCTCATGTTATCACTTTCATATACTAGTGGGAATCTTTCATTATAGAACTTGGCTTGTATATTCCAATGATGGGCTTCCTCAAAATGCCCTAGGTCTTCATGAGCAAGCAAGTTGGATGCATACCCACTTAGTTTCTTTTTGAGCTTTCATATACTTATAGCACTAGTGCATCCGTTGCATGGCAATCCCTACTAACTCACATTGATATCTATTGATGGGCATCTCCATAGCCCGTTGATACGCCTAGTTGATGTGAGACTATCTTCTCCCTCTTTGTATTCTCCACAACTACCACTCTATTCCACCTATAGTGCTATATCCATGGCTCACGCTCATGTATTGCATGAAAATTGAAAAAGTTCTGAGAATGTCAAAAGTATGAAACAATTGCTTGGCTTGTCATCGGGGTTGTGCATGATTTAAATATTTTGTGTGGTGAAGATAGAGCATAGCCAGACTATATGATTTTGTAGGGATAACTTTCTTTAGCCATGTTATTTTGAGAAGACATAATTGCTTTGTTAGTATGCTTGAAGTATTTTTTTATGTCAATATGAACTTTTGTCTTGAATCTTTCGGATCTGAATATTCACACCACAATTAAGAAGAATTACATTAAAATAATGCCAAGTAGCACTCCGCATCAAAAATTCTGTTTTTATCATTTACCTACTCGAGGACAAGCAGGAATTAAGCTTGGGGATGCTTGATACGTCTCCAACGTATCTATAAGTTTTGATTGCTCCATGCTATATTATCTACTATTTTGGACATTATTGGGCTTTATTATCCACTTTTATATTATTTCTGGGACTAACCTATTAACCGGAGGTCCAGCCCAGAATTGCTGTTTTTTGCCTGTTTTAGGGTTTCGAAGAAAAGGAATATCAAACGGAGTCCAAACGGAATGAAACCTTCGGGAATGTGATTTCCTCAACGAATAAGACCAGAGAGACTTGGACCCTACATCAAGAAAGGAAACAGGAGGCCACGAGGTAGGGGGCGCGCCCACCCCCACCAGGTGCACCCTCCACCCTCGTGGGCCCCCTGTTGCTCCACCGACGTACTCCTTCCTCGTATATATATCCACATACCCCCAAACGATCAGAGACGGAGCCAAAACCCTAATTCCACCGCCGTAACTTTCTGTATCCACAAGATCCCATCTTGGGGCCTGTTCCGGAGCTCCACCGGAGGGGGCATCGATCACGGAGGGGGCATCGATCACGGAGGGCTTCTACATCAACACCATAGCCCCTCCGATGAAGTGCGAGTAGTTTACCTCAGACCTACGGGTCCATAGTTAGTAGCTAGATGGCTTCTTCTCTCTTTTTGGATCTCAATACAATGTTCTCCCCCTCTCTTGTGGAGATCTATTCGATGTAATCTTCTTTTTGTGGTGTGTTTGTTGAGACCGATGAATTGTGGGTTTATGATCAAGTCTATCTATGAATAATATTTGAATCTTCTCTGAATTATTTTATGTATGATTGGTTATCTTTGCAAGTCTCTTCGAATTATCAGTTTGGTTTGGCTACTAGATTGATCTTTATTGCAATGGGAGAAGTGCTTAGCTTTGGGTTCAATCTTGCGGTGTCCTTTCCCGGTGACAGTAAGGGCAGCAAGGCACGTATTGTATTGTTGCCATCGAGGATAACAAGATGGGGTTTTCTTCATATTGCATGAGTCTATCCCTCTACATCATGTCATCTTGCTTAAGGTGTTACTTTGTTTTTAACTTAATACTCTAGATGCATGTTGGATAGTGGTCGATGAGTGGAGTAATAGTAGCAGATGCAGGCAGGAGTCGGTCTACTTGTCTCCGACATGATGCCTATATACATGATCATACCTAGATATTCTCATAACTATGCTCAATTCTGTCAATTGCTCAACAGTAATTTGTTCACCCACCGTAGAATACTTATGCTCTCGAGAGAAGCCACTAGTGAAACCTATGGCCCCCGGGTCTATCTTTATCATATTGATCTCCTACTACTTAGTTATTTCCTTTGCTATTTACTTTGCCTTTATTTTACTTCGCATCTTTATCATAAAAATACCAAAAATATTATCTTATCATATCTATCAGATTTCACTCTCGTAAGTGGCCCTATAGGGATTGACAACCCCTATTTGTGTTGGTTGCGAGGATTTATTTGTTTTGTGCAGGTGCGAGGGACTCGCGCGTAGCCTCCTACTGGATTGATACCTTGGTTCTCAAAAACTGAGGGAAATACTTACGCTACTTTGTTGCATCATCCCTTCCTCTTTGGGGAAAACCAACGCAGTGCTCAAGAGGTAGCACAGGAAGTGCGTACTCCTCTCAATTGGTCAGAGACTGGTGAACGCCAACTTCTTGGCAACGACTTAATCACAGAGGCTGAAGAAATGTGTACAGTCATCCGTGAAAATCTCAAAGCCGCGCAATTGCGCCAGAAGAGTTACTATGATAGCAAGCACCGTGACTTGGCTTTCAAGATCGGAGACCAAGTCTACCTTCACGTCTCTCCAATGAAAGGCACTCATCGCTTCGGTATCAAAGGGAAGCTTGCCCCTAGATACGTGGGTCCTTTCAAGATCATTGGTAAAAGAGGCGACCTCGCCTATCAACTTGAGCTTCCGTCCAACGTGCACGATGTGTTTCACGTGTCACAGCTTCACAAGTGCTTCAAGACTCCTGAACGCACCATCAACTTCGAAGAGATTGATCTCCAAGAAGATTTGTCTTACCATGAGTTGTCTTACCAACAAGTCAATCAAATTCCTGAAAGTGAAGTGGTCACATCATTCCGACCGAGAAGCCACCTGGGAACGCGAGGACCACCTCCTTTCTGAATATCCGGAGTTCTTTCAGTCCTAGATCTCGGGACGAGATCCTTTCATAGTGGTGGAGTGTTGTAACACCCCGGATGTAACTTGCCATATTTGTAACTCCGACTCTTGCCATTTTCGGCTTTAAGTTATGAGATTTCCCTTCGTGGTTGGGTTTTTGTCTTGTTTCACATTTTGTTCATGTCATGCATTTCATATCATGTCTTCATGTGCATCGCATTTGCATACGTGTTCGTCTCATGCATCCGAGCATTTTCCCCATTATCCGTTTCGCAATCCGACACTCCCACGTGCACCGGCGCACCCCTCTTGTCTCCTTTCGTGAGCGGGTGTTAAACGTTCTCGGAATGGGCCGAGATTTGTCAAGTGGCCTTGGTACACCACCGGTAGACCACCTGTCAAATTCTGTTCCATTTGGAGTCTGTTTGATGCTCCAATGGTTAACCGGGTAACCGCGAAGGCCTCTTGTGTGTTGCAGCCCAACACCCCTCCAAAACGGCCCAATAACCCATCCAAACCACTTCCATGTCCTCCGCCGTCGGATCACGATCGTGTAAGCGAAAACTACACTCCATTCGGACACTCCTACCTCCTTCTATCTACAAATATGTGCATCCCTCCAAAAAATCCGGGTCCAAAATCCTAGCTCCACCCTCCTCCGCCGCTGGACGCATACGTGCCGCCGCGCCCCGTCCAACCGTCGCCTGCCATGTTAGCAACCGCCGCCTCCTGGCCAGCAAGCAACCGCCGCCGCCCGAGCGTGCGCCCCGCGCCCTAGCGCCGATCCGCCGCCGCCGTCCTCATCACCTCCGGTCGCCGTCGCCGCCCGGCTCCGCACCACCTGCGCCCTCCATTGCCAAGCTCGGCCTCGCGCCCGACCGCGCCCGGATCAGGCAGCGCCGCCCTCTCCTCGCTGCCGGAGGACGCCGCCCGACGCCGATCCGGCGACCCCACGCCCGGATCCGGCGATCCCCCTCCTCTTTGGCCATCTCCCTCAGAATGGCGAGTTACTCCGGCGAAGATCTGGCCGCCTCGATCCGCGTGCCACTGGAACCCTAGATCTAGTATTCGGAGGTCGTTTTTCCACTAAGTCTTTTTCCCTGGAACTTTTTCATGCTCTGTTCATCGCCTCATATCTCGGTGTCCGTAGCTCCGTTTCATGCATATGATATATAAAAATGTTCATTGTGAGATGTTATTCATTTCATCCCATTGTGGCATGCTTGTTTGAGTTCATATTGATGCCCTAATCATTGATGCAAGAGTGCTATAAAATGTTTACTGCTGCTACTTATCAGTTTATGGTGATTTGTCATTTTTTTGCATTTGATGTGTGCATCATATGGGCATGAGGTCTACATGAGTTTTGAACTACACCATGCCATCTTTACAGAGGTGCTTGCCTTGTATTTTTGTGATCAATGTGGTGACTAACCAAAGCATGCAAACTAGGCTTCATGATGTTGCTGTTTTCAGGGACTTGGGATTTTGCTAAGTCCTTTTCCTGCTATTATTTTGAGGCCATGTAAACCTGATGCTGCAGTGAGATCCATGCTTGTTTTGAGATACTTCATTAAGGATGTTTTGAACATGTGGTTATGCTCTATCCATCCATGCCCCTGTTTGCAATTATGGAGTGCCCTAGAATGTCTTGTTCTTGCTATACCTTTGCTATAAAATGTTCCTGACAGAATGTCAACATGTTAATCAATTTTGCCATGGTTGTTGCTAGTGATCCATGTATCATATGAACTTGCTCTTGCCATGGTTAGCTTCATGATCATGTCATCTTGCTGTTGATATGCTTAGATTTTCATTCAATGCTTTGTGGTGAGTGGTTTGAGCTCGCAAAGATGCCTTCATAATTCCGTTTATGCCATGCTCTGTTTTTGCTAAGTCTGAAACTGCTAACAAAACTTGCTATGTATCCATGGGTGCCATTATATCTTCTGTGCCTTTTTGGCTCATGATCAGTAAGGTACTTTTGTTCTATGCATTTCGTAGAATCATTCCATGCCTTGTATTGCTATGATATGTTCCTGTAGCATGTTGTTTGCTTGCTCTAAACATTGCTTCCTCATGTTGTTTTTGACATGTTAGTAATTTCTCTAAGTCTGTGAAGCTAATATCTTTTGCACTTTTGCCATGCTTTTTTGAACCTGATCTTGTGTGTTTTAGCCATAGCTCAGTGTTCATGTTTTGTCAAGCATCTCTTTTACATCACTGCCATATGCTTTGTTGTTATGTTGGAGTGCAGTAGCTTAGTTTCTTGTTGCATTCTAGATGGTATCGTGAAGTTAATCGCAGAATAGCACCATCCTTGTTTTGCTTGCCATTTGCAAACCGTGCCTCCATTTTCGGTGATCTTTATATCGATTTTGACCGAAATCATCTCATCTTTCCAGAGGCATACTTGTTTTGCCAAGTTGATGCCTTTATCATTCTTTCCCTTCTGAAGCACGCATATGCATTGTATATCATGTCTTGCATATTGTGACGCCCCGAGACCGATGTGCCAGGTGTCTTCCAGTTATTCGCTGTTGTTGCCTTGTCATTGCTTGCGTGTCATGCATTCCATATCATGTCATCATGTGCATTTCATTTGCATACATGTTCGTCTCATGCATCCGAGCATTTTCCCCGTTGTCCGTTTTGCAATCCGGCGCTCCTATGTCACCCAGTGTCCCTTTCTACCTCTTTTCATGTGCAGGTGTTAAACGTTTTCGGATTGGACCGAGACTTGCCATGAGGCCTTGGTTTACTACCGGTACACCATCTGTCAAGTTTCGTGCCATTTGGACTTCGTTTGATACTCCAACAGTTAACCGAGGGACCGAAAAGGCCTCGTGTGTGTTGCAGCCCAACACCCCTCCAAAGTGGCCCAAAAAACCCACCTAAACCTCCTCCATCATCTAGATCGTTCGATCACGATCGCGTGGCCGCAAACCGCACCTCATTTGGAGCTTCCTAGCTCCCTCTACCTCTATAAATAGATCCCCTCCCCAAAAATATCGGGTCTCTTCTTCCCCTAACCCTAGTCTCTCCGCTCCCCGCGCCGCCGGACACGTCCGGAGCGGACCGGACACGTCCGCCCCGCCGCCTCAGCAAATCGCGCGCCGCCACCTCACCGCCGCCGTCCCGCACCCGCCACAGCCCGCCAGGCCCGCGTCTGGCCCCCGCAGGCCCAGCGCCGTCGCCGCCGCCCGGCTTCCCTCCGCCTCCGCCGGAACCTCCGCGCCGCCACCCATCGGCATTGACCGCCTTCCGCCGCCGCCTCGCCCAGTCGCCGCCCCGCCATCCGCCGGCGCAGCTACTGGCCGCGCCCGTGGCGGCCCGGGTCCTCTCCAGCCAGCCGAGCCCGCTCCGGCCACCGCGTCCCGTCTCCGGCGAGCTTCCCCGCGCCGGTGACCCCCATCTCCGGCGAGTCTTCGATCTCCGGCGAACCTCGGCGTCCGCGCCGCCGATCTAGATCCAGATCTGAAGTTTGGATCGGTTGACTTTCCCCCGAAACCCTAGTTTTCTAGTATTTTTTGCATACTTCGAAGCATCATAACTTCCTCAACGTAGCTCCGATTCGTGCGTGTAGCATATCAAAATGTTCGTCTCGAAGAGTACATCATTTCATCTCATTGCATCATTTTCTTTCGAGCTCATCTTGATGCCCGAAACGTTGTTGGAAGAGGGCTATGTGATGATAATTTCAGATCTGTTTCAGCAAATGCACTTTTGTCATTTTTGCCATGATTAATATGTACATGCTATGATCCTAAGCTCTACATGTGTTTTGAAGAATGCCATGCCATCTTTACAGGGGTGTATGCCATGTATTTTTGTGATCTTTGTGGTGACTAGCACAAGCATACAAAGTAGCTTACTCAATGATGCTGAATGCAGGGACTTAGAATTTCACTAAGTCCTTGTCCTGCTGTTATTTTTATGCCATATGTTCATGTTGTTTCCTATTGATCCGTGCCTCTTTTGAGCATGATCAGTAAGGATGCTTTGTAGATAATGTTGTGCTCTCTCCATCCATGTCTTTGTTTGCAATTATGGAGAACCCTAGCTTGAGTGAATCAAGCTCTACTTTTGCTATAAAATGTTCCTGGCAGATTGTTAACATATTTAGCGATTTTGCCGAGCTTGTTGTTGTTGATCCGTGCATGCTATGTGGTTGTTCTCGCCATGTCTAGCTTCTATGCCATGTCTATTTGCTGGGTGTATGCTTAGTTTTTCATGCAATGCCGAGTGCATCGAGCTCGTAAACATGCCTACTCGTTAACTGTTTTGCCATGCTCCAGTTTTTCACTAAGTCTGAATCTGTTTATGTTTTTGCTATGTTCACATGCTTGCAATTGTATTTTCTGATCCCTTTTGGCTCATGGTCACTAAGGGACTTTAGTTATATGCTTTGAGTAGCTTCATGCCATACCTTGCTTTGCCTTGATATGTTCCTGTAGCATGTAGTTATCTTGCCCTAAACATTGCTTCCTAATGATAAATTCCTGACTTGCTGTCTGAAACCTGTTATCTTTTGCACTTTTGCAATGCTTGTTTGAACCTGTTAATGAGTGAATTAGCCGTAGCTCAGTGTTCATATTTTTTCAAGCATCATGAGTGCATCACTGACATGTATTTTGTTACCATGTTTGAGTGTTGTAGCATATTTATCTTGATGCATTTAGAAGGCTACTTGCTGTTTATCGCAGACCGGTGCCATATTTGTTTTGCTTGCCATTTCCAAACCGTGCATCCGATTCCGATGATCTTTATATCGATTTCGACCGAAATCATCTCACCTTTCCAGTGACACTCTTGGTTTTCCAAGTTGAGGCCAGGTTCAATCATTCCTTTCCAAATCATGCCTATGCATCCCATATCGCATCCCGCATATCATACCATGTTTTGCATCATGTTGCTTGAGCATTTCACGTGGTTGATTGTGCTCCCTTTTGCTTGTTGTTCTTGTTTGGGTAGAGCCGGGAGATGAGTACGTGAACGAGGAGTCCGTTGAGTTTGCTTACGAGGATCAAGGCAACTCTGAGAACTTTGCAGGCAAGATGACCATACCCTCAAAATCACTTCTATCTTTGCTTGCTAGATGCTCGCTCTTTAGCTATGCCTATGCTACGATACCTACCACTTGCTTATCATGCCTCCCGTATTGCCATGTCAAACCTCTAACCCAACATGTCCTAGCAAACCGTTGTTTGGCTATGTTACCGCTTCGCTCAGCCCCTCTTATAGCGTTGCTACTTGCAGGTGAAGATTTGGAGATCGTTCCTTGTTGGAACTTGTTTATTGTTGGGATATCACAATATTATCTTGTTTATATTAATGCACCTATATACTTGGTAAAGGGTGGAAGGCTCGGCCTTATGCCTGGTGTTTTGCTCCACTCTTGCCGCCCTAGTTTCCGTCATATTGGTGTTATGTTCCCGGATTTTGCGTTCCTTACACGGTTGGGTTATAATGGGAACCCCTTGACAGTTCGCCTTGAATAAAACTCCTCCAGCAATGCCCAACCTTGGTTTTACCATTTGCCACCTAGCCGCTTTTTCCCTTGGGTTTCCGGAGCCCAAGGGTCATCTTTATTAAACCCCCCGGGCCAGTGCTCCTCAGAGTGTTGGTCCAAACTAGAGCCCCTTGCAGCGCCACCTCGGGGAAACTCAAGGGCTGGTTTTAGTTGTACGGATTGCTTATCTGAGTGTGCCCTGAGAACGAGATATGTGCAGCTCCTATCGAGATTTGTCAACACATTCAGGCGGTGTTGCTGGACTTGTTTTACCATTGTTGAGGATGTCTTGTAACCGGGATGCCGAGTCTGATCAGATTGTCTTGGGAGAAGGAACATCCTTCGTTGACCGTGAGAGCTTGTGATGGGATAAGTTGGGACCCTGCAGGGATTTGAACTTTTGAAAGTCGTGCCCGCGATTATGGGCAGATGGGAATTTGTTAATGTCCGGTTGTAGAAAACCTGAAGTTTATCTTAATTAAAATACATCAACCGCATGTGTAGCTGTGATGGTCTCTTCTCGGCGGGGTCCGGGAAGTGAACACGGTATTGGAGTAATGCTTGATGTAGGTTGTTCTAGGATCACTTCTTGATCATAGTTGTTCGACCGTGCTTTTGCCTTCTCTTCCCACTCCCGTTTGCGTATGTTAGCCACCATATATGCTAGTCGCTTGCTGCAGCTGCACCTCATACTTTTACCCTTCCTATGAGCTTCAATAGTCTTGATCGCGAGGGTGTGAGATTGCTGAGTCCCCGTGACTCACAGATACTTCCAAAACCATCTTGGAGGTGCTGAGGATACCATCCAGATGATGCAACCTAGCTCAAAGAGGAGCTCTATGAAGATCTTGTCCTTTGTGTTGTTTCTTTCTAGTTGATCAGTAGTGGAGCCCAGTTGGGGTCGATCGGGGATTTGTGTAGCATTTGGGGTAGTCTTCTTTTATTTTGGTTCCATAGTCGGACCTTGATTGTATCTGGTTGATGTAATGTTATATTCATGTAATTGTGTGAAGTGGCGATTGTAAGCCAACTATGCACCTTTTCCCTTATTGTATTACATGGGTTGTTGTGAAGATTACCTCACTTGCGACATCGCTTTCAATGCGGTTATGCCTCTAAGTCTTGCTTCGACACGTGGGAGATATAGCCGCATCGAGGGCGTTACAAGTTGGTAATCAGAGCCTTCCCTGACCTTAGGAGCCCCCTGCTTGATTGAATCGATGGCGTTGTTGAGTCTAGAAAAATGGTTTGGGTCATTTAGGAATTATATATATCGGAGAGTTAGGACTTCCTTTTACTCCTCAGTCCCTTCGTCGCTCTGGTGAGGCATCCTGGCGTAGACTTTTGACTCTTCTCTTCTCAAATTTCACTAAAAAATTAGGATCACGCGGGTATCTTGGAATCGTTCCAATGGTTTTGTGACAAGAACATTGTTCTTGGTGCCTCCTGACATTTAGGGGTTGTGGCAGTGTCCCAGGGAGTTGAGCTCCGAGGTGTTGTCGTCACAATTTTATCATTGAGATTATGGAATACCTGAGTTTCGCCGACATCGAAAATCTCTTTTATGCAGTTGTTGATGAGATAACCTCGACTCCACCCAGTACTGGGGCGGGAGTTCGGGAGTATTGCCATAAATCATATAGCGGATGCTTTTCTAAGGTTGAGGTAAATGATTTCCGAGGGTTTCTTGGTTATGTGTTGAAGGATGGATACAGCTGGATGTAGGATTTGCTAGTTTTGGGTGAGATATTATGCTTCCCCTGTATCCCCAACACCTGATTGCATAACCGGAAAGTTTCGGGAGTTTATAAGTGGGAATTGAAGTAGCTCTTAGGATATCTTTCCGACAGATGTATGATATGAAATTGGGGTTCGACGTCTAGTGGTCCGCCTATCCACGGTTGGTTTTACAGTGGTCTCGTTGTGTCTTAAAGAGTCCTTGGCTATGCCGACTCGGGGACGCTTCGTATGCCATGTGCACTGCCTTGTACATGATGGTGCTGTACGATCGAGCCCGTGTAGGCCCCACCATGAAAACTTTGGACGAAATCTCTATCATATGTTTGTTCCGGCTTATTCCGCAAGCCAATCCTCTGTTTTTGCTTTTGAGTTGTGGTATTTGAGTTGCTTCAAAGTCAAGAGTTGATTCCATACCTTTCCTAAGTGGTGTTCTCATATTCCTATGTGAATACTAATCCCTCTTGATCATTGAGATTGTCTTGTCAATCCTTTTCAACCGGTGTGTTTCTTTTCAAGTGGGTTCGTTCATTTCAACATCAGCAAGATCAATTATCATTTCTTCTCAACGGTGTTTGTTTCATCCTTCCCAAGTTGCCTTTGTTTTCCCACCCCCCCCCCCCCTTTTTCTTCGAGGACTCGGATTTCTTAGTTCGTTATCCATTTTATTGATATGAAGTCTCTCCGTTCCTTTCAGTCAATGTTCTTATCCGGTGATTCTCATGAAGATCCTAACGGAGCATCAAGCTCATCATTCTTCGTTCTTTTCTTCTCCGGTGGAACCAATTCAAGCTTTGTTGATCATATCCTTTCCTCGTTTCAAATGCCTTCTCATGCCGGTGCACTTTATATTCAGTCATTTCTCGCTATTCAATTATTCTGGAGTGCTAAAGATATCTCAGAAGGATCGTCTTGTCATTCAAGATCCGTTCAAACCAATTTCGAGGTTGTTATCTCATTCAAGCCATTTAATTCAACTGGTGCATTCTCCTTTTCAAGTAATCATTTCAACGGTGTATCTTTTGAGTGGGCCCTGACCCACAGGTCTTTTCCCAGGATCTTACCTGACTCTTCTAATCTTCCCGGAGCTATCCTCAAACTTCTTTTTGAAATTTGACGTAAGAATGATTTACCATCAGTCAAATGCCTTTTCTCCAAGATCTTTCAAATTCTTTTCATCGTTGGCTCTACCCTTCCAATTTTCATTCCGGAGTGCCTCAAAAATTCTAAGTGGTGGTTCTCGTCATCATTCTCAAACATTGGAAGACCGAAGAAGAATTTTCCTCCATATCTTGCTCCATTCTCTTCAAGATTCGTGATTCTAGCTTGTTGTCATCCTCTCATAATTGTATTCGATTGAGAGATATTCTTTTCAACCATCCGGAGCATTTCATGAGTTGTTTCCATTTCTTTCCTCCAAAGGCCATCTTTTCAAATATTATTCATTCCAGCTTTCAGCTATCGTTCTCCAAATCATACCGGTGCTTAAATCAAGGATTCTCTAATTAGCTCGTCATCTCTTCGTTCTCATGGATCTAAATTCTCTCAAGCGTCTTCATTTATTTGCTAATCCTTCCTCGTGTTTCTTCATGTTTTATTCGTTCTTTTTCAATTCTTACCGGTGGTTCGTTCAAGAGTTCTCTTCCTTGGTTATCATATCAATTCTTTCGTTGTTTCGATTCTACCGGTGGTTCGTTGAAGACCTTCTCAAGTTTATGTTATATCTCTCTTAATCTTTCCTATGAGAATAAGTAATATGACAAATCCGTTGATTTTCATCAATTAAATTGGTGAAGGATAAGCATAATGTAATTCTTATTCTTGTTTCATCGAGTGAACTCAATTCCCTATTCCGGAGGCTCATCAAATTCCTTATTTCAATTGTTTTCATCTTATTTTTTCCCGGAGATCCAAGGTCTCTCAATTATTTCATCGCGAAGATCCATCTAATCATTGAAAGGATTCACCTTGTGCTTTCAACTTCTCTTTCCTTTTGTTTGATCATTCTTTTATTACCGGAGTTCTTCATGAAGGGTCTACATGATGGTTCATCAACGATTTAATCCCTTCTCAAAGTGTTCATCGAGATTCTTTTCAGAGTAGTTCAAGCATTCTTCATCTTGTAATCCGGAGTGCATTTGTTCTCCCTTAT
The DNA here is from genome assembly GCF_018294505.1 of Triticum aestivum. Taxonomy (NCBI): domain Eukaryota; kingdom Viridiplantae; phylum Streptophyta; class Magnoliopsida; order Poales; family Poaceae; genus Triticum; species Triticum aestivum. The sequence goes on from NC_057812.1 coordinate 209,572,673, forward strand.
CTTTGAGGTGGTAATATATCATTCTTCTTTCACAAGAATGAGATATGTAAATCCATCAACCTCTTCGTTGGAGTTATCTTGGGTTATATTTCACCTAAAACCTTCCCTAAGGATTGTTGCTAATTGTGGTGCTCATAAATTGACCCAAGTTCTTTTATCCTCCTGGTTGTATAAGGTTCTCGTTTCCTTGTTGATATCAATTCAATCTATTGTTTCGTTAGTGGCAAATTTCACCTCAAGAATTTGAGATTTTCTCCATAAGGCCACGACAAGCTTACTCTTTTCGTTGTTGGTTTTCCAACAACTCCGTTCGACCCTTCTCCTAAGGATACCTTTTCAAGCTCTTTTGTAGCAGAAGTTGGCATTTTCTGCTACATTCTTTTATCCCAATTATCTATATCCTATTATTTCTTCCAGAGGCATTGTGATGTTGATCTCTTCAACCCTTCTTCTTGTTCTTGTTGGGACCTTATTCTTTTCATGCTTATCCTTTTAACTGGAGTGTTGTGCCCTTTTGCTCAAGTTCTTTCGCCTTATCAAGTCTTGCATATCTTTTCCTAACGAAGTGTTGTCCGAATTTGTTCTTCCTTGTTCCTTTTCCTAACGGAGTGCTTTAAACTTCGTTCACCTTTGTTGCTTTCTTTCTTTTAATTTGCTAAACCTCGCAATGTTCCTTGGTTTCACTCATTGGTCAAAGAAGCAACTTAGCTTTACCTCTTCTCGTTCTCTTCTGTTTTCCCTCCGGTGCCATTCTAGATCTCGGGACGAGATCCTCTCGTAGTGGTGGAGTGTTGTGACGCCCCGAGACCGATGTGCCAGGTGTCTTCCAGTTATTCGCTGTTGTTGCCTTGTCATTGCTTGCGTGTCATGCATTCCATATCATGTCATCATGTGCATTTCATTTGCATACATGTTCGTCTCGTGCATCCGAGCATTTTCCCCGTTGTCCGTTTTGCAATCCGGCGCTCCTATGTCACCCGGTGTCCCTTTCTACCTCTTTTTGTGTGCGGGTGTTAAATGTTTTCGGATTGGACCGAGACTTGCCATGCAGCCTTGGTTTACTACCGTTAGACCGTCTGTCAAGTTTCGTGCCATTTGGACTTTGTTTGATACTCCAACGGTAAACCGAGGGACCGAAAAGGCCTCCTATGTGTTGCAGCCCAACACCCCTCCAAAGTGACCCAAAAACCCACCTAAACCTCCTCCATCATCTAGATCATTCGATCACGATCGCGTGGCCGCAAACCACACCTCATTCGGAGCTTCCTAGCTCCCTCTACCTCTATAAATAGATCCCCTCCCCAAAAATCCCGGGTCTCTTCTTCCCCTAACCCTAGTCTCTCCGCTCCCCGCGCCACTGGACACGTCCGGAGCGGACCGGATGCGTTCGCCCCACTGCCTCAGCGAATCGGGTGCCGCCACCTCACCGCCGCAGTCCCGCACCCGCCGTGGCCCGCGTCTGGCCCCGCGGGCCCAGCGCCGTCACCGCCGCCCGGCTTCCCTCCGCCTCCACCGGAACCTCCGCGCCGCCGCCCGACGGCGTTGACCGCCATCTGCCGCCGCCTCGTCCAGTCGCCGCCCCGCCATCCGCCGGCGCAGCTACCGGCCGCGCCCGTGCATGCCGCCACCCGGGTCCTCTCCAGCCGGCCGAGCCTGCTCCGGCCACCGCGTCCCGTCTCCGACGAGCTTCCCTGCGCCGGCGACCCCCATCTCCGGCGAGTCTTCGATCTCCGGGGAACCTCGGCGTCCGTGCCGCCGATCTGGATCCAGATCTGAAGTTTGGATCGGTTGACTTTCCCCCGAAACCCTAGTTTTCCAGTATTTTTTTGCATACTTCAAAGCATCATAACGTCCTCACCGTAGCTCTGATTCATGCGTGTAGCATATCAAAATGTTCGTCCCGAAGAGTACATCATTTCATCTCATTGCATCATTTTCTTTTAAGCTCATCTTGATGCCCAAAATGCTATTGGAAGAGGGATATGTGATGATAATTTCATATATGTTTCAGCAAATGCACTTTTGTCATTTTTGCCATGGTTAATGTGTGCATGCTATGATCCTGAGCTCTACATGTGTTTTGAAGAATGCCATGTCATCTTTACAGGAGTGTATGCCATGTATTTTTGTGATCTTTGTGGTGACTAGCACAAGCATGCAAAGTAGCTTACTCAATGATGCTGAATTCAGGGACTTCGAATTCTAAGTCCTTGTCCTGCTGTTATTTTTATGCCATATGTTCCTAGTGATCTGTGCCTCTTTTGAGCATGATCAGTAAGGATGTTTTGTAGATAATGTTGTGCTCTATCCATACATATCTTTGTTTGCAATTATGGAGCACCCTAGCTTGAGTCAATCGATCTCTACTTTTGCTATAAAATGTTCCTGCCAGATTGTTAACATGTTTAGCGATTTTGCCGAGCTTGTTGTTGTTGATCCGTGCATGCTATGTTGTTGTTCTTGTCATGTCTAGCTTCTATGCCATGTCTATTTGCTGGGTGTATGCTTAGTTTGTCATGCAATGCCTAGTGGTGAGTGCATCGAGCTCGTAAACATGCCTACTCGTTAACTATTTTGCCATGCTCCAGTTTTTCACTAAGTCTGAATCTGTTTATGTTTTTGCTATGTTCACATGCTTGCAATTGTATTTTCTGATCCCTTTTGGCTCATGGTCACTAAGGGACTTCTGTTATATGCTTTGCGTAGCTTCATGAGATACCTTTATTTGCCTTGATATGTTCCTGTAGCATGTAGTTATCGTGCCCTAAACATTGCTTCCCGATGATAAATTCCTGACTTGTTGTTAATTTCACTAAGTCTGAAACCTGTTATTTTTTGCACTTTTGCCATGCTTGTTTGAACCTGTTAATGAGTGAATTAGCCGTAGCTCAGTGTTCATCTTTTGTCAAGCATCATGAGTTCATCCCTGCCATGTATTTTGTTGCCATGTTTGAGTGTTGTAGCATATTTATCTTGATGCATTTAGAATGCTACTTGTTGTTTATCGCAGACCGGTGCCATATTTGTTTTGCTTGCCATTTCCAAACCGTGCATCCGATTCCGGTGATCTTTATATCGATTTCGACCGAAATCATCTCACCTTTCCAGTGGCACTCTTGTTTTTCCAAGTTGAGGCCAGGTTCAATCATTCCTTTCCAAATCATGTATATGCATCCCATATCGCATCCCGCATATCATACCATGTTTTGCATCATGTTGCTTGAGCATTGCACGTGGTTGATTGTGTTCCTTTTTGCTTGTTGTTCTTGTTTAGGTAGAGCCAGGAGACGAGTACGTGAACGAGGAGCCCGTTGAGTTTGCTTATGAGGATCAAGGCAACTCTGAGAACTTTGCAGGGAAGATGACCATACCCTCGAAATCACTTCTATCTTTGCTTGCTAGATGCTCGCTCTTTTACTATGCCTATGCTGTGATACCTACCACTTGCTTATCATGCCTCACATATTGCCATATCTTTGGTTGATTGTGTTCCTTTTTGCTTGTTGTTCTTGTTTAGGTAGAGCCAGGAGACGAGTACGTGAACGAGGAGCCCGTTGAGTTCGCTTACGAGGATCAAGGCAACTCTGAGAACTTTGCAGGCAAGATGACCATACCCTCGAAATCACTTCTATCTTTGCTTGCTAGATGCTCGCTCTTTTGCTATGCCTATGCTACGATACCTACCACTTGCTTATCATGCCTCCCATATTGCCATGTCAAACCTCTAACCCACCATGTCCTAACAAACCGTTGTTTGGCTATGTTACCGCTTCGCTCAGCCCTTCTTATAGTGTTGCTAGTTGCAGGTGAAGATTTGGAGATCGTTCCTTGTTGGAACTTGTTTATTGTTGGGATATCACAATATTATCTTGTTTATCTTAATGCACCTATATACTTGGTAAAGGGAGGAAGGCTCGGCCTTATGCCTGGTGTTTCGTTCCACTCTTGCTGCCCTAGTTTCTGTCATATCGGTGTTATGTTCCTGGATTTTGCGTTCCTTACACGGTTGGGTAATAATCGGAACCCCTTGATAGTTCGCCTTGAATAAAACTCCTCCAGCAATGCCCAACCTTGGTTTTACCATTTTCCACCTAGCCTCTTTTTCCCTTAGGTTTCCGGAGCCTAAGGGCCATCTTTATTAAACCCCCCGGGCCAGTGCTCCTCTGAGTGTTGGTCCAAACTAGAGCCCCTTGCAGCGCCACCTCGGGGAAACTCGAGGGCTGGTTTTAGTTGTACGGATTGCTTATCTGAGTGTGCCCTGAGAACGAGATATGTGCAGCTCCTATCGGGATTTGTCGGCACATTCGGGCGGTGTTGCTGGACTTGTTTTACCATTGTCGAGGATGTCTTGTAACCGGGATGCCGAGTCTGATCGGATTATCTTGGGAGAAGGAATATCCTTCGTTGACCGTGAGAGCTTGTGATGGGCTAAGTTGGGACTCCCCTACAGGGATTTGAACTTTCGAAAGCCGTGCCCGCGGTTATGGGCAGATGGGAATTTGTTAATGTCTGGTTGTAGAAAACCTGAAGTTTATCTTAATTAAAATACATCAACTGCGTGTGTAGCCGTGATGGTCTCTTCTCGGCGGGGTCCGGGAAGTGAACACGGTGTTGGAGTAATGCTTGACGTAGGTTGTTCTAGGATCACTTCTTGATCATAGTTGTTTGACCATGCTTTTGCCTTCTCTTCCCGCTCTCGTTTGCGTATGTTAGCCACCATATATGCTAGTCGCTTGCTGCAGCTCCACCTCATACTTTTACCCTTCCTATGAGCTTAAATAGTCTTGATCGCGAGGGTGTGAGATTGATGAGTCCCCATGACTCACAGATACTTCCAAAACCAGCTTGTAGGTGCCGAGGATACCGTGCAGATGATGCAACCAAGCTCAAAGAGGAGCTCTATGAAGATCTTGTCCTTTGTGTTGTTTCGTTCTAGTTGATCAATAGTGGAGCCCAGTTGGGGTCGATCGGGGATCTGTGTGGCATTTGGGGTAGTCTTCTTTTATTTTGGTTCCGTAGTCAGACCTTGATTGTATCTGGTTGATGTAATGTTATATTCATGTAATTGTGTGAAGTGGCGATTGTAAGCCAACTATGCACCTTTTCTCTTATTGTATTACATGGGTTGTTGTGAAGATTACCTCTCTTGCGACATTGCTTTCAATGCGGTTATGCCTCTAAGTCGTGCTTCGACACGTGGGAGATATAGCCGCATCGAGGGCGTTACACATATCATGCCATGTTTTTGCTTGATTGTTGGTCCTTTGCTTGTGTTCTCGCTTTGGGTAGAGCCGGGAGACGAGTACGTGATCGAGGAACCTGTTGAGTATGCTAACGAGGATCAAGCTTTTGACAACTCTGAGAACATTGCAGGCAAGATGACCATACCCTCAAAATCACTTCTATCTTTGCTTTGCTAGTTGTTCGCTCTATTGCTATGTCACGCTACCTACCACTTGCTATATCATGCCTCCCATATTGCCATGTCAAGCCTCTAACCCACCTTCCTAGAGAACCGTTGTTTGGCTATGTTACTGCTTTTGCTCGGCCCCTCTTATAGCGTTGCTAGTTGCAGGTGAAGATGAAGTTTGTTCCATGTTGGAACATCGATATTTTTGGGATATCATTATTATGTCTTTTTTTACTTTAATGCATCTATATACTTGGTAAAGGGTGGAAGGCTCGTCCTTATGCCAGGTGTTTTGTTCCACTCTTGCCGCACTAGTTTCCGTCATACCGGTGTTATGTTCCTTGATTTTGCGTTCCTTACGCGGTTGGGTGTTATGGGAACCCCTTGACGGTTTGCTTTCAATAAAACTCCTCCAGCAAGGCCCAACCTTGGTTTTACCATTTGCCTACCTACCACCATATACCTTTCCCTTGGGTTCTGCCGACTCAAGGGTCATCTTTATTTTAACCCCCCCCCCTGGGCCAGTGGTCCTCTGAGTGTTGGTCCGAAACGGGCAGCCTGCGGGGCCACCTCAGGGCAACTTGAGGGTTGGTTTTACTCGTAGCTTGACCTATCTGGTGTGCCCTGAGAACAAGATACGTGTGACTCCTATCAGGATTTGTCGGCACATCGGGCGGCTTTGCTGGTCTTGTTTTACCATTGTCGAAATGTCTTGTAACCGGGATTCCGAGACTGATCGGGTCTTCCCGGGAGAAGGAATATCCTTCGTTGACCGTGAGAGCTTGTGATGGGCTAAGTTGGGACACCCTGCAGGGTATAAACTTTCGAGAGCCGTGCCCGTGGTTATGTGGCAGATGGGAATTTGTTAATATCCGGTTGTAGATAACTTGACATTTAACTTAATTAAAATGAAACAACCGCGTGTGTAGCCGTGATAGTCTCTTTTTGGCGGAGTCCGGGAAGAGAACAAGGTCTTGTGTTATGCTTGAACGTAAGTAGCTTCAGGATCACTTCTTGATCACTTACAGCTTCTCGATCGTGCGTTGCTTCTCTTCTCGCTCTCATTTGCGTATGTTAGCCACCATATAAGCTAGTTCTTTCTGCAGCTCCACCTCACTACCCCTTTACTACCCTTAAGCTTAAATAGTCTTGATCTTGCGGGTGTGAGATTGCTGAGTCCTTGTGACTCACGGTTACTTCCAAACAGATGCAGGTGCTGATGATGCCAGTGCAGGGGATGCTACCGAACTCAAGTGGAAGTTCGACGAGGATTCAGGCCGTTACTTTGATTGTGCCCACACATGTCATGTTCGATGGACATATCATACACATGATAAATTTGCATCTTATGCAAGGATTGACTCACATCATGATTGCCTTGTTGCATCTTGTATTCCCATGTCATTCATGATATATGAGCTTGTGCACTTTCTTAGCAAATTTGTTGTGATCTTCCTTGATGGCATATATATACATCATGATCATAGCTCATCATCAATTGCATGATCACATACTCATATTGAGCATCCATTGCCATATTCATGCTATTGATAAACCATCTCTCTATGACATCATTTTACATCGTGGTTGCATTGATCACATTCACAATACATTTGTGTGCACAATGAATGCTTTTGCTCCCATGAATGCTTTGCATACCATTCCATATATTTTGGATAAGCTTCACGCACCTTGTCATGGTCAATCTTGTCGCACAGACTCTTTCTTATTTGATGGACACTTTGTGTGCGCTAACCATTGTATTTTCGAGTGTCGTTTGCGTTTGCTCTTTTTGCATGTATACCACTCCGGCGACACCTTTGAGTACTTGGATTGCGCCATGTCTTCCTCTTCGTACAACTACAAGTCCGTCCACGACAACCGTTTCCATGGTGATGAGGTTTTCGATCCGAGGTCGGATCTTTCCCAAGGGAGGGGAGATGATGCGGAGCATCCTAAGATCATCCCCATGTACACTCGAGCATACGCCATTGGACACAAGGTGAACTCGCTCCTTTCTGAATCTTCCCTTTCTGCATGTAAGACATGGATGCTACTTCAAGCGCGGACCTTGTGCATACTCAGGTACACCCGAGGAGACCAAGGAGAGCCCAAGGACCAAGGCCAAGTGTGCGCGGGAGCAAAGGAAGGAGAAGGAAGAAGAGCCAGCTGCTACAGGCCCCGGACATCCGGCCCCAGCCCGGACATCCGGCCCCATGCCCCGGACATCCGGCTCCTCCCGAAGCCCCGGACATCCGGCCCCTTCGCCCGGAAATCTTGAGCACGCTAACTAGAGAGCAGAAGAATCAGGCAACTCCAGCCCGGACATCCGGCCAAAGGCCCGGACATCTGGCTCTTCGTGAGCCGCCGGACATCCGGACCCCAGCCCGGACATCCGGCACCTGCCTGTGCGCAAAGACCGGGCCAAGGGCCCATGTATCCCCCTCTCACTTACCCCTTCGTGGGCTAGCACTATATATACTCCCCCACCTCCTCCTAGTTAGGGTTAGCGTTGTGATAGCTCATTTGAGAGATAGAGCTTCGCTCATCCATATCGGATCTACTCCACGAGAGAGACCGCGGTCCCTCTACGGAGAAGATCCACCTTGGATTCAAGACCCCTCACGGGAAGATCCCCTTGTGAATTCAAGACCTCCTCATGGATAAGAACCGGTTACCTCTTGTATCGTCTGTTGTTGACTTTGGATCTTGTATCTCTCTTTCTGTTTCGAGGATCTAGCACATGTGTGATCATACTTGTTGGTTTCAGTATTCTCTTGTGCCCCCCTCGTGATTTTCCCCTCGTTTCCCTCCTCGTGTTCTTCGCGTTCTTCGCGGGATCCGCTCCTTTCGTGAAAGATCGGGCTACTAGGGTTCTACCCTACATCATCTTTTGGATCAGAGCCAGCTTGTCTCTTGATACCATTATCTTGGTATCATGATCCACGTTGATCATGATTTCGGAGCCTCCCCCTTATTTTCTAGCCTAATTTTGTTGTGTTCTTCCCCAATTTCGAAAATCCCCACCAAAAATAGCCCCAATTTTTTTTGTGATTTGTTGGTTTGAGGAAGTTTTGTTGATTTTGATCCATGGATCCGTTGTGTCTTGAGTAGATCTAGCTTCTCCCCAAGTTTCCCCACCTTCCATCCACGAAATCCATCCAATTTTGCCCCCCAAATCATCAATTTCCGCCCCAAATCGAGTTTCAAAGTCCAAATCCCGATCTAGAATCGTCGGGCCAGACATCCGGGCCTCAGGCCGGACATCCGGGCCCCAAGCCGGACATCCGGCTCCTGGAGCACAAATTCCGCACGGTTCTGGACATCCTGGCCATCGGGCCGGACATCCGGGTCCCTGGCCGGACATCCGGCTCCTGGAGCGCCAAATTTGCACGGTTCTGGACATACGCCCCCGAAAATCCGGCCCGAGCCCCGGATGTCCGGCCCCTGTACATTTCAGTTTTCCCGTTTCACCGTTTTGTCCATAACTAATTCATCCGGAGTCCGATTTTCGTGTTCTTTAGCTCGTTGAAAAGCTCTTGACATCCCCCTTCCAACAAAAATACTACCAACACCATTTGACTCCATCAAATTTTTGGAACTTTGTCATCTTTGCCTAGGGCTTCCACCACAACCTCCGCATAACCACCACCGACTTCCGCAACCTAACCAATTTTGTTCCCCATCGCATTAGTGGTTGCTTGAGGAGTGATTTGAGTCTCCTAAGGTGTCTAGGCTATTTAGGAACGGTTGCTTCTTCATCAACCACCACCACCACTACCGCATAGGCTTGACCACCATACACTTCCACCATCCCAACTTAACCCAATTTTGTTTGTGTTGTGAGTTGTGTCTCCTAAGGGTGTTTCGGCTACTTAGGGACCGTGCTTCCAACTCCGACATCGTGTATAGTCCACCACCTGACTCTCAACTTCCGCATTGCATACTCCACAACCCATCATTGCCATTTCCGCAATCCCATTGAGCTTCCGCAACCAACACCGCATTCCCGCTACCACCATTTGACATTTGAGATTTTGAGTTCGCGGTTTTTCCGTTTCCTAAGGTGTTTTGGCTACTTAGGGACGAGTCTCCATCATCTTGGTATCTCCATCAAGATCATCGCCACTCATCATCGGCATGGACGGTAACCTCCATATCATCTAGGTATCGTGGTATCCCTCCATTGTATACTCCCTTGCCATTGCGTTGATAACCCCTAGCCCATTTTGTGTTACTTGCCTATCGAGACTAGCCATTTGAGTATTGCCGGCAACGTTACTTGTGCACATTAGTGATCTACACCATACATTGCATACATACCATATCATATCGGTATCATATCATCCCTTGTGCCTCAAGTTTGTTCCCGCATATACACAATAGCTATCTTGGTTTGTGCATTTCGCAAAGTGGCCATACAAAAAAAAGAATAAAGCTTTTAAGCAAAAGAGAAAGAGCAAAGAAGCTTGTAAGCAAATGCCATAGCATCATACCCCATCGCATAAGATTGTCATATCCGATCATCTTGGATCATATCACCGGAACATCATACATATATAGCATACTTGGGATAGAAAGTTCATACATTTTGCATCTCATAGGTTGTGCACAAGTGTCGTATCCGCCTATAGAGCAATCATGCTAGCGTCTCTCTTGAGTTGTGCAACATGAGCGTTTTCCGCGGATTCCACATTTTGTGCTCATCCTTGGTTGCACGACCCCATTTATCTATCCATGTGTGTGTTTCTGTGTGCCACCCATATTGCTATTGGTCTACTTGTTACACTTGCGAATTTGTGAATCTCTTTCAACATTATTGACTCTTGCTAACATTTTACATCAAATTTTTGTGCCACTATCCTCATCGAGCTCCACCATAAGCCGTTGTGTAGGTGTGACAAACCGACAAGAATTGGTACCAATTGTGCTATTTCCTTGTCCACATTGGAGTGATCATTGATCCACTTTCAACTTCGGTCAAGGTACATTTGGTATTCGTTCTTCACTTTCTACCACTTGCATTTTTCTCTTGGAGTGATGGATAGGCAAGGCATTTCATCTCCGGTCTTCCACAACAACGACGACGTGAACAACTACATCACCAAAGCATCAATCTTTGATCTACAACGACAAATGCAAGGAGCACAATCAAGATTGCGAAAGTGCATCGATAACCTCTCCATTGACATCCGCCACTCCGAAGCGAGGAAAAGGGACTACATCGACAACAAGATTTCCGCACAAAAGGAGGAACAAGATGCAAGGATGGAGGAGATTCGAGCCTTGTTGATCAACCGTTCTTCCCCTTCATCATCCTCAAGGCGGCGACATTCAAGTCACAAGTCTTCGAAGCGCAAAAATGATGCAAGCGCAAGTCGTCCACGTCCACATCTCCATGGCGACCACCATCACGTTCGTGATCCACATCATCATGAAGGGCAAGTCACCTCCAAGCATCATGTGCATGACGACGACGAACACCATCGAGCTCAAGTACGACAACAACACCATAAACATGAAGATGCTCGAGATGCGCCTACCTACAAGTCCCAACAAGCCCTACTTCATGCCAAGTACAAACATCATGAGCACAAGAGAAGACCGCGAGACGAGCACCACCAAGACGGCGCTAGGGCTACCACCACCACAACTTTGGCATCTTCGCCAAGTGCTATCAAGGCATCTTTGCCTTTGGACGTACGACATCTTTGCCTACTTCCCGTGAGTTCGCCTACATCGACATCTTCAACAACGAGGCGACCACCTACAAGCGAGGGCGACACTTCCATCTTTGGAAGCCCCTCAAGGAAGATGGCCGAGCATGGGAGATTCCCTTCGGTCATGGAGACGAGCTACGAGGTGCCACATCATATGGGCCTCCTACAACAAGACAGCGACAAGAAGGTCGAGCAAGGGCCATCCCCTTCAACCAAGACAACGCGCACGAACCTCTTCAACAACATGAAGACGGCGCCCATATTGGACTCATACTCCGAGTCAAGCTATGAGACCGCACATGAGACCTTATCTTTGGTCTTAGAGGAGAGTGATGATGTGCCATCTTCGGACTTCATCCACGGCTACGACAACGACATGATTGAGCATGGAGACATTTGCAACTACATCTCTCCGACACCCATATTCCATGAGATGCTCCAATTGCCATGTGAGGAAAGCCACCAACACATGAGTGACATGAGTGACTCCACCATACGTGACATTGAGAGAATTTCCTATGAGAGGATGAGTGTGACCACCACTAGCCCCACACTTGAGAGCATGCCACACATCCTATGTGAGGTTGAGAGCCATTTGAGTGACTCCACCAACCATATGAGTGAGAGCATCCAAGAGGGAGTGAGTGAGCCACCACACTTAGTGAGTGAGGTAGTTGACACGGCACGTGAGGCCACTATGATTTCTAACGACTTAACCTCTACTCCGAGTGTGTTTTCTTCTTTGGTGTTAGGTCTCCTACATGATGATAGGCCTATCCTCGACGAGTCCATACCTCCCATGGAGATGATGATGGCCATGGTGGAAGAAGATGCACCCCCCACATGGTTCCATCAAGATGAAGATGACCAAGACTTGGTCTTCGACACCTCACCTACAACACATGAGCGATGCTCCAAAGGTAACATAGGTGGTGGTGCTTCTCTTGTCCCACTAGTGGACTATTTTATGAATGATTGCTTGCATGATGTTGACACACCCATACCCATGCTTCATGCTAGTGCGACTTCTTCATGTCATGACTTACCTATTTATGATGAATATGATGACGAGCATGTCGAGTTGCCTAGTTGTGATGCTATGCTCCATAGGATATCATGTGAAAATTCTTTTGGTCACGTCATGTTTGAAAATCCATTAACCTTGTCATATGATATGAGTGAGATATACCATATTGCATCATTTCAATCTCAACATAGTGACTATGCATGCCCCATTACCATAAATCCCATTTGCACTTATGGCATAGATGACGAGATGATGGTCATTGGCTTTTGTTTCTCTTGCAATGATATTTGTATGCTTCCTTTACATGATTTGCGCAATTCATCTACTATGCCATGCCATGATCACATTGTTCCAAATATGCATTGTTTGGGATGTTGTCAATCTTCTCCGCGTGATGTTTCCATTAATGCTCATGAGGAGACCCCCATAGTTTCCTCATACATATTAGGAGATTTTGATGCATTCCATATATTGCATGATTCTCATAATTGCTTGCACCATATGCATTCCATGAATAACAATGCTCTACACATTTCTTGTGATGCATTACACAATTTGAGTCTCCATTATGCTATACATAACAACAAACCTATCATGATGGATGACATGTTTCTATATCACGCATCTCATTTGTTTGAGCATTGGATATTTTGTGCTAACCAACACAAGCACGTGCGCATCATGATGGATGATGTGTACATCTACCACGCACACACAATTTTTCCTTTGTCTTTGTTTTGTGTAGGTAATCATGCACAATCGTCAACCTCTCAATCCCAAGAGTTGACGAAACGAGCTCTTGAGAGCAAGATGACTTGGGATCCCGTGAACTATCCTTACCACCGTTCCTTTCACGCAACGACTACGCGCATCTCTCTCACTTGGCTCTCACATAGCTATGGGCTATATACCGCTCTCTTGGTCATTTTACCGTGTTCACTTTGCATGTTATGCTTTCTTCTATGCCTTTGCCATGCAATTGTGACCCTTGCTTGCATCTACCCATGATTCACAATTATGCTACTCCTATGTGTATTTGCATGCTTGGTGGAGATCATTGTTACTATTGCCATGTTTATCATGTGCCTCATGCTATTGATGCTATTTTGCTCATATCTTGCTTTCATGCTTGTACTATGTCATGTGAATTATTCATGTCCACCATTTGCACACAAGACATGTTTGACATGATTCCCTCTAGTATGTTGCATCTTCGCACTACTAGCTCACACTACTTTGCTATGATTGCTTGCTTTGTTGCATCACCCATGTTCCTTTCTTACTCGCTTTCTTGGGTTGATGACATATATGCTCGTGCCTCTCACTTCATACATCTTGTTCATTGTCGCTTGCCTCCAATTATGCTTATTGATCTTGGAGACTTGGACACCTTACTTGTGATGCATGCTTGTTTGATTGAGCCTATTGAATTTGGTTGTTCTCGCATTATATGCCTCCATACTATAAAATGCTCCCTTGTCCTTTCTTATGATGAGCATGATGCATACACTTGTTGGGTATTTTACCACACGAATGATAGGTTTTTTGCTAACCTCATTTGTTTTTCCGAGTGTTTGTCATGTTGTTTCATGTTGAAGGATTCACAAGGCGATACCGTCATGACACAATTTGGTCAAGTGAAGGCATACACGATGTGCAACACCAACATTTGCGAGAATCTCCTAAAGGTGAACTCCTTCCCTTTGAGCCATCCTCAATTACGCATATTGGAATGGTCACTCTTTCATTGTTGTCTCCTTCTTGTTGTCTACATGATACATCTCACAAATGGAGGAGCGATATAGGAGATTGGCTCTATGGACCTTCAAGTTGAGGAGCGCTCGGACTTATTGGATGCACCTTCGAACCTCCACTCATGCCACAACATTGAGCATTGGTACACCAACACCTCCATATTTGTTGATTGTGCCCACACATGTCATGCCCGATGGACATATCATACACATGACAAATTTGCATCTTATGCATGGATTGACTCACATCATGATTGCCTTGTTGCATCTTGTATTCCCATGTCATCCATGATATATGAGCTTTTGCACTTTCTTAGAAAATTTGTTGTAATCTTCCTTGATGGCATATATATACATCATGATCATATTGCTCATCATCAATTGCATGATCACATACTCATATTGAGCATCCATTGCCATATTCATGCTATTGATAAACCATCTCACTATGACATCGTTTTACATCGTGGTTGCATTGATCACATTCACAATACATTTGTGTGCACAATGAATGCTTTTGCTCCCATGAATGCTTTGCATACCATTCCATATCTTTTGGATAAGCTTCACGCACCTTGTCATGGTCAATCTTGTCGCACAGACTCTTTCTTATTTGATGGACACTTTGTGTGCACTAACCATTGTATTTCCGAGTGTCGTTTGCGTTTACTCCTTTTGCATGTATACCACTCCGGCGACACCTTCGAGTACTTGGATTGCGCCATGTCTTCCTCTTCGTTCAACTACAAGTCCGTCCACGACAACCATTTCCATGGTGATGAGGTTTTCGATCTGAGGTCATATCTTTCCCAAGAGAGGGGAGATGATGCGGAGCATCCTACGATCATCCCCATGTACACTCGAGCATACACCATTGGACACAAGGTCAACTCGATCCTTTCTGAATCTTCCCTTTCCGCATGTAAGACATGGATGCTACTTCAAGCGCGGACCTTGTACATACTCAGGTACACCCGAGGAGACCAAGGAGAGCCCAAGGACCAAGGCCAAGTGTGTGTGGGAGAAAAGGAAGGAGAAGGAAGAAGAGCCAGCTGCTACAGGCCCCGGACATCCGGCCCCAGTCCGGACATCCGGCCCCATGCCCCAGACATCCGGCTCCTCCCGAAGCCCCGAACATCCGGCCCCTTCGCCCGGAAATCCGGAGCACGCTAACCAGAGAGCAGAAGAATCGGGCAACTCCAGCCCGAACATCCGGCCAAAGGCCCAGACATTTGGCTCTTCGTGAGCCGCCGGACATCCGGCCCCCAGCTCGGACATCCGGCACCTGCCTGTGTGCAGAGATCGGGCCAAGGGCCCATGTATCCCCCCTCTCAGTTACCCCATCGTGGGCAAGCACTATATATACTCCCCCACCTCCTCCTAGTTAGGGTTAGCGTTGTGATAGCTCATTTGAGAGATAGAGCTTCGCTCATCCATATCGGATCTACTCCACGAGAGAGATCGCGTCCCCTCTATGGAGAAGATCCACCTTGGATTCAAGACCCCTCACGGGAAGATCCCCTTGTGGATTCAAGACCTCCTCACGGAGAAGAACCGGTTACCTCTTGTATCATCTGTTGTTGATTTTGGATCTTGTATATCTCTTTGTGTTTCGAGGATCTATCACATGTGTGATCATACTTGTTGGTTTGAGTATTCTCTTGTGTCCCCCTCGTGATTTTCCCCTCGTTTCCCTCCTAGTGTTCTTCGTGTTCTTCGCGGGATCCGCTCCTTTCGTGAAAGATCGGGCCACTAGGGTTCTACCCTACATCAGGTTTTCTTTCTTTATTTTGGTTCCGTAGTCGGACCTTTGATTGTACCTTGGATGATGTATGGATTATTTATGTATTGTGTGAAGTGGCGATTGTAAGCCAACTCTTTATCCCTTTCTTATTCAGTACATGGGATGTGTAAAGATTACCCCTGTTGTGACAGACCTACCATGCGGCTATGCCTCTTAGTTGTGCCCCCACACGTGGGAGATATAGCCGCATTGTGGGTGTTACGGTGGTTGAGGGCTTTTGGATCATATCACTAAGCATTTTGAGCAACCAAGCCATTAAGCCACACCTCATCCCCTTTTAATAGTATTGGCTTTCCTATGGACTCAATGTGATCTTGGATCACTAAAATGAAAATGTAGAGTCTTGAGCTTGAGCCAATGTGTGTCCTTAGCATTTTGAGGGGTCCACATTTCTAATCCATGCCATGCCAATCATTGAGCTTTCTGGAATGATCATCTTGAAATAGTATTAGTTCAATGAGCTATATGTTGTTAGGAATTACCAAAACCACCAAGGGATAGTTGCACTTTCACCACCGATGATGATTTCCCCCTCTGGCAGGGTGCCGAAACGGGGTCTAGATTGGTTTTTCGTGGCTACAGAGGCCTGCGGTGGCGGAACTCACTTAAGAAAATGTGGAATAGTTTCACAACTCACGCCGCCTGGAACACCTCAGCGTAATGGTGTGTCCGAACGTCGTAATCGCACTCTATTAGATATGGTGCGATCTATGATGTCTCTACCGATTTACCGCTGTCATTTTGGGGCTATTCTTTAGAGACTGTCGCATTCACTTTAAATAGGGGTCCATCGAAATCCGTTGAGACGACACCGTATGAATTATGGTTTGGGAAGAAACCTAAGCTGTCGTTTCTAAAAGTTTGGGGATGCGATGCTTATGTCAAGAAACTTCAACCTGAAAAGCTCGAACCCAAGTCAGAAAAATGCATCTTCATAGGATACCCTAAAGAAATTGTTGGGTATACCTTCTACTCAGATCCGAAGGCTAGATCTTTGTTGCCAAGAATGGGTCCTTTCTAGAGAAAGAGTTTCTCTCGAAAGAAATAAGTGGGAGGAAAGTAGAACTTGATGAAGTATTACCTCTTGAACCGGTAAGTGGCGCAGCTCAAGAAAATGTTCCTGAGGTGCCTGCACCGACTAGAGAGGAAGTTAATGATGATGATAATGAAACTTCAGATCAAGTTTCTACTGAACTTCGTAGGTCCACAAGGACACGTTCCGCACCAGAGTGGTACGGCAACCCTGTCTTGGAAATCATGTTGTTAGACAACGGTGGACCTTCGAACTATGAATAAGCAATGGCGGGCCCGGATTCCGACAAATGGCTGGAAGCCATGAAATCCGAGATAGGATCCATGTATGAAAACGAAGTATGGACTTTGACTGACTTGCCCGATGATCGGCGAGCCATAGAAAATAAATGGATCTTTAAGAAGAAGACAGACGCGGATGGTAATGTGACCATCTATAAAGCTCGGCTTGTTGCTAAGGGTTATCGACAAGTTCAAGGGGTTGGCTATGATGAGACTTTCTCACCCGTAGCGAAGCTGAAGTCCGTCTGAATCATGTTAGCAATTGCCGCATTCTATGATTATGAGATATGGCAAATGGACGTCAAAATGGCATTCCTTAATGGTTTCCTTAAGGAAGAATTGTATATGATGCAGCCGGAAGGTTTTGTCGATCCTAAGAATGCTGACAAGGTGTGCAAGCTCCAACACTCAATTTATGGGCTAGTGCAAGCATCTCGGAGTTGGAACATTCGTTTTGATGAGATGATCAAAGCGTTTGGGATTATGCAGACTTATGGAGAAGCCTGCATTTACAAGAAAGTGAGTGGGAGCTCTGTAGCATTTCTCATATTATATGTGGATGACATACTGTTGATGGGAAATGATATAGAATTCTTGGAAAGCATAAAGGCCTACTTGAACAAATGTTTTTCAATGAAGGACCTCGGAGAAGCTGCTTATTTATTAGGCATCAAGATCTATAGAGATAGATCGAGACGCCTCATTGGTCTTTCACAGAGTACGTACCTTGACAAGATATTGAAGAAGTTCAAAATGGATCAGTCAAAGAAGGGGTTCTTGCCTGTATTGCAAGGTACGAGATTGAGCACGGCTCAATGCCGACCACGGCAGAAGATAGAGAAAAGATGAGTGTCATCCCCTATGCCTCGGCCATAGAGTCTATCGTGTATGCTATGTTGTGTACCAGACCTGATGTAAACCTTGCCGTAAGTTTGGTAGGAAGGTACCAAAGTAATCCCGGCATGGAACACTAGACAGCGGTCAAGAATATCCTGAAGTACCTGAAAAGGACTAAGGAAATGTTTCTCATTTATGGAGGTGACGAAGAGCTTGTCGTAAAGGGTTACGTCGATGCTAGTTTCGACACAGATCTGGATGACTCTAAGTCACAAACCGGATACGTGTATATTTTGAATGGTGGGGCAGTAAGCTGGTGCAGTTGCAAGCAAAGCGTTATGGCGGGATCTACATGTGAAGCGGAGTACATGGCAGCCTCGGAGGCAGCACAAGAAGCAGATCTGGGTGAAGGAGTTCATTACCGACCTAGGAGTCATACCCAATGCGTCGGGCCCGATGACTCTCTTCTGTGACAACATTGGAGCTATTGCCCTTGCCAAGGAGCCCAGGTTTCACAGGAAGACCAGGCATATCAAGCGTCGCTTCAACTCCATTCATGAAAGTGTTCAAAATGGAGACATAGAGATTTGTAAAGTACATACGGACCTGAATGTGGCAGATCCGTTGACTAAACCTCTCCCTAGAGCAAAACATGATCAACACCAGAACTGCGTGGGTGTTCGAATCATCACAATGTAACTAGAATATTGACTCTAGTGCAAGTGGGAGACTGTTGGAAATATGCCCTAGAGGCAATAATAAAATGGTTATTATTATATTTCTTTGTTCATGATAATTGTCTATTGTTCATGCTATAATTGTGTTATCCGGAAATCGTAATACATGTGTGAATACATAGACCACAACACGTCCGTAGTGAGCCTCTAGTTGACTAGCTCGTTGATCAAAAGATAGTCATGGTTTCCTGACTATGGACATTGGATGTCATTGATAATGGGATCACATCATTAGGAGAATGATGTGATGGACAAGACCCAATCCTAAGCATAGCTCAAAGATCGTGTAGTTCGTTTGCTGTAGCTTTTCTGAATGTCAAGTATCATTTCCTTAGACCATGAGATTGTGCAACTCCCGGATACCGTAGGAGTGCCTTGGGTGTGCCAAACGTCACAACGTAACTGGGTGACTATAAAGGTACATTACAGGTATCTCCGAAAGTGTCTGTTGGGTTGGCACGAATCGAGACTGGGATTTGTCACTCCGTATGACGGAGAGGTATCTCTGGGCCCACTCGGTAATGCATCATCATAATGAGCTCAATGTGATCAAGTGGTTGATCACGGGATCATGCATTACGGTACGAGTAAAGTGACTTGCCGGTAACGAGACTGAACAAGGTATTGGGATACCGACGATCGAGTCTCGGGCAAGTAACGTACCGATTGACAAAGGGAATTGTATACGGATTGATTGAATCCTTGACATCGTGGTTCATCCGATGAGATCATCGTGGAGCATGTGGGAGCCAACATGGGTATCCAGATCCCGTTGTTGGTTATTGACCGGAGAGTCGTCTCGGTCATGTCTGCATGTCTCCCGAACCCGTAGGGTCTACACACTTAAGGTTCGGTGACGCTAGGGTTGTTAGGAAGACTTGTATGTGATTACCGAATGTTGTTCGGAGTCCTGGATGAGATCTCGGACGTCACGAGGAGTTCCGGAATGGTCCGGAGGTAAAGATTTATATATGGGAAGTTGTCATAGGGTCGCCGGAAAGGTTTGGGGGCATATCGGTATTGTACCGGGGCCACCGGAGGGGTTCCGGGGGTCCACCGGGAGGGGCCACCTCTTCCGGAGGGCCTTATGGGCTGTATGGAGAAGGGAACCAGCCCAAGTGGGCTGGGGCGCCACACCCCCCTAGGGCCCATGCGCCTAGGGCTGGGGGGAAACCCTAAGGGGGGCGCCCCCTTGCTTGGGGGGCAAGCCCCCCTCCCCTTGGCCGCCGTCCCCCTCTAGATCTCATCTAGAGGTGGATGGCCCCCTTCCCCCTTCCCCTATAAATAGAGGATTGAGGGGAGGGCTGCATACAACATTCAAGGCGCAGCCCCTCCCCTCCCCAACACCTCTCCTCCTCCATAAGAGCTTGGCGAAGCCCTACCGGAGTACTGCAGCTTCACCATCACCACGCCGTCGTGCTGCTGTTGGAGCCCTCTTCCTCAACCTCTTCCTCCTCCTTACTGGATCAAGGCGCGGGAGACGTCCTCGCTCCGTACGTGTGCTGAACGCGGAGGTGCCGTCCGTTCGGCGCTAGGATCTTCGGTGATTTGGATCACGACGAGTACGACTCCATCAACCCCGTTCTCTTGAACGCTTCCGCTCGTGATCTACAAGGGTATGTATATGCACTCCTCTCTCCCTCGTTGCTAGATGACTCCATAGATAGATGTTGGTGATGCGTAGAAAATTTTAAAATTCTGCTACGTTCCCCAACAGTGGCATCATGAGCTAGGTCTATGCGTAGTTACTATGCATGAGTAGAACACAAAGCAGTTGTGGGCGTCGATATTGTCAATTATCTTGCCGTTACTAGTCTTATCTTGATTCGGCGGCATTGTGGGATGAAGCGGCCCGGACCAACCTTACACGTACGCTTACGTGAGACCGGTTCCACCGACTGACATGCACTGGTTGCATAAGGTGGCTGGTGGGTGTCTGTCTCTCCCACTTTAGTCGGATCGGATTCGATGAATAGGGTCCTTATGAAGGGTAAATAGAAATTGGCAATTCACGTTGTGGTTTTGGCATAGGTAAGAAACGTTCTTGCTAGAAACCTATAGCAGCCACGTAAAAACTTGCAACAACAATTAGAGGACGTCTAACTTGTTTTCGCAGCAAGTGTTTTGTGATGTGATATGGCCAAAGGATGTGATGAATGATATATGTGATGTATGAGATGATCATGTTCTTGTAATAGGAATCACAACTTGCATGTCGATGAGTATGAAAACCGGCAGGAGCCATAGGAGTTGTCTTAATTTATTTATGACCTGCGTGTCAACATAAACGTCATGTAATTACTTTACTTTATTGCTAAAGCGTTAGCCATAGTAGTAGAAGTAATAGATGACGAGACAACTTCAAGAAGACACGATGATGGAGATCATGATGATGGAGATCATGGTGTCATGCCGGTGACAACGATGATCATGGAGCCCCGAAGATGGAGATCAAAAGGAGCAAATGATATTGGCCATATCATGTCACTATTTGATTGCATGTGATGTTTATCATGTTTTGCATCTTATTTGCTTAGAACGACGGTAGCTTAAATAAGATGATCCCTCGTAATAATTTCAAGAAAGTGTTCCCCCTAACTGTGCACCGTTGCGAAGGTTCGTTGTTTCGAAGCACCACGTGATGACCGGGTGTGATAGATTCTAACGTTCGAATACAACGGGTGTAAGCCAGATTTACACACGCAATACACTTAGGTTGACTTGACGAGCCTAGCATGTACAGACATGGCCTCGGAACACGGAAGACCGAAAGGTCGAGCATGAGTCGTATAGAAGATACGATCAACATGAAGATGTTCACCGATGTTGACTAGTCCGTCTCACGTGATGATCGGACACGGCCTAGTTAACTCGGATCATGTTATACTTAGATGACTGGAGGGATGTCTATCTGAGTGGGAGTTCATTGAATAATTTGATTAGATGAACTTAATTATCATGAACTTAGTCTAAAATCTTTACAATATGTCTTGTAGATCAAATGGCCCACGTTGTCCTCAACTTCAACGCGTTCCTAGAGAAAACCAAGCTGAAAGACGATGGCAGCAACTATACGGACTGGGTCCGGAACCTGAGGATCATCCTCATAGCTGCCAAGAAAGATTATGTCCTAGAAGCACCGCTAGGTGACGCACCCGTCCCACAGAACCAAGACGTTATGAACGCTTGGCAGTCACGTGCTGATGATTACTCCCTCGTTCAGTGCGGCATGCTTTACAGCTTAGAACCGGGGCTCCAAAAGCATTTTGAGAGACACGGAGCATATGAGATGTTCGAAGAGCTGAAAATGGTTTTTCAAGCTCATGCCCGGGTCGAGAGATATGAAGTCTCCGACAAGTTCTTCAGTTGTAAGATGGAGGAAAATAGTTCTGTCAGTGAGCACATACTCAAAATGTCTGGGTTGCATAACCGCTTGACTCAGCTGGGAGTTAATCTCCCGGATGACGCGGTCATTGACAGAATCCTTCAGTCGCTTCCACCGAGCTACAAGAGCTTTGTGATGAACTTCAATATGCAGGGGATGGAAAAGACCATTCCTGAGGTATATTCAATGCTGAAATCAGCAGAGGTAGAAGTCAAAAAGGAACATCAAGTGTTGATGGTGAATAAAACCACTAAGTTCAAGAAAGGCAAGGGTAAGAAGAACTTCAAGAAGGACGGCAAGGGAGTTGCCGCGCCCGGTAAGCAAGCTGCCGGGAAGAAGCCAAAAGAATGGACCCAAGCCCGAGACTGAGTGTTTTTATTGCAAGGGAAGTGGTCACTGGAAGCGGAACTGCCCCAAATACTTAGCGGACAAGAGGGCCGGCAACACGAAAGGTATATGTGATATACATGTAATTGATGTGTACCTTACCAGTACTCGTAGTAGCTCCTGGGTATTTGATACCGGTGCGGTTGCTCACATTTGTAACTCAAAGCAGGAGCTGCGGAATAAGCGGAGACTGGCGAAGGACGAGGTGACGATGCGCGTCGGGAATGGTTCCAAGGTCGATGTGATCGCCGTCGGCACGCTACCTCTACATTTACCTACGGGATTAGTTTTAAACCTCAATAATTGTTATTTAGTGCCAGCTTTGAGCATGAACATTGTATCAGGATCTCGTTTAATTCGAGATGGCTACTCATTTAAATCCGAGAATAATGGTTGTTCTATTTATATGAGAGATATGTTTTATGGTCATGCTCCGATGGTGAATGGTTTATTCTTAATGAATCTCGAGCGTAATGCTACACATATTCATAGTGTGAATACCAAAAGATGTAAGGTTGATAATGATAGTCCCACATACTTGTGGCACTGCCACCTTGGTCACATAGGTGTCAAACGCATGAAGAAGCTCCATGCAGATGGACTTTTGGAGTCTCTTGATTACGAATCATTTGACACGTGCGAACCATGCCTCATGGGTAAAATGACCAAGACTCCGTTCTCAGGAACAATGGAGCGAGCAACCAACTTATTGGAAATCATACATACTGATGTGTGCGGTCCAATGAGTGTTGAGGCTCGCGGTGGCTATCGTTATGTTCTCACCCTCACTGATGACTTGAGTAGATATGGGTATGTCTACTTAATGAAACACAAGTCTGAGACCTTTGAAAAGTTCAAGGAATTTCAGAGTGAGGTTGAGAATCAACGTGACAGGAAAATCAAGTTCTTGCGATCAGATCGTGGGGGAGAATACTTGAGTCACGAATTTGGCACACACTTAAGAAAATGTGGAATAGTTTCACAACTCACGCCGCCTAGAACACCTCAGCGTAATGGTGTGTCCGAACGTCGTAATCGCACTCTATTAGATATGGTGCGATCTATGATGTCTCTTACCGATTTACCGCTGTCATTTTGGGGCTATGCTTTAGAGACTGCCGCATTCACTTTAAATAGGGCTCCGTCGAAATCCGTTGAGACGACACCGTATGAATTATGGTTTGGGAAGAAACCTAAGCTGTCGTTTCTAAAAGTTTGGGGATGTGATGCTTATGTCAAGAAACTTCAACCTGAAAAGCTCGAACCCAAGTCGGAAAAATGCGTCTTCATAGGATACCCTAAAGAAACTATTGGGTATACGTTCTACCTCAGATCCGAAGGCAAGATCTTTGTTGCCAAGAATGGATCCTTTCTAGAGAAAGAGTTTCTCTCGAAAGAAATAAGTGGGAGGAAAGTAGAACTTGATGAAGTATTACCTCTTGAACCGGTAAGTGGCGCAGCTCAAGAAAATGTTCCTGAGGTGCCTGCACCGACTAGAGAGGAAGTTAATGATGATGATCATGAAACTTCAGATCAAGTTTCTACTGAACTTCGTAGGTCCACAAGGACACGTTCCGCACCAGAGTGGTACGGCAACCCTGTCTTGGAAATCATGTTGTTAGACAACGGTGAACCTTCGAACTATGAAGAAGCGATGGCGGGCCCGGATTCCGACAAATGGCTGGAAGCCATGAAATCTGAGATAGGATCCATGTATGAAAACGAAGTATGGACTTTGACTGACTTGCCCGATGATTGGCAAGCCATAGAAAATAAATGGATCTTTAAGAAGAAGACAGACGCGGATGGTAATGTGACCATCTATAAAGCTCGGGTTGTCGCTAAGGGTTATCGACAAGTTCAAGGGGTTGGCTACGATGAGACTTTCTCACCCATAGCGAAGCTGAAGTCCGTCCGAATCATGTTAGCAATTGCCGCATTCTATGATTATGAGATATGGCAAATGGACGTCAAAACGGCATTCCTTAATGGTTTCCTTAAGGAAGAATTGTATATGATGCAGCCAGAAGGTTTTGGCGATCCTAAGAATGCTGACAAGGTGTGCAAGCTCCAATGCTCGATTTATGGGCTGGTGCAAGCGTCTCGGAGTTGGAACATTCGTTTTGATGAGATGATCTAAGCGTTTGGGTTTATGCAGACTTATGGAGAAGCCTGCATTTACAAGAAAGTGAGTGGGAGCTCTGTAGCATTTCTCATATTGTATGTGGATGACATACTGTTGATGGGAAATGATATAGAATTCTTGGAAAGCATAAAGGACTACTTTAACAAGTGTTTTTCAATGAAGGACCTCGAAGAAGTTGCTTATATATTAGGCATCAAGATCTATAGAGATAGATCGAGACGCCTCATTGGTCTTTCACAGAGTACGTACCTTGACAAGATATTGAAGAAGTTCAAAATGGATCAGTCAAAGAAGGGGTTCTTGCCTGTATTGCAAGGTACGAGATTGAGCACGGCTCAATGCCCGACCACGCCAGAAGATAGAGAAAAGATGAGTGTAGTCCCCTATGCCTCGGCCATAGGGTCTATCATGTATGCTATGCTGTGTACCAGACCTGATGTAAACCTTGTCGTAAGTTTGGTAGTTAGGTACCAAAGTAATCCCGGCATGGAACACTGGACAGCGGTCAAGAATATCCTGGAGTACCTGAAAAGGACTAAGGAAATGTTTCTCATTTATGGAGGTGACGAAGAGCTCATCGTAAAGGGTTACGTCGATGGTAGCTTCGACACAGATCTGGATGACTCTAAGTCACAAACCGGATACGTGTACATTTTGAATGGTGGGGCAGTAAGCTAGTGCAGTTGCAAGCAAAGCGTTGTGGCGGGATCTACATGTGAAGCGGAGTACATGGCAGCCTCGGAGGCAGCACAAGAAGCGGATCTGGGTGAAGGAGTTCATTACCGACCTAGGAGTCATACCCAATGCGTCGGGCCCGATGACTCTCTTCTGTGACAACACTGGAGCTATTGCCCTTGCCAAGGGGCCCAGGTTTCACAGGAAGACCAGGCATATCAAGCGTCGCTTCAACTCCATTCGTGAAAGTGTTCAAAATGGAGACATAGAGATTTGTAAAGTACATATGGACCTGAATGTAACACCCTCGATGCGACTATAGCTCCCACGTGTCGACCTGAATGAAACACCGTTGAAATGATTTAAAGAGAGGTTGCACCGGTTGAATTAAATGGCTTGAATGAGGTGACATCCTCGAAAGATCTTGAACGAAAGTAGAGTGGAAGCACGAATCTTCGAGATATCTTGAGTACTTCGGAACAAATGAATAGCGAGAAGTGAATGAATATGAGGAGCACCGGTGTGAGAAGGCATTTGAAGCAAGGAAAAGAATATGATCAACACAGAAAAGCTAGAATTGAAACCACCGGAGAAGAAAACGAGTGATGAGAGACGAACTTGAAGCTCCGTTAGAATCTTCATGAGAATCACCAGATAAGAATATTGATAGAAAAGAATGGAGAGACTTCACATCAGTAAGATGGATACTCGATTAAGAGATCTGAATCCTTGGAGAAAAACAAAGGGAGGGAGGGTGGGAAAAACAAAGACAATTTGGAATGGTTGAAACGAACCCCGTTGAGAAGAACTGATGCTTGATCTTGCGGTTGTTGAAATGATTGGATCCACTTGAAGAGAAACACGCCGGTGAAAGAAATTGAAATGACAAACTCGATGATCGAGAAGGATTAGTATTCACATAGGAATATGAGAACACCACTTGGGAAAGGTATGGAATCAACATTTGACTTCGAAGCAACTCGAATACCACAACTCAAAACAAAACAAAGGATTGGCTTGCAGAATAAGCCGGAACAAACATATGATAGAGATTTCGTCCGAAGTTTTTGTGGTGGGGCCTACACGGGCTCAATCGTACAACACCATCATGTACAATGCAGTGCACATGACATACGAAGCGTCCCCGAGTTGGCATAGCCAAGGACTCTTTAAGACACAACGAGACCATTGTAAAACCGACCGTGAATAGGCGGACCACTAGACGTCGAACCCCAATTTCATATCATACATCTATCGAAAAGATATCCTAAGAGCTACTTGAATTCCCACTTATAAACTCCCGAAATTTTCCGGTTATGCAATCAGGTGTTGGGGATACAGGGGAAGCATAATATGTCACCCAAATCTAGCAAATCCTACATCCAGCTGTATCCATCCTTCAACACATAACCGAGAAAAACTTCGGAAACCATCTACCTCAACCTTCGAAAAGCATCCGTTATACAAGTTATGGCAATACTCCCGAACTCCCGCCCCAGTACTGGGTGGCGTCGAGGTTATCTCACCAGCGAACTGCATAAAAGAGATTTTCGATGTCGGCGTACTAAACTCAGGTATTCCAGAACTGCAACGATAAAATTATGACGACAACACCTCAGAGCTCAACTCCCCGGGACACTTCCACAAAACCCCTGACAGGAGGCACCAAGACAATGTTCTCGTCATAAAACCATCGGAACGATTCCAAGATACCCGCATGATCCTAAAAAAAATTTAGTGAAATTTGAGAAGAGAAGAGTCAAAACTCTACGTCAGGATGCCTTACCAGAGCGATGAGGAGACTGTGAGGTAAAAAGAATTCCTAAACTCTCCGATATATAATTCCTAGATGACTCAAAAACATTTTTCTAGACACAACTCGGCCGCTAAAAACGATCAAGCAATGGGGCTCCTAAGGTCGGGAAGGCTCTGATTACCAACTTGTAACACCCTCGATGCGACTATAGCTCCCACGTGTCGAGGCACGACTTAGAGACATAATCGCATTGAAGGCATATATCGCAAGTTAGGCAATCATCACAACATCCCATGTAATATAGATAATAAAAAGGGAGATAACATAGTTGGCTTACACTCGCCACGTCAATCAAGTACATAAATAGCATTACAACATTTAAACACTCATGGCCTGACTACGGCGCCAAAATAAAAGATAACCCAACATGCGACACGGTCCCGATCACCCCAACTGGGCACCACTACTGATCATCAGGGAAAGACATGTAATATCGTTGAGAGTCCTTGTCGAACTCCCACTTGAGCTCAAGCGCGTCACCTGGAGCGAAATCATCAGGCCCTGCATCTGGTGTAATAGTAATCTGTGAGCCACAGGGACTCAGCAATCTCGCACCCTCGCGATCAAGACTATTTAAGCTTAATAGGAAAGGCAAGGTAAATATGTGGAGCTGCAGCAAGCGACTAGCAAATATGGTGGCTATCATGTTCGCAAAAGAGAGCGAGAAGAGGAGGCAAAGCGCGAGCGAGAAACTAGAGGGCAACCTGCACAAGCATTACTCCAACACCGTGTTCACTTCCCGGACTCCACCGAGAAGAGACCATCACGGTAACTCACACTGTTGATTCATTTTAATTAAGTTAAGGTTCAAGTTATCTACAACCAGACATTAACAAATTCCCATCTGCCCATAACTGCGGGCACGGCTTTCGAAAGTTCAAATCCCTGCAGGGGTGTCCCAACTTAGCCCATGACAAGCTCTCACGGTCAACGAAGGAATAGACCTCCTCCCGAGACATTCCGATCAGACTCGGTATCCCGGTTCTACAAGACATCCTCGACAATGGTAAAACAAGTCCAGCAAGACCGCCCGATGCGCCGACATCCTGATAGGAGCTGCACACATCTCGTTCTCAGGGCAACACCGGATGAACACTACGTACAGCTAAAACCAGCCCTCAAGTTTCCCCGAGGTGGCGCCTCAAGTGGCTCTGTTTCGGACCAACACTTAGACAAGCACTGGCCCGGGGGGGTTTAAAATAAAGATGACCCTTGGGCTGGCCTAACCCAAGGGAAAAAGGCTAGGTGGCGAATGGTAAAACCAAGGTTGGGCCTTGCTGAAGGAGTTTTATTCAAAGCGAACTGTCAAGGGGTTCCCATTATAACCCAACCGCGTAAGGAACGCAAAAATCCGGGAACATAACACCGATATGACGGAAACTAGGGCGGCAAGAGTGGAACAAAACACCAGGCATAAGGCCTAGCCTTCCACCCTTTACCAAGTATATAGATGCATTAATTAAATAAGATATATTGTGATATCCCAACAAGTAACCAATGTTCCAACAAGGAACGAACTCCATGTTCCAACAAGGAACAAACTTCAATCTTCACCTGCAACTAACAATGCTATAAGAGGGGCTGAGCAAAGCGGTAACATAGCCAAACAACGGTTTGCTGGGACAAGGTGGGTTAGAGGCCTGGTTTAACAATATAGGAGGCATGATAAGCAAGTGGTAGTTATCGCAGCATAGGCATAGCAAAAGAGCAAGCATCTAGCAAGCAAAGATAGAAGTGATTTCGAGGGTATGGTCATCTTGCCTGAGATCCCGCAAGGAAGAAGAACAGGTCCATGAAGAAGACAAACGAACGTAGACAAATGGGTCCTCACAAACGCGACGTTACCGGAATCAACCCGAAGAAGCAACACCGGAAAGAAGCACACAACATAGTAAACAACCAACACATGAACATGGTATGATATGCGGGATGCAGTATGCGATGCTTATGCATGATTTGCAAGGGAATGAAAGAACCTGGCCTCAACTTGGAAAACCAACACTGGAAAGATGATATAAAATCTCTTGAAAACGATATAAAGATCACCGGAAACGGAGTTACGGTTTGGAAATGGCAAGCAATTTAAATATGGCACCGGTCTGCGATTTACAGCAAGTAGCCATCTAAATGCAATGAGATGAACAAGCTACAGCACCCAAACATGGCATCAAAATACATGGAAGGGGTGCATTCATGATGCTTAACAAAAGTCTAGCACTGAGCTATGGCCAATTCATCCATTAACAGGTTCAAACAAGCATGGCAAAAATGCATTTGACAAACAGATTTCAGACTTAGTGAAATTAACACTTGTCTGGAATTTCAGATCAGATAGCACTCTTTGGAGCATGAAAACTATATGCTACAGGACCTGAACATGGCAAAGCAAAGCATGGCATGGAGCTACTCAAAGAGCTTAACAAAAGTCCCTTAGTGACCTTGAGTCAAAAGGGATCAGAAAATACATTTGCAAGCATGTGAACATGGCAAAAACATAATCAGACTCTCAGACTTAGTGAAAACTGGAGCATGCTGAAACAGATATCAAGTAGGCATGTTTACGAGCTCGATGCACTCACTGCGGAGCAAGTCATGATAATCTAAGCAAACACCCATTAAGAATACACAAAATTCAAGCTAGACATGGCAAGAACAATAGTATAGCTTGCACGGATCAACTACAACATCCTCGGCAAAATTGCTAACAAGTAGACAATCTGCCCAGATTCACGAAATAGCAAAAGTAGAGCTCGATTGACTCAAGCTAGGGTGCTCCATAATTGCAAACAAAGACATGGATGGATAGAACACTACAAGATTAACAAAACATCCTTACTGATCATCCTCAAAAGAGGCACGGATCACTAAGAAACAACATAAACATATGGCCATATGAGATAAACAGATCAAGGACTTAGTGGAAATGCTAAGTCCCTGAAATCAGCATTACCAAGTGCCTCACTTGGCAAGCTTGTGCTAGTCACCACACACATCACAAAAATACATGGGTTGCACCTCTGGAAAGATGGCAAAACCCTTAACAAAACATATGTAGAACTCATGGGCATATCATGCACACAATAATCATGGCAAAAATGACAAATATCTAAATGGAGCAGCAGATCTGACAAATATCTCAAGTAGCCCTCTTCTAATAGCATTTCGGGCATCAATATGAACTCAAATGAAAATGATGCAATGGAATGAAATGATGTGCTCCCTGAGGCGAACATTTTGATATGCTATATGCCCAAAACGGAGCTACGGATGCGGAGTTACGACATGATGAACATGGGCATGTGAATCTGGGAATTTCGGGGACTTAGTGAAATTTACCACTCCGAAAACAGATCTAAGGTTGGACCCGGGTGCACACAGATTTGAGGCGGAGCCGGACCTTCGTCGGAGTTGACGCCGGAGACGGGGGAGGCGGTGGCCGGAGCAACAGGCGGCGGAGTCGAGCGCGGTGGCGGCGGATCTCGTCGCCGGCGCGGGAGGAGGCAGGCCGCGGTGGTCGGCGACGCTGGCGCGGTGGCGGACGAGGCGGCGGCGGCGAGGCGCCTCGGGCGCGGATGACAGGCGGCGGCGAATCCCGGCCCGGTTCGGCTCCGCGCGGGCCGGATCTGGGCCGGCGGGCTCGGTGGCGGGAGGAGAGAGAAGGCGGCGACAGGTGGCGGCTTCCGGTTGGTGGAGAGGGGCGGTCGGCTGATGTGGCGAGGCCGGATTGGCCGAAGCGACGTGGCAGCGCCGGCTGGACATTGTCCGGCGCGGTGAGGACGCATCCGGCGGCGCGAGGGAAGGAATTTTTAGGGTTCATCCGCGAATTTCGGAAGGGAAGCACATATATATAGGTAGAGGGAGCTAGGAGAGTCCAAATGAGGTGCAGTTTTCAGCCACGCGATCGTGATCGAACGCTCTAGATGATGGAGAAGGTTTTGGTGGGTTTTGGGCCAACTTGGAGGGGTGTTGGGCTGCAACACACACGAGGCCTTTTCGGTCCCTCGGTTAACCGTTGGAGTATCAAACGAAGTCCAAACGGTATGAAACTTGACAGGCGGTCTACCGGTAGTAAACCAAGGCCGCATGACAAGTCTCGGTCCAATCTGGAAATGTTTAATCCCCACACACGAGAAGAAGGTAGAAATGACCACCGGAGGAGAACGGAACACCGGAATGCAAAACGGACAACGGGGAAAATGCTTGGATGCATGAGACAAACATGTATGCAAATGAAATGCACATGATGACACGATATGCTATGCATGACACGCAAGCAATAACAAGGCAACAATAGCGAATAGGCGGAGGACACCTGGCACATCGATCTCGGGGCGCTACACTGAATGTGGCAGATCCGTTGACTAAACCTCTCCCTAGAGCAAAACATGATCAACACCAGAACTGCATGGGTGTTCGATTCATCACAATGTAACTAGAATATTGACTCTAGTGCAAGTGGGGGACTATTGGAAATATGCCCTAGAGGCAATAATAAAATGGTTATTATTATATTTCTTTGTTCATGATAATTGTCTATTGTTCATGCTATAATTGTGTTATCCGGAAATCGTAATACATGTGTGAATACATAGACCACAACACGTCCCTAGTGAGCCTCTAGTTGACTAGCTCGTTGATCAAAAGATAGTCATGGTTTCCTGACTATGGACATTGGATGTCATTGATAACGGGATCACATCATTAGGAGAATGATGTGATGGACAAGACCCAATCCTAAGCATAGCTCAAAGATCGTGTAGTTCGTTTGCTGTAGCTTTTTTGAATGTCAAGTATCATTTCCTTAGACCATGAGATTGTGCAACTCCCGGATACCGTAGGAGTGCCTTGGGTGTGCCAAACGTCACAACGTAACTGGGTGACTATAAAGGTACATTACAGGTATCTCCGAAAGTGTCTGTTGGGTTGGCACGAATCGAGACTAGGACTTGTCACTCCGTATGACGGAGAGGTATCTCTGGGCCCACTCAGTAATGCATCATCATAATGAGCTCAATGTGATCAAGTGGTTGATCACGGGATCATGCATTACGGTACAAGTAAAGTGACTTGCCGGTAACGAGACTGAACAAGGTATTGGGATACCAACGATCAGGTCTCGGGCAAGTAACGCACCGATTGACAAAGGGAATTGTATACGGATTGATTGAATCCTCGACATCGTGGTTCATCCGATGAGATCATCGAGGAGCATGTGGGAGCCAACATGGGTATCCAAATCCCGCTGTTGGTTATTGACCGGAGAGTCGTCTCGGTCATGTCTGCATGTCTCCCGAACCCGTAGGGTCTACACACTTAAGGTTCGGTGATGCTAGGCTTGTTAGGAAGACTTGTATGTGATTACCGAATGTTGTTCGGAGTCCCGTATGAGATCCCGGACGTCACGAGGAGTTCCAGAATGGTCCGGAGGTAAAGATTTATATATGGGAAGTTGTCATACGATCGCCGGAAAGGTTTGGGGGCATATCGGTATTGTACCGGGGCCACCGGAGGGGTTCCGGGGGTCCACCGGGAGGGGCCACCTCTTCCAGAGGGCCTTATGGGCTGTATGGAGAAGGGAACCAGCCCAAGTGGGCTGGGGTGCCACACCCCCCCTAGGGCCCATGCGCCTAGGGTTGGGGGGAAACCCTAAGGGGGGCGCCCCCTTGCTTGGGGGGCAAGCCCCCCTCCGCTTAGCCGCCCCCCCCCCCTCTAGATCTCATCTAGAGGGGGCCGGCCCCCTTCCCCCTTCCCCTATAAATATAGGGGTGAGGGGAGGGCTGCATACAACATCCAAGGTGCAGCCCCTCCCCTCCCCAACACCTCTCCTCCTCCATAAGAGCTTGGCGAAGCCCTGCCGGAGTACTGCAGCTTCACCATCACCACGCCGTCGTGCTGCTGTTGGAGCCCTCTTCCTCAACCTCTCCCTCATCCTTGCTGGATCAAGGCGCGGGAGACGTCCTCGCTCCGTACGTGTGTTGAACGTGGAGGTGCCGTCCGTTCGGCGCTAGGATCTTCGGTGATTTGGATCACGACGAGTACGACTCCATCAACCCCGTTCTCTTGAACGCTTCCGCTCGTGATCTACAAGGGTATGTAGATGCACTCCTCTCTCCCTCATTGCTAGATGACTCCATAGATAGATCTTGGTGATGCGTAGAAAATTTTAAAATTCTGCTACGTTCCCCAACATATATATAGCCTCCACACAAAAACTAACCGTTGCACACAATTTACCAATCTCGGTGAGACCGAAGTGAAAGACTCGGTCAGACCGATTCAGCAAACCTAGTGACTGTTAGGATTTTCGGTGGGACTGAGATGCAACTCGGTAGGACCGATATGGTTAGGGTTAGGGCATTACATAATCTCGGTGTGACCGATTACACAAACTCGGTGGGACCGATTTTGGTAATAAGCTAACCAGAGAGTTGGTCAGGTAAACTCAGTGGGACCGATTGCTCATTTTGGTGGGACCGAAATGTTACGAAAGAGAAACAGAGAGTTTACATTGCAATCTCGGTGGGACTGATCGCTCATTTCGGTGGGACCGAAATGTTACAAAAGAGAAATAGAGAGTTTACATTGCAATCTCGGTGGGACCGATCTCTCATCTCGGTAGGACCGAAACGTTACGAAGGGAAACAGAGAGATTACAACCCCATCTCGGTGTGACCGAAATCCCTATCGGTGAGACCGATTTGCCTAGGGTTTGTGGCAGTGGCTATGACATTTGAAACTCGGTGGCGCCGGATAGAAAGAATCGGTGGGCGAGTTTGACTTTTGGTTTAGGTCATATGTGGATGTGGGAAGGTAGTTGAGGGTTTTGGAGCATATCACTAAGCACTATGAAGCAAGAACCTCATTAAACAACACCTCATCCCTCCTTGATAGTATTGGCTTTTCCTATAGACTCAATGTGATCTTGGATCACTAAAATATAAAATGTAGAGTCTTGAGATTTGAGCTTGAGCCAATCTTTTTGTCCTTAATATTTTGAGGGGTCCACATTCCTCATCCATGCCATGCTATTCATTGAGCTTTTCCTGAAATATTAATCTTGGAATAGCATTAGCTCAATGAGCTAAATGTTGTTAGGAATTACCAAAACCACCTAGGGATAGTTGCACTTTCAATCTCCCCCTTTTGGTAATTGATGACAACATATAGATCAAAGCTTCGACAAATGATAATAAGAGTGAAAAACATTGTCGCTTTGAGAAGTATGTGAAAGGCAAGAGCTCCCCCTAAATTTGTGCATAGTTTATGGTTTGGTTTGGACTGCAAATGCACAAAGAGTTAGGCTCATGGGTTACTCTTCCATGTCACATACATCTTGGTAGAGCGCTCAAAATGATAATAATTAAATGCACGCACTCATCACCAAGCAAAGTGAATGATCATATAGGGATAAAAAGATAATGTCATCCAACAAGCATTAATGTAGCATATGATCAAACACATGATCATCCAAGTATCACAAAGACAAAAGGTATCTCAAATAAGCAAATAAAGTTCAACCACCAAAGCAAGAGAGAATAAAAAGCAACGCTCTCTCTCGAAGCCTATGATCTATACATTTTTCTCCCCCTTTGGCAACAAGTTACCAAAAAGTTCCTAGAAAATGCATAGCACTAAATCGTCTCTCAGGCTTGGTCTTCAGGTGGTGGTGTCCGGATAACTCCAAGAACGAAGGCTTCAGTTGAAGTAGATGGAGCTGATGGAGTAGGTGTTGGAGCTTGTGGCACTGAATCTGTAGCTGGTGCAGATGACGTGGCTCTGGTGTCTGGAACAGGCACTGCAGCAGACCTCTGAGCTCTAGGCACTCTGGCAAATGCATCAGTGGTTGTCTTGCCCTTCCTCTCTTGCATATCATCTTGAAGTTGCTCCACAACAGACTGAATCTCAGTTACCTTCACATCCAAGTCATAGAACTTTTGCTCCACAATCCTCTCCAAGCTCTCCTGGTTTCGAGTCAGGGTGGCCAGTCCCTTCTCAATCCTCAGAGTGGATGCAATCAGGTAGCCAAGCTGATCTTGCTTGCTCTTCAGGAGATACTGAGATGCTTCTTCAGTAGTTGGCATCCTTGCAGCCTTTTCAGCCTTTGCCTTCTCCTTCTTGGCTTGTGCGTGCACAGAAGATGGTTCATTTTCATCCATCACCACTTGGTTGTCCTCAAAGTCTGGATAGTTAGGCATGTGCTCCTTGTCCAGCAGATATGTGCCAGTGCCCATCTTGGAGTTGATCAGCTCTTGGATCTGTGGGGTATACCCACAACTCCTCTTCTGATCTGCAGCTGTCCTCTTGATAGTTTCAACTATTAGGCTCATGACTTTGAACTTCTGTGGGACATCAAAGATGTGAAGCAAGTTAATTGCATGGCCTCTGATCATCTTGTGATCACCTGACTTTGGCAAGAGAGCGTGCCTGAGGATCCAGTTGATGGTTGGCAAGCCTGATAGAAGGTAATGTACAGATCCAAACTTATGTGTCTCAAGAGCAGCATCTGGGATCTCCTTATACATGTGTGCCATTGTGTTGTGATCCTTCTTCCTGTTGGCATAGACATCCAAGTCATCTTCACTCTCTTTTGGGGCATTGATCAACTTCGCCCATTCAACAACCGTGGACTGGTACCTCGTACCTTTAGACATCCAGACAATCCTTCCATCTGGGTAGAAATGAGTTGTGGAGTAGAACTGCATGATGAGCTCATCATTCCATTTTGTGAGCTTCTGAGCCACAAACTCATCGACTCCACAAGCCTTGAAACTATCATGTACACCTGGATAGTGATCCTCATTCTCCTTGATGTAGTCCCAGTCGTCCCATCTCATGTCACACACTATGGGCTTCTTGTCAAGCAACACTATCTCATAGAAGTCCTGTTGTTCCTTTGTATGGAACATGTAATCCACAGCAGTCCTCCTCCTGGTGGCATATGGATTTGACTATCTCCATAGCCTCAGACCTGAGTCCTTCCTTATCTTCATGTTCTCAGCTACTGGATGAGCATCATTGTGATCTGGAATTTTTGGCTTCAGCTTCCTCAAGACATGTGACTCATCATCTTCTTCTTCCATTTCAGCTTCAGGCACTGGGGCCTTGTTCTTTTCCTCAGCAGGGATGTTCCTGGTGCTCCTCTTCGGTTTTGGCTTTGGAGCTGGAGCAGCAGCCTTTGGAGCAGTCTTAGGCTTAGATGGAACAGCCCTTGCCCTGATGGCATCGCCCATAAGCTTCTGAGCTTTGGGTGCTGGTGCAGCATCTTCTTCCTCTTCAGAATCTCTCATGATTGAGGACCTCCCAAGCACTCTGGCAGTGGTCTTTTTGACCTTCTCCTTCCTCTTCTTCCCTTCTACAGCAGCCTCTTTGGGTTCAGATTCCAAAGGGACTTGAGTAGATGCTCTGGCCTTAGACATTGGAATTCTCTTTGCAGGCATCTTGGTTTTCATGCCAGGCTTAGTGGCAGCAGCAGTGCTATATTCCTTCTTAACCACTTTCTTCTTGGAAGTGGCCTCATCCTCAACCGCCACATAGTCTTCATCCTCAGATTCAGAGGTCTTCTTCTTTCTGGCCCTGGTGGCAGCTTTAGGTAAGTTGCTTGGGGTGCTCCTGCTACCATCATCTGAACTGCTAGAGGGACTAGTGCCCTCACTCAGGTGAACCTCCTCCTCTGACCTGTTCTGGCTGTCACTCTGATTAGACATATTGCAAACACTGACAGCAGACCCTGTGAATAGATATAGATGAGATAGAGTGGATGAGCATCACAAAATGCAGAGGTTTTTGCAAAAGAATGAGTCAAAAACTTAGTTTTAGTTTTCCACAGAAAGCATTTCGGATCAACCGATTTGTAAACTCGGTGATACCGAAGCAGATGTTGGAACCTAAACTGGTGAACTCGGTCAGACCGAGTCACAGTTTGGTGGCACCGAGACTGCTAGGGTTTCACAAAGTCCTGAACTCGGTCACACCGATTTGCAATTCTCGGTCAGACCGAAAATTGTTGGGGAACGTTGCAGAAAACAAAAAATTTCCTATGGTTTCACCAAGATCCATCTATGAGTTCATCTAACAACGAGTGATCGGATGCATCTACATACCTTTGTAGATCGCGAGCGGAAGCGTTCAAAGAACGGGGATGAGGGAGTCGTACTCGACGTGATCCAAATCACCGGAGATCCTAGCGCCGAACGGACGGCACTTCCGTGTTCAACACACGTACGGTCAGCGTGACGTCTCCTTATTCTTGATCCAGCAAGGGGCAAGGAGAGGTTGAGGAAGATGGCTCCAGCAGCAGCACGACGGCGTGGTGGTGATGGAGCTGCAGTACTCCGGCAGGGCTTCGCCAAGCTCTATGGAGGAGGAGGATGTGTTGGAGAGGGAGAGGGAGGCACCAAAGGCAAAGGTGAGAGGTCCTCCCTCCCCCCCCCCACTATATATAGGGGGCCTAGGGGGGGCGCCGGCCCTACGAGATGCAATCTCCTAGGGGGGCGGCGGCCAAGGGGTGGGGGCTTGCCCCCCAAGCAAGGGGGCACCCCCCCTTTAGGGTTTCCCCCACCCTAGGCGCATGGGCCCTAGGGGAAGTGGCGCCCCAGCCCACTTTGGGCTGGATCCCTTCCCACTTCAGCCCATGGGGCCCTCCGGGATAGGTGGCCCCACCCGGTGGACCCCCGGGACCCTTTCGCTGGTCCCGGTACAATACCGGTGACCCCGAAACTTGTCCCGACGGCCGAAATAGCACTTCCTATATATAATTCTTTACCTCCGGACCATTCCGGAACTCCTCGTGACGTCCGGGATCTCATCCGGGACTCCGAACAACATTCAGGTTACTTCATATACATATCCCTACAACCCTAGCGTCACCGAACCTTAAGTGTGTAGACCCTACGGGTTCGGGAGACATGTAGACATGACCGAGATCGCTCTCCGGTCAATAACCAACAGCGGGATCTGGATACCCATGTTGGCTCCCACATGCTCCTCGATGATCTCATCGGATGAACCACGATGTCGAGGATTCAAGCAACCCTGTATACAATTCCCTTTGTCAATCGGTATGCTACTTGCCCGAGATTCGATCGTCGGTATCCCAATACCTTGTTCAATCTCGTTACCGGCAAGTCACTTTACTCGTACCGTAATGCATGATCCCGTGACCAGACACTTGGTCACTTTGAGCTCATAATGATGATGCATTACCGAGTGGGCCCAGTGATACCTCTCTGTCACACGGAGTGACAAATCCCAGTCTTGATCCGTGTCAACCCAACAAACACTTTCGGAGATACCCGTAGTATACCTTTATAGTCACCCAGTTACGTTGTGACATTTGGTACACCCAAAGCACTCCTACGGTATCTGGGAGTTACACGATCTCATGGTCTAAGGAAAGGATACTTGACATTGGAAAAACTCTAGCAAACGAACTATACGATCTTATGCTATGTTTAGGATTGGGTCTTGTCCATCACATCATTCTCCTAATGATGTGATCTCGTTATCAATGACATCCAATGTCCATAGTCAGGAAACCATGACTATCTGTTGATCAACGAGCTAGTCAACTAGAGGCTTACTAGGGACATGTTGGTGTCTATTATTCACACATGGATTACGATTTCCAGATAACACAATTATAGCATGAATAAAGACAATTATCATGAACAAGGAAATATATTAATAATGCTTTTATTATTGCCTCTAGGGCATATTTCCAACAAAAATTACATGTGCAATGGCCTGAGCCGAATCGGTGGTACCGAGTTCCACAACTCGGTGGGTCCGAGATGGTTTCGGCGGAAACCTAACCCTAAATTCTCAATTCACGACTAAACTACGGAGTGTTTTGACTGGATAAGAATGATCTCAATCGTGGCAAGATACACGGCGAACACAGTGTGCTAGGAATCAGATGGGGATAGCACAGTGATAAAGTCCGTACCCTAGTTCGGCGGAGAACTCGCTACGGCGGCAACGGCGGGGATGATTCCCGTTGACGATGGCGGAGACCAGCGGCAGGAGGCGGCTGGCGACGAGGAAGACGATCCGGAGATCCTGGAGGCAGAGCGAGCTAAGCGCGGGTCGAGGAGGTTCGGAAATTTTTCCAAAATTTGACCCGTGGATATATATAGCCCGACCCTGTCGGTGTGACCGAGTGGAACAACTCGGTGGCACCGAGATTCATAACTGCAAGCAGTTACTGAAACTCGATGTGACTGAAAGGTTCGAATCGGTTGCACCGAGGTTGAAAACCTAGATCGACTTAGTGATCTCGGTATGACCGAAATGGGTGAATCGGTAAGACCGAAATGCACAAAGAAGTTTTGGAAGTTTAAGTCTATGACGAATCAGGGACTCCGAGTGCTCCTCACACAGAGTGGTTTGAATCTGACTTGATCAAATTTTGTGATGCAACATGAATAGAGTTTGAGACAAGAAAAGCATAGATAGCTAGAGAAGGTTCTTAGGCATTCTTGTCCATCCACTTGGCCACAAGAAAAGGAAACCAATCAATCAAAACAACAAGTGGATGTCCTCGAATGAGTAAATTATGCAACCAACATGCTCACACAATAAAATGGTAAATGAAATATGTGGTAAAGCATGCACAAACAATTCTAGCATCTATCAAGCAATTGGCGATGACTAGGTCATCTAGATATGAGTATATTGACTTAGGATTCAAATGAGAACATTTGATCATAGGTCATACTCATCGTTTAAGCACAAGTGGAGTTACCACTTTTACATAAAGCGTTGTTGTGTTCACACCATTAGAGTTGCTTTAACTCAATTGTTAGAGTAAAGCTCCCCCTAGATGTGAGATCCCCCTTAAGAGGGATGAACTAACCTTGGGTTTTGTCAATGATGACTTCATGTAGGTGTTGAAGATGTGGATGCTCTATGTTGATGTAGATCATTTGGAGCTATCCTTTGGAGTGAGTTGCACTTTCAATACCTACACGGGTTAGTCCCACAAGGAACAAACAAGGATGTCCATAGACATAGAATGATGCACACACAAGATGATGTCTACGAAAGCTTTAGGTTACCTTGTCCCTTGTCTTACCAACAAGAGGGTTTGTGACTCCTTGAACTAGTGCAAGATGTGGAAGTTGATTGCACTTGTTCTTGCCAAAATGATAAGAGTGAAGTATGTTGGCGGAGTCACCCTCAAGAACTCTTCTAGTTCTTCTTCTTCAGGATCCACACCATCTTGATGGGAATCCTCGAAGTTGTAGTTGTACTTGATGAAGCGGAACTTGATGTAGTCTTGGGAACCCACTTGACCAAGGCCTTAGGAGCTTCTTCAAATGCATCAATTTCCTCTTGAAGCTTGTCCTTGCCTTTTTGCTTGTGGTCTTGTGGTGGAAGATCATCTTGAGCTTGTGTCCCTTTGGATGAAGTAGGATCATACTTCTCTTGTTGAGGAACAAACTTCATCTTGGGGTATTGATCTTCTTCCCACTCAACTCCATTGGCATTGAACTTTCGTTCAAAACCAATACCTTGATTCTTCCGGTGCCTTCCTTGCTTGCGTACAATTTCCTCGAATTGCTTACTCCCGGCAAGGCTCTTGTAAACACATTTCTCTATAATTCCCTTCAATAAGCTATTTTCTTGCTCAAGTGTAACTTGGCTAAGAGAATCATTAGTGGAATCAAGAGAACTACTAGAAGCAACAACATTGGATTTAGCATGATTATTGTTACTACTAGAGGAATAATCTTTCTTGTTCTTGTTACTAGACTTGACTTGAGGCATGTAAGTGGATAAGAGTAAATGCTTGGCAATGTAAGAAGAACTTTTCTTGCAAATATCATCATTGATTGCCTTTAAGAACTCATGCTCTTGCTCAAGGTTGAGCTTTTCAAAACGTAATTTCTCATGAGTCCTTAAAAGTTCTCGATGATCTCCTAAGATAGTTTCATGAGCTAACTTAAGAGTGTTTAGTTCTTTAGTTAGAGGCTCAATCTTCTCCTTATCATTGTCATTCGTTTCATCATAGTATTCATCACTATAGTTGTCAACAAGTAACTCATGATCACCTAACAGGTCATCTTCATCACTATTGAAATCAACATACTCGGGGTGTGATACCTTTGGACCTTTGGCCATGAAGCATCTTCCAATTCCTTCATTTGGTGAATCAAATATGCCGTAGGAGTTGGTTGGCACAAGTGCTAGTCCAGCAACACCTTCATCTTGAGTATATTCGGAGTCGGAGTGATAGCTTCTCTCGGAGTCATTGTCGGAGTCGGAGCCGGATAACCATTCACCAACATGAGCTTAATGTCTTCGTTTCGTGTAGCTCCTTGATGACTTGTCCTTCCTTTCCGATTCCTTGCTTCTCCGAGGGTGTCTTCGTTCATATCGATCATCCCTACTCCTTCTCTCTCTTGATGGTGATTCTTCTCTTCTACTTCTTCTTTTGGGAGAATCTTCTCTTCTCTTGTGGGGAGTCGTACACTCATTGGAATAGTGTCCGGGTCTTCCACAATTGTAGCAGTTTCTCTCTCGACTAGAAGATCTTTTGTCATTGTAGGACCTTGACTTGGAACTTCTCTCCTTGCTTCTACTTTTGTAGAACTTGTTGAAGTTCTTCACCATTAGGCTCAATTCTTCATTGAAGGTTTTGTTTCTCACTTGATGATGTGGGGGCTTCACATGAGGCTTTGTAAGCACCACTTGACTTGTTATGGAGCTCCTCCTTATCCTTGAGTGACATCTCATGAGCAACGATTCTTCCAATGACTTCCGTTGGCTTGTGATCTTTGTAATTTGGCATCATTTGGATCAATGTGCATATGATACGTCTCCAACGTATCTATAATTTTTGATTGCTCCATGCTATATTATCTACTGTTTTAGGTAATATTGGGCTTTATTTTCCACTTTTATATTATTTTTGGGACTAACCTATTAACCGGAGACCCAGCCCAGATTTGCTGTTGTATGCCTATTTTAGTGTTTCGAGGAAAAGGAATATCAGACGGAGTCAAAACGGAACAAAATCAACTAGAGAAGTTATTTTTGGAAGGAAACCCACCTGATGGACTTGGACCCCACGTCAGAAGATACATGAGGTGCTCACGAGGGTGGGGGCGCGCCCCCCTGCCTCGTGGGCCCCCCGTAGCTCCACCGACGTACTCCTTTCACCCATATATACCGTCGTACCCTAAAACTTCCAAAACAGAAGATAGATCGGGAGTTCCGCCGCCGCAAGCCTCCAGAACCACGAAAAACCAATCGGAACCCCTTTCCGGTACCCTGCTAGAGGGGGGATCCATCTTCGGTGGCCATCTTCATCATCCCAGCGCTATCCATGACGAGGAGGGAGTAGTTCACCCTCGGGGCTGAGGGTATGTACCAGTAGCTATGTGTTTGATCTCTCTCTCTCTCGTGTTCTCTCTCGTGTTCCATCTATGGCACGATCTTGATGTATCCCGAGCTTTGCTATTGTAGTTGGATCTTATGTTTCTTCTCCCCCTCTACTCTCTTGTGATGAATTGA
The DNA here is from genome assembly GCF_018294505.1 of Triticum aestivum. NCBI lineage: Eukaryota > Viridiplantae > Streptophyta > Magnoliopsida > Poales > Poaceae > Triticum > Triticum aestivum. The sequence goes on from NC_057812.1 coordinate 209,615,201, forward strand.
GTTTCCCCTTTGAAGTTATCTTATCGAATTGAGTCTTTTATGAACACTTGATGTATGTCTTGCCGTGCTTATCTGTGGTGACAGTGGGATATCACGTGCCACTTGATGTATGTTTTGGTGACCAACTTGCGCCATGAACCTATGCATAGGGGTTGGCACACGTTCTTGATTCTCCGATAGAAACTTTGGGGCACTATTTGAAGTACTTTTATGTTGGTTGGATAAATCTGAGATTGTGTGATGCATATCGTATAATCATGCCCACGGATACTTGAGGTGACAATGGAGTATCTAGGTGACATTAGGGTTTTGGTTGATTTGTATCTTAAGGTGTTATTCTAGTAAAAACTCCAGGGTTGTTTGTGACACTTATAGGAATAGCCCAACGGATTGATTTGAAAGAATAACTTTGAGGTGGTTTCGTACCCTACCATAATCTCTACGTTTGTTCTCCGCTATTAGTGGCTTCGGAGTGACTCTTTGTTGCATGTTGAGGGCTCGTTATATGATCTATCTATGTTATTATTGTTGAGAGAACTTGCACTAGTGAAAGTATGAACCCTAGGCCTTGTTTCCTATCATTGCAATACCGTTTACACTCACTTTTACCACTCGCTACCTTGCTGTTTTTATATTTTCAGTTTACAAAAACCTATATATACTATCTATTTTGCACTTGTATCACCATCTCTTCGCCGAACTAATGCACCTATACAATTTACCATTGTATTGGGTGTGTTGGGGACACAAGAGACTCTTTGTTATTTGGTTGCAGGGTTGCTTGAGAGAGACCATCTTCATCCTACGCCTCCTAGAGATTGATAAACCTTAGGTCATCCACTTGAGGGAAATTTGCTACTATCCTACAAACCTGTGCACTTGCAGGCCCAACAACGTCTACAAGAAGAAGGTTGCGTAGTAGACATCAAGCTCTTTTCTGGCGCCGTTGCCGAGGAGGTGAGTGCTTGAAGGTATATCTTTAGATCTTGCAATCGAATCTTTTTGTTTCTTGTTTTAGCACTAGTCTAGTTTATAAAAGAAAACTACCAAAAATGGAATTGAGTTTGTCTCATACGCTTCACCTTTTTAATATCTTTCGTGAGTATGATGGAAAGGATGATTGTGCTCAAGTGCTAGAAGAAGAAATCTCTAAATTGTTTGGCACTAAATATGTGAATGATGAGCATGATTGCAATGTTGTTAGTATGAATTCCTTGAATATCCATGATGCTAATGATATGCAAATCCACAAGCTTGGGGAAGCTATGTTTGATGAAGATGATATTTTTTGTCCCCCAAGCTTTGATGAGCAAATTTACTATGATGAAAGAATGTGTCCTATCTATGATGATTATTGTGATGACACGTATGCTATAAAGGATAATGATAACCATGAAACTTGTCATCTTGATCTTAATTTTCAATCACATGATAGCTATTTTGTTGAGTTTGCTCCCCTATTATTCATGAGAAGAATTTTGCTTATGTGGAGAGTAGTAAATTTTCTATGCTTGTTGATCATGAAAAGAATGCTTTAGGTGCTGGTTATATTGTTGAATTCATTCGTGATGCTACTGAAAATTATTATGATGGAGGAATATATGCTTGTAGGAATTGCAATAATATCAAGTTTCCTCTCTATGTGCTTAAATTTTTGAAGCTATGCTTGTGTTACCCTCCTATGCTAGTTGATTATTGTTCTCATAAGTTGTTTGCTCACAAAACCCCTATGCATAGGAAGTGGGTTAGACTTAAATGTGCTAGTCATATTCTTCATGATGCTCTCTTTATATTTCAATTCTTATCCTTTATGTGAGCATCATTGAAATCATCATGCCTAGCTAGGGGCGTTAAACGATAGCGCTTGTTGGGAGGCAACCCAACTTTATTTTTGTTCCTTGCTTTTTGCTCCTGTTTAGTAATAAATAATCCATCTAGCCTCTGTTTAGATGTGGTTTTATGCTTTTAATTAGTGTTTGTGCCAAGTAGAACCTTTGGGAAGACTTGGGGAAAGTCTTGTTGATCATGCTGTCAAAAACAGAAACTTTAGCGCTCGCAAGAATTACTGCCATTTTTATTTGAAGAGTGCTATTTAGTTAATTCTTTATGCAGATGATTAATAGATAAATTCCTCAGGTCCATCAATTTATTTGATAATTTTATGAGTTCCATAAGTATACGTTTGATCCAGATTACTACAGACTGTTCTGTTTTTGACAGATTCTGTTTTTCGTGTGTTGTTTGCTTATTTTGATGAATCTATGGCTAGTAAAAGAGTTTATAAACCATAGAGAAGTTGGAATACAGTAGGATTAACACCAATACAAATAAAGAATGAGTTCATTACAGTACCTTGAAGTGGTGATTTATTTTCTTATACTAACAGAGCTCACGAGTTTTCTACTTTAAGTTTTGTGTTGTGAAGTTTTCAAGTTTTGGGTAAGGATTCGATGGACTATGGAATAAGGAATGGCAAGAGCCTAAGATTGGGGATGCCCAAGGCACCCCAAGGTAATACTCAAGGACAACCAAGAGGCTAAGCTTGGGGATGCCCCGGAAGGCATCCCCTCTTTCGTCTTCGTTCATCGGTAACTTTACTTGGAGCTATATTTTTATTCGCCACATGATATGTGTTTTGCTTGGAGCGTAAATTTATTTTTTTAGAATTTTCTTGCTGTTATTTAGAACAATTTTTTGCATCTTTTATTTCAATAAAAGTGGCATTGATAGCCCTTACTATGCCTATGTTACAAGTCCACATGTTGCTGTTTGAAAACAGAAAGTTTACCGCTGTTGCAATAATTCCCTAGAAAATTCAGAATGTGATAAAATGTTAAAACCTTTTGCATATTAAGATCTGGTAAATTTACTACAGTGGGAATTTTCTTTCATGATTTTTGGAGCTAGGGAAGTATGGATGTTGCTGCATTCTTTACAGACTATCCTGTTTAGGCAGATTGCTGTTATGTTTGCATTGTTTGCATATGTTTGCTTCTTTAATGATTCTATTTGAGGGTAGGACTATTAAATATGCAGAGGCATTTAGTATGCAATGTTGAATAATAATTTTAGCGATTTGCTACAGTAGAGTATGATGAGATTTTTGCAATGGTTTATACTAACTTATCTCACGAGTCCTTGTTGAGTTTTGTGTGGACGAAGCTTTTGAGATTTAGGGAGACCATGATATGAGAGGAATTAAGGAGACACAAAAGCTCAAGCTTGGGGATGCCCCGGTTGGCATCCCACCTTTCTTCTTCAACAACTATCGGTTAGTTTTGGTTGATCCTAAGTTTCTGCTTCTTCACATGATGTTTGCCATTCTTAGAATGTCATTTTATTTTCCTTTGCTTGCTGTTTGAATAAAATACCAAGATCTGAAATTATTAAATGTTAGAGAGTCTTCACATAGTTTCATAATTATTCGACTACTCATTGATCTTCACTTATATCTTTCGGAGTAGTTTGTCATTTGCTCTAGTGCTTCACTTATATCTTTTAGAGCATGGTGGTAGTTTTATTTTGAAGAAATAGATGAACTCTCATGCTTCACTTAGATTATTTTGAGAGTCTTAAATAGCATGGTAAATTTCTTAAAATCCTAATATGCTAGGTATTCAAGAATAATAAAATTCTCTTATGAGTGTGTTGAATACTAAGAGAAGTTTGATACTTGATGATTGTTTTGAGATATGAGGATGGTAATATTAGAGTCATGCTAGTTGAGTAGTTGTGAATTTTAGAAATGCTTGTGTTGAAGTTTGTGATTCCCATAGCATGCACGTATGGTGAACCGTTATGTGATGAAGTTGGAGCATGATTTATTTATTGATTGTCTTCCTTATGAGTGGTGGTCGGGGACGAGCGATGGTGTTTTCCTACCAATCTATCCCCCTAGGAGCATGCGCGTAATACTTTGCTTCGATAACTTGTAGATTTTTGCAATAAGTATGTGAGTTCTTTATGACTAATGTTGAGTCCATGGATTATACGCACTCTCACCCTTCCACCTTTGCTAGCCTCTCTAGTACCACGCAACTTTCGTCGGTACCATAAACCCACCATATACCTTCCTCAAAACAGCCACCATACCTACCTATTATGTCATTTCCATAGCCATTCCGAGATATATTGTCATGCAACTTTCCACCGTTCCATTTATTATGACACGCTCCATCATTGTCATATTGCTAGCATGATCATGTAGTTGACATCGTATTTGTGGCAAAGCCACCGTTCATAATTCTTTCATACATGTCACTCATGAGTCATTGCATATCCCGGTACACCGCCGGAGGCATTCATATAGAGTCATATTTTGTTCTAAGTATCGAGTTGTAATTGTTGAGTTGTAAGAAAAATAAAAGTGTGATGATCATCATTATTAGAGCATTGTCCCAAGTGAGGAAAGGATGATGGAGACTATGATTCCCCCACAAGTCGGGATGAGACTCCGAACGAAAAATAAAAAAAGAGGCCATAAAAAAGAGAGAAAAGGCCCAAACAAAAAAATAAAAAAATAAATAAAAAAATGAGAGAAAAAGAGAGAAGGGACAATGGTACTATCCTTTTACCACACTTGTGCTTCAAAGTAGCACCATGATCTTCATGATAGAGAGTCTCTCATTTTGTCACTTTCATATACTAGTGGGAATTTTTTATTATAGAACTTGGCTTGTATATTCCAATGATGGGCTTCCTCAAAATGCCCTAGGTCTTCGTGAGCAAGCGAGTTGGATGCACACCCACTAGTTTCTTTTGTTGAGCTTTCATATACTTATAGCTCTAGTGCATCCGTTGCATGGCAATCCCTACTCACTCACATTGATATCTATTGATGGGCATCTCCATAGCCCGTTGATACGCCTAGTCGATGTGCGACTATCTTCTCCCTTTTAGTCTTCTCCACAACCACCATTCTATTCCACCTATAGTTCTATGTCCATGGCTCACGCTCATGTATTGTGTGAAGATTGAAAAAGTTTGAGAACATCAAAAGTATGAAACAATTGCTTGGCTTGTCATCGGGGTTGTGCATGATTTAAATATTTTGTGTGGTGAAGATAGAGCATAGCCAGACTATATGATTTTGTAGGGATAGCTTTCTTTGGCCATGTTATTTTGAGAAGACATAATTGCTTAGTTAGTATGCTTGAAGTATTATCATTTTTATGTCAATATGAACTTTTGTCTTGAATCTTTTGGATCTGAATATTAATGCCATAAGTAAGAAGAATTGCAATGAAATTATGCCAACTAGCATTCCACATCAAAAATTATCTTTTTTATCATTTACCTACTCGAGGACGAGCAGGAATTAAGCTTGGGGATGCTTGATACGTCTCCAACGTATCTATAATTTTTGATTGCTCCATGCTATATTATCTACTGTTTTAGGCAATATTGGGCTTTATTTTCCACTTTTATATTATTTTTGGGACTAACCTATTAACCGGAGACCCAACCCAGATTTGCTGTTGTATGCCTATTTCAGTGTTTCGAGGAAAAGGAATATCAGACGGAGTCAAAACGGAACGAAATCAACTAGAGAAGTTATTTTTGGAAGGAAACCCACCTGATGGACTTGGACCCCATGTCAGAAGATACGGGAGGTGCTCACGAGGGTGGGGACGCGCCCCCTTGCCTTGTGGGGCCCCCGTAGCTCCTACGACGTACTCCTTTCACCCATATATACCGTCGTACCCTAAAACTTCCAAAACAGAAGATAGATTGGGAGTTCCGCCGCCGCAAGCCTCCAGAACCATGAAAAACCAATCGGAACCCCTTTCCGGTACCCTGCCGGAGGGGGGATCCATCTCCGGTGGCCATCTTCATCATCCCGGCGCTATCCATGACGAGGAGGGAGTAGTTCACCCTCAGGGCTGAGGGTATGTACCAGTAGCTATGTGTTTGATCTCTCTCTCTCGTGTTCCATCTATGGCACGATCTTGATGTATCCCGAGCTTTGCTATTGTAGTTGGATCTTATGTTTCTTCTCCCCCTCTACTCTCTTGTGATGAATTGAGTTTCCCCTTTGAAGTTATCTTATCGGATTGAGTCTTTTATGAACACTTGATGTATGTCTTGCCGTGCTTATCTGTGGTGACAATGGGATATCACGTGCCACTTGATGTATGTTTTGGTGACCAACTTGCGCCATGAACCTATGCATAGGGGTTGGCACACGTTCTTGATTCTCCGGTAGAAACTTTGGGGCACTATTTGAAGTACTTTTATGTTGGTTGGATAAATCTGAGATTGTGTGATGCATATCGTATAATCATGCCCACGGATACTTGAGGTGACAATGGAGTATCTAGCTGACATTAGGGTTTTGGTTGATTTGTATCTTAAGGTGTTATTCTAGTAAAAACTCCAGGGTTGTTTGTGACACTTATAGGAATAGCCCAACGGATTGATTTGAAAGAATAACTTTGAGGTGGTTTCGTACCCTACCATAATCTCTACGTTTGTTCTCCGCTATTAGTGGCTTCGGAGTGACTCTTTGTTGCATGTTGAGGGCTCGTTATATGATCTATATATGTTATTATTGTTGAGAGAACTTGCACTAGTGAAAGTATGAACCCTAGGCCTTGTTTCCTATCATTGCAATACCGTTTACGCTCACTTTTACCACTCGCTACCTTGCTGTTTTTATATTTTCAGTTTACAAAAACCTATATCTACTATCTATTTTGCACTTGTATCACCATCTCTTCGCCGAACTAGTGCACCTATACAATTTACCATTGTATTGGGTGTGTTGGGGACACAAGAGACTCTTTGTTATTTGGTTGCAGGGTTGCTTGAGAGAGACCATCTTCATCCTACGCCTCCTAGAGATTGATAAACCTTAGGTCATCCACTTGAGGGAAATTTGCTACTGTCCTACAAACCTGTGCACTTGCAGGCCCAACAACATCTACAAAAAGAAGGTTGCGTAGTAGAAATCAGCATACGGTATCGTATTTTCCATCCAAGGCTCTTAGGATCTTCTTGATGATGAATTTGTCGGTCATCTCTTCACTTCCTAAGTCGGCAATCTCATTTGTGATAAGAGCAAGCCTAGAGTACATTTCAGCGACACCTTCACCATCCTTCATTTTGAACTTGTCAAGTTGACTTTGAAGCACATCCAACTTGGATTCCTTGACGGAGTCGGTACCTTCATGCATGTCGATCAAAGTATCCCAAATTTCCTTTGCATTCTCAAGACGGCTGATTTTGTTGAATTCTTCGGGGCACAATCCGTTGAAGAGGATATCACAAGCTTGAGCATTGTATTGTAGCATCTTCAACTCATCCGTGGTAGCTTCACGATTCGGTTCTTTCCCATCAAAGAATTCACCTTGCAAGCCAACACACACAATAGCCCAAACGGCGGGGTTATGTCCAAGAATATGCATTTTCATCTTATGCTTCCAACTAGCAAAATTAGTACCATCAAAGTAAGGACCTCTACGGTGATAATTTCCCTGCTAGACGCCATACTCTCCTAGGTTGTGAAACCAAGGCTATGACCACCAAAAGCTATGGAAATCAAAGCAAATGGAGACCAAAGCTCTGATACCACTTGTAGGATCGGAAGTATGTCTAGAGGGGGGTGATTAGACTACTTGACCAAATAAAAATCTATCATTTTCCCAATTTTAGTCTTTGGCAGATTTTAGCTATCTTAGCACAAGTCAAGCAATCTTAACACAATTCAAGCAAGCATGCAAAGAGTCTATGAGCAGCGAAAAGTAAAGCATGTAACTTGCAAGAATGTAAAGGGAAGGGTTTGGAGAATTCAAACGCAATTGGAGACACGGATGTTTTTGTCGTGGTTCTGATAGGTGGTACTATCGTACATCCACGTTGATGGAGACTTCGACCCACGGAGGGTAACGGTTGTGCGAGTCCACGGAGGGCTCCACCCACGAAGGGTCCACGAAGAAGCAACCTTGTCTATCCCATCATGGCCATCGCCCACGAAGGACTTGCCTCACTAGCGGTAGATCTTCACGAAGTAGGCGATCTCCTTGCCCTTACAAACTCCTTGGTTCAACTCCACAATCTTTGTCGGAGGCTCCAAGTGACACCTAGCCAATCTAGGGGACACCACTCCCCAAGAAGTAACAAATGGTGTGTTGATGATGAACTCCTTGCTCTTGTGCTTCAAATGATAGTCTCCCCAACACTCAACTCTCTCTCACAGGATATGGATTTGGTGGAAAGAAGGTTTGAGTGGAAAGCAACTTGGGGAAGGCTAGAGATCAAGATTCATATGGTAGGAATGGAATATCTTGGCCTCAACACATGAGTAGGTGGTTCTCTCTCAGAAAATGTGTATTGGAAGTGTAGGTATGTTCTGATGGCTCTCTCTTCGAATGAAGAGTGGGTGGAGGGGTATATATAGCCTCCACACAAAAACTAACCGTTACACACAATTTACCAATCTCGGTGAGACCAAAGTGAAAGACTTGGTCAAACCGATTCAGCAAACCTAGTGACCGTTAGGATTTTCGGTGGGATTGAGATGCAACTCGGTAGGACCAATATGGTTAGGGTTAGGGCATAACGTAATATCAGTGTGACCGATTACACAAACTCGGTGGGACCGATTTTGGTAATAAGCTAACCAAAGAGTTGGTCAGGTAAACTTGGTGGGACCGATCGCTCATTTCGGTGGGACCGAAATGTTACGAAAGAGAAACGGAGAGTTTACATTGCAATCTCGGTGGGACCGATCGCTCATTTCGGTGGGACTGAAATGTTACGAAAGAGAAACGGAGAGTTTACATTGCAATCTCGGTGGGACCGATCGCTCATTTCGGTGGGACTGAAATGTTACAAAAGAGTTTACATTGCAATCTCGGTGGGACCGATCGCTCATCTCGGTAGGACCAAAATGTTACGAAGGGAAACAGAGAGATTACAACCCCATCTCGGTGTGACCGAAATCCCTATCGGTGAGACCGATTTGCCTAGGGTTTGTGGCAGTGGCTATGACATTTGAAACTCGGTGGCGCCGGATAGATAGAATCGGTGGGGCCGAGTTTGACTTTTGGTTTAGGTCATATGTGGATGTGGGAAGGTAGTTGAGGGTTTTGGAGCATATCACTAAGCACTATGAAGCAAGAACCTCATTAAACAACACCTCATCCCTCCTTGATATTATTGGCTTTTCCTATAGACTCAATGTGATCTTGGATCACTAAAATATAAAATGTAGAGTCTTGAGCTTTGAGCTTGAGCCAATCTTTTTGTCCTTAATATTTTGAGGGGTCCACATTCCTCATCCATGCCATGCCATTCATTGAGCTTTTCCTGAAATATTAATCTTGGAATCGCATTAGCTCAATGAGCTATATGTTGTTAGGAATTACCAAAACCACCTAGGGATAGTTGCACTTTCACCTTCAAGACATCATCTTTATGAAGAGAGAAGATAACACACAAAGCGTTGAAGATGTACCGAGTGGGATCAAGTGATCCAAAGGTATGGTAAGCATTGTCCATTACGCTTTGTGTACTAACCCATGATCCACGTGAGTTTTCCTTGTGGGGTTAGGTACGTTTCCATGGGTGCGCATCAAAAGGAAGATATGATTAACCCATGGAGGATGACATCAAGTGGTGATCGTCATCAAGATTGCGGTGTGCCAAGTTCAAGTGGAGCATCACGAAGAGATCATGCTTGAAGCTTGTCGTCCATGTGGTGACAATGGACTTGTGAAGATGTGCCGAAGGGTGGCTCGCCCATAGTGGAGTATGGGGGAGCAATCTACTAGTCTTCATCGAGCTAGCGCAATCAAGAAAGGTGGTCCAACTTGAGGAGGTCAAGATCGTCATCATATAGCTCAAGTGGATTATGTGCAAGGCAAAGGTTTGTCCTTGATAGATTTTCTATTTTACTGGTCTTATCATGTTAGTTGGGAGACTGGGTTATAGGATCGATAGTTGTGCTATCAAGGGGGGCTCTCGAGTGAGTAGCTTGATCATATCATTCATAGAGATCAAAACATTGCATCCTTGGTGTCGGTGTCAAAACCGGCGGATCTCGGGTAGGGGGTCCCGAACTGTGCGTCTAGGCCGGATGGTAACAGGAGGCAGGGGACACGAAGTTTTACCTAGGTTCGGGCCCTCTCGATGGAGGTAAAACCCTACGTCCTGCTTGATTAATATTGATGGTATGGGTATTACAAGAGTTGATCTACCACGAGATCAGAGAGGCTAAACCCTAGAAGCTAGCCTATGGTATGATTGTTGATGTGTATGTTGTCCTACGGACTAAAACCCTCCGGTTTATATAGACACCGGATAGGGTTAGGGTTACATAGAGTCGGTTACAATGGTAGGAGATCTGAACATCCGTATCGCCAAGCTTGTCTTCCACGCCAAGGAAAGTCCCTTCCGGACACGGGACGGAGTCTTCAATCTTGTATCTTCATAGTCCAGGAGTCCGGCTTGAAGGTATAGTTCGGCTATCCGAACACCCCCTAATCCAGGACTCCCTCAGTAGCCCCTGAACCAGGCTTCAATGACGACGAGTCCGGCGCGCAAATTGTCTTCGCATTGCAAGGCGGGTTCCTCCTCCAAATACTTCATAGAAGATCTTGAACACAAAGATAGTGTCCGCTCTGCAAAATAAGTTTCCACATATTACCATAGAGAGAATAATAATATTAACACAAATCTAATCTGCTGACGTATTCTGTGGTGCAACACGCCACGGCCAAGCCTTTATCCAAATTGTTTCATTATCCCACCTCAGCGCGTTATGCGAGGCAGTTTCCTTGGCACGCCTTGTCAAAGCATAGATCGTGTCCCCTCATTTCGGGATTCTCATCAATACGGGCGTGGGTAACCCAACCGCGCCTTTGATTACGGCACTTGGAGATAAGCAAGTTTTACCAGGCTGGTGGGGACACATAATCACGTCCACCCATATAAGGGGATAAGGATCCACCTTTTTACCCACGCCTTCTTCCTCCTCTGCCTATCCATTCTTGCGCACTCGAGCTCCAGCGCCCAAGTCCGCACTACCACCTCAACCCTCTCCAGTCATGTACGGAGCGGGAGGCAAGTGGATGGTCTCCTCCGTCACGGGGGGACACATCAAAAAGCCGAGGAAGGCCGGATATCTGGCCAGCGACATCGCGCACCGGCTCCCCGAAAAGGGGCAGCTCATCCCCACTCCTAGGCCCCACGAGAGGGTGGTATTTCTCCCCCATTTCCTCCGCGGACTGGGCTTCCCTCTGCATCCATTTGTCCGGGGGCTCATGTTCTACTACGGCCTGGATTTCCACGATCTGGCCCCAAACTTCGTCCTCAACATCTCGGCGTTTATCGTCGTGTGCGAGGCTTTCCTCCGCATCCGCCCCCATTTCGGCTTATGGCTAAAGACTTTCAACGTCAAGCCAAAGGTGGTGCCCGGCAGCCAGGCGGAGTGTAGCGGCGCCATGGTTGGCAAGATGGCCAACGTCCTATGGCTCGAGGGCTCCTTTGTGGAGACCCTGAAGGGGTGGCAATCAGGGTGGTTTTACATCACCGAGCCGCGCAACACCGAATGGGTCGCCCCCCTGAGTTCCGACCCCCCCCCCCACGCGGCTCACCTCCTGGAAGGAGACAGGCCTGTCTTGGGGTAAAAAAGGAGAGCTGACCGGACTCCAAACATGCATCCAAATCCTGGTGGACAAGAAGCTCAAGCTTGTCAACGTAGTCCAGGTTATGCTTGTCCGCCTGATCCTCCCGTGTCAAGGACGGGCCTTCAACCTTTGAGAATTCGACCCGGCGCAGCATCAAACTCTTAACAGGCTCTTCGACACGACGTATGAAGATGCCTGGAGGGTGCTTTTCAAGGGCGCCGAGGCTCCCGCATCCGTTGACGAGGATCGCGGATTCAGTACTCAGCATCATGCTCATGTGGTAAGCTGTTTTTCTCCTTTTACATGGTATCAGTTTTTCATAGTTTGACTCTATGCGGGATCTGAGTTCCCTTATCTTGGATAGGATTGGGTGGTGACGTCCGGACAGATCAACTATCCGGCTCCTCTGCCCGAAGGCCCAGCGGATGTTCGCTTGGCGAAGCTGCTGGTTCCGGCGCCCTATGTGGTGCCGGAGAAGAAGGCCACGAAAAGGGCCACGGGGACTCGAAAGAGTGCCCGACGCCAGGAGGTGTCGGATTCGCCATCCGGCGGTCCCGAAGCGCCTTCCTCTCATGAAGACGAGGAGGAAGAAGAAGAGACCTCTCCCCCTCCAGTGGGAGGAGAGAAGAAAAGGAAGGCCGCCCTCTCCGAGGAGGCCGGAGGGTCCAAGAAGGGGAAAACCCTTCCCCCGGACCGCTCCACCGACGCCGCCGACGACGAAGAAGAGTGGCAGCCCAGGGCCAAGCCCCTGGCGAAATCGTAAGTGTCCGGATACCGGGGTAGTTTATAGTATTTGTTTTTCATTCAGCTTTCCCTTATGTCGAATATGTTTATACAACCCACCTAAAGACCGGCTCAACGCATCGTCGAGCGGCTCACTGGACCCGTCGGAGGTGAACTCACTTCCGATGGCTTCATCCCCCCGCCCTGCGGATGACACCAAAGTGTTGTCCCAACAGGTTCCAAGCCGGGAGGAGGTGGTCCTGGAGGCGCCGCAAGGCGACCTCCCGGACTCCAGGAGTAAAGGGGACGAAACCCCCCAGGGCTCCAAGTCCGGCTTAAGGCCGAATGCAGCTCCGGAATCTTCAAGGGTTCCAGAGTCCGGCGAGCGATCTCCTTCGAAGAGGAGCAAGCCTATCGTGCCGGTGTCCTCCGTCCAACCGGAGGCGCCGGACAATATGTTGGAGGCGCTCCAAGGTGCCTCCATCGACAAGGGGCACCGCACTATTATGAGTGCGGTGATCCAGAAGGTTCAGTCCGCCAAAAGCAGACTGACTGAAGCTTGTTCAAGCCTTTTAACAGGCTTTGAGGTAAGTAAAGAATGTTCAAATAATGCTACCGCATAGACAGTAGCCCCTGATGCTTTGTCGGGTGTTCGGGAAGAAAAGCCAAATAGAGGATCAAAGAATTCGTAGGAGTCTAACAAAAGGAGTCAATATGCGTATGCAGGCTTCTCTGATAGCGTCTGCCGCACTGACTGCGGAAGTGGACGTGCTGAAGCAGAGTCTCGAGAAGTCCGAGCAAGAGCTCGGGCGTGCCAAGAAGCAGCTCGAGGAGAAGGAAGGTAAGAAATACCATGTTTGAATATGTATATAAAAAGGTGCAATTGCAAAAAATGACAGGATTGACATGGCTATTGCAGGGGCCATGTCTGAGGTGGTGACCCTTAAGCAAGCGCCGCTCGAGGCCGAGAAGAATGCGGCTGTGGAGCGCACCAAGCGGGAGAGGTATGAGGCTGAGGTTGGCAAGGTGCGGCAAGAGCTCCAGGTTCTCATGAAAAAACATGAGAGTTTGGAGCTTGACTCGAAGACGCGAGCGTCCGAGCTCGCGGCAGCTATAGAAAATGCCAAGTCTGCCAAGGCCGAGTCCCAGAAGACCCTCCAGGAGTTGGATGAGGTGAAGAAGATTGCGGCGGGTAAATCATTCTTTATGCAAAGCAAACACATAAACGTGAGTTACCTGTTACTTACCCGAATCCGGAGCTCTCTAGGAGCGTTCGCAGATCTTCCCCGGAGTGTATCTGATGCCGCCGCATTCTATCGAGCCGAGGAGGGCAGCTCGACGGAGAAGGTGTTCTGGTCTCAGTACGCTGAGGCCGGACACCCCGTGCCCCTGAGCGACCAGCTGAAGCAACTGGTCGAGCTCCACAAGGCGGCCGAACAGGCCATGAAGGGCCTCCTAGTTCGGCTGTGGCCTGGAGAGGCTCTGCCTGGGAGCTATTTCGGGCTGGTGCGGCGGCTGGTGGAGGCCTGTCCGAGGCTTGAAGACATCAAGCGCTCCGTCTGCATTGAAGGTGCCCGTAGGGCCCTTGCCCGTGCTAAGGTGCACTGGGGCAAGCTGGATGCGGAGAAGCTTGTGAAGGACGGGCCACCGCCGGGGAAAGAGCATCGCAAGCCCGAGAATTATTATAAGGATGTTCTGAAGGGTGCCCGCCTTGTTGCGGATGAATGTACCAAGGATGTATTTTTTGAGTAAAACCCGCTCGTGTTATCCTGTGCGCTGAAAACTTGTTCATATGCGCTAAGCAATGCTGCTTGAATTTAAAATATTACCTTCTGTGCGGCTGTTTATCAATACTGAGAGATGGCGAGTCGTCGGCTTCTGCCCCCATGCCGCTAGTGCTGGGGTGTTCGGGGATAAACCTGGGCGCTCTTTTTCCCATATTTGGGTCCTTCGAGGGAGGCGCTCAGCCCAACGAACGAGGCAATCGGACTATAATGCGTGAACACTCTCACTTAGCCATAGAATTCTATAATTTTAAATTTCGGCGAAGCCCCTAGTATTCGGAAGACCGATTTCGGGGCGCTATCCACGCCTTGGCCGGACAGAGCCGACTCCTCGCCCGAAGCGGCATAAGTCTTTAGGGACTCGAAAAAACCTCTCGAACAGCGACCAGCTCTCGCTTCATCATGACAGTCAGTTTTAGCTTTCTCCACTGAGGTGCTCGGCCCAGCTCAACTGGGGCACAATCGCAGTGGTTCTCCTAGTGCTACCTTAGCCGATATAGCGGAACGTAAGGCACCAAAACATAGGAGCCGGGCAAACCCAACTATTGACCCAAGACATGATTCGGAGCCGATGCATATAATGCTATAAGTTCGGGGTGCCGCACTTGTTAAAGTGTTCGGACTTCTCACACCATGTTGAGGGGTACTGAAGCCCCTGGCGTATTTTGGCCGTACCAAAGTGTACGGGTGCAACATGTCATTAAGGAACATATATATATATATATATATATATATATATATAAGGTAATGCAGAAAATAGACAAAAGCTATGCATTGTTCATTAAAATAGCTGCGATCAAAGCAGAACGATACAAGTGATGTAATAAACGAAAAGTTGGACTATTTAACATGTCTGCTTCAGGGGCAAGCTGCGGGATAGTATGCGAAACGGGTATACTGCTCATGATAGAGACCACCTGGGATTTCCGTAATGCGGCATGGCTTGTCTGCTTTCCTAGTCCTTGCATCGTTTGTGCAGCAATTGAACTGCCGAACAAGCCTTTCGAAGAGTAGAGTCCTGGAATTAAGAGAAAAGTGTAAAAAAAGTCGGCAACCCCTGGTGCGGTTTAAGCCGTGTTTTGGGCGTGCCGTGATGGTGCCCCTCCCCCTATGCCCATGGTATTTCCAGAGCGTAGTTATGGACACGAAGTACTGGCGTCGCCTTTTTGCGAGGGTTGGGGTTGGGGCCGCATTGCTATGCCTGCTCGGAACGTGCCAGGCGGTCTTGTTGTAGGTTACTTCGGGCGCGCTTGACGGTGTCCAGTCGTTGAATGGAAGGACTGGGGAACTGCCTGGAGAGGCTGCTTTGTACTTCCGTTGCGAGGGCCGCCGTGTGCTCCTCCGTTCGGAGGGAGCGTTCGGTGTTTCCATTGACCGTAATTACTCCTCGAGGGCCTGGCATCTTGAGCTTAAGGTATGCGTAGTGCGGGACCGCATTGAACTTGGCAAATGCGGTTCGCCCGAGCAGTGCATGATAACCACTGCGGAACGGGACTATGTCGAAGATTAACTCCTCGCTTCGGAAATTATCCGGAGATCCGAGGACCACTTCAAGTGTGACCGAGCCTGTGCAGCTGGCCTCTACACCTGGTATTACGCCTTTAAAGGTCGTTTTGGTGGGCTTAATCCTCGAGGGATCTATGCCCATTTTCCGCACTGTATCCTGGTAAAGCAGGTTCAGGCTACTGCCGCCGTCCATAAGGACTCTAGTGAGATGAAATCCGTCAATAATTGGGTCGAGAACCAATGCGGCGAATCCGCCATGACGGATGCTAGTGGGATGGTCTCTTCGATCAAAGGTGATCGGGCAGGAGGACCATGGGTTGAACTTTGGGGCGACTGGCTCTACCGCGTATACGTCCCTTAACGCGCGCTTCCGCTCCCTTTTGGGGACGTGGGTGGCGTATATCATGTTCACCGTCCGCACTTGTGGGGGAAAACCCTTCTGTCCATTGTTGTTCGGCGGCCGGGGCTCCTCGTCGTCATCGCTATGCAACCCCTTGTCTTCATTGTCAGCGCTTAATCTGCCTGCCTGCTTGAACACCCAGCAATCCCTGTTGGTGTGATTGGCTGGCTTTTCGGGGGTGCCGTGTATTTGGCACAAGCGGTTGAGTATTCGGTCCAAGCTGGACGGGCCCCTAGGATTCCTTTTGAATGATTTTTTCCGCTGACCGGATTTAGAGCCTCTGAATCCGGCATTAACTGCCGTATCCTTAGCATTGTCGCCGTTGATGCGGCGCTTCTGTTGGTTGCGACGCGACCTGCCACTAATGTCCCTGATGTCCGAACTACCAGGGTTCTTGGTCATATTGTTGCTACGAGCAAGCCAGCTATCCTCTCCCGCGCAAAAGCGGGTCATGAGTGCCGTGAGTGCTGCCATAGATTTCGGCTTCTCCTGTCCTAGGTGCCGGGCAAGCCACTCGTCACGGATATTATGCTTGAAGGCTGCTAAGGCCTCTGCGTCCGGACAGTCGAGTATTTGATTTTTCTTTGTTAGGAACCGTGTCCAGAATTGCCTGGCCGATTCGTCTGGCTGCTGAATTACGTGGCTTAGGTCGTCAGCGTCTGGGGGTCGCACATAGGTGCCCTGGAAATTGTCGAGGAATGCGGCTTCCAGGTCCTCCCAACAGCTGATTGACCCTGTTGGCAGGCTGTTAAGCCACTGCCGGGCTGGTCCTTTAAGCTTGAGTGGGAGGTATTTGATGGCGTGGAAATCATCGCCGCGGGCCATGTGGATATGAAGGAGATAATCCTCGATCCATACCGCGGGATCTGTTGAGCCATCATATGATTCGATGTTTACGGGTTTGAAACCCTCGGGGATTTGATGATCCATTATTTCGTCTGTGAAGCACAATGGGTGTGCGGCGCCTCTGTACTGGGCGATATCATGACGTAGCTCCAATGAGCTTTGTCTACTGTGTTCGGCCCTGCCGAATTTGTGGCCGGCGTGACGGTTATCGTCTCGAGCCGTGGGGCGCCTACGCGATCCGTAGATCGATCTTGTTTGCCTTGCCTTGTCCTCCAACATGTCTCGTAAGTCTGGCGCATATTCCCGTGCCTTTCTACGAGGTGCGGCTTGGGTGGAGGGCCATGAGGCCTCTCTCTTGCGGCCACGAGGTGGCCTGTCGGCCGCGTCGAGTGCTTCCTCCTCTAATCGGGGTAGCAACCTACGCTTCGGGTAGCACTTGGAGGGGCGTTCGGGTTTATGCTCTTCGGCCGCAAGGACTTCAGTCCATCTATCGACTAGCCGATCTTGATCAGCTTTAAGCTGCTGCTATTTTTTCTTGAGGCTTCTTGTCGTGGCCATAAGCCTGCGTTGAAAACGCTCTTGTTCGACGGGATCCTCCGGCACGGCGAATTCGTCGTCGTCGAGGCTTGCCTCGTCTTCGGAGGGAGGCATACAATTATCGTCCTCGACCTCTCTGTCGGCCGCTCTCTCATGAGGGCTGGTTTCTCCATCCTCCTGTGCTAAATCTTGCTCGGGGGGATGTTCTTCGGCGCTTTCCGGGGTATTATTATCTCCCGTGCTGGAATCGCCGTTTTTGTGTTGGCGGGATTTTGAGCGGCGCCGCTGACGCCGGCGCTTTTGCTGTTTCTTGGAGGGGTCATCCTCCGCTGTTCCATCGCCCTCTCCCTCTTTTGGGGTGTCCACCATGTATATGTCATATGACGAGGTGGCTTTCCAGGGCCTAGTAGGCGCTGGTTCTTCATCATCTCCTTCATCGGCGTCCATACCGTCGATGTCTTCGGAGTCAAAGTCGAGCATGTCGGTTAAGTTGTCGACAGTGGCTACAAAGTGGGTGGTGGGTGGGTTTTGAATTTCTTCATCGTTCGTACCCCAAGCTTGCTGACCATAGTCTGGCCAGGGCTCTCCCGACAAAGAGAGAGACTTCGTTGATTTCAGGATATCGCCGAAAGGCGAGTGCTGAAAGACATCCGCGGCCGTGAACTCCATGATCGGCGCCCAATCGGATTCGCTCGGCAGGGGCGCGGAGGGTTCAGAGTCCGGAGAAGAATCCGGCTCCATGGAGTCACGAGTCTTGTAGAGTACGGGGCTGGTGTTCGGCTCAACCGCCGTTGGGATCGCAGCCCCCGAGGCGGCGTCCAACTGCCCATCCTCGATCGGCACGGTCGGCTTCGAACCAGGGGCCGGAGCCGATGCAGGTGCGACCTCCAGGGCTCTGTTCGGCGGCAGAGCTAGATCATGCTCGTCGTGACAGAGCGGCGCGCTCGGCAGTGGTTCGAATCCGTCGAAGATCAAGTCCCCGCGGATGTCGGCCGTGTAGTTTAAACTTCCGAATCTGACCTGACGGCCAGGGGCGTAGCTTTCGATCTGCTCTAGATGGCCAAGTGAATCGGCCCGCAGTGCAAAGCCGCCAAAGACGAAGATCTGTCCGGGGAGGAAGGTCTCACCCTGGACTACATCGTCATTGATGATCGTAGGAGCCATCGGGCCTGACGGCGACGGCATAGAGGAACTCTCAATGAAAGCACCAATGTCGGTGTCAAAACCGGCGGATCTCGGGTAGGGGGTCCCGAACTGTGCGTCTAGGCCGGATGGTAACAGGAGGCAGGGGACACGAAGTTTTGCCCAGGTTCGGGCCCTCTCGATGGAGGTAAAACCCTACGTCCTGCTTGATTAATATTGATGGTATGGGTATTACAAGAGTTGATCTACCACGAGATCAGAGAGGCTAAACCCTAGAAGCTAGCCTATGGTATGATTGTTGATGTGTATGTTGTCCTACAGACTAAAACCCTCCGGTTTATATAGACACCGGATAGGGTTAGGGTTACATAGAGTCGGTTACAATGGTAGGAGATCTGAACATCCGTATCGCCAAGCCTGCCTTCCACGCCAAGGAAAGTCCCTTCCGAACACGGGACAGAGTCTTCAATTTTGTATCTTCATAGTCCAGGAGTCCGGCTTGAAGGTATAGTTCGGCTATCCGAACACCCCCTAATCCAGGACTCCCTCACTTGGCATCATCTTTCTTGGTTCTTGTTTGGCTTTTCTCTTTGTGAGTTTTTGAGCTTGTGGTCATCTTCATGACAAACCCAAGTTCATCGAAAATGGAGCTCGTATGCATCATCTTTGCGTTTTCGGTGTTGGAGATTTTGCCGGTTCATATTTAGGGAAGGTACTCTTCCTCATCCTATTAATATTTATTCTCCATTGCTAGTTATTGTCGTCTTCTATCCAACAAGCTTGATTTTGCTGATTTCGGAGCCCGTTTGCAAAAGTTATGACAGTTTCAGTCTTACCTAGTTCTTCTGTTTTGCTTGGGCTATTTTGCAGCACCCAAGCGGTAGTACTACTTGGTACCACGGTAGTACCACTTCATGCGGTACGTCCATTATGGTCTACCGCAACTACTTCCGCTTGGGAAAATGCTTCTAGAACTCATCACGAATTTCATGGTAGTAGAGAGCGGTAATACCGCTCTAAGCGGCAGTACAACTTCCGAGCGGTAGTACCTCTTTAAGCAGTAGTAGAGCGGTAGTACCTCTTCAACCGGTAGTACTGCTCCCCAAGCGGTAGTAAGAGGAGATCTAAATCTATTCTTCCACCAATTATTTTCTCCTCTGAGTGAGGGGAACCCTTTGGATCTATACCTTGGAGTTCTTCATGCTCTGTTCTTGTGTTATTCCTCTCATATTCCTCCATAGCATTAGTTGTTGTGGCGCGACTTGGGAGAGAAGGACTTCGGCACTCCGTGTGCCGTTGCGATTGCATTTGGTGCAGTTCTCCATGGTGATACGTGGAAGTGAAAGTTGAGTAGCTTACTACTCTTGGGTGCTTCATCCCCTAGAGCATGTTCCTCTTGGGTGCTTGGGCGCCTTAGACGATTGGTGGTGTCACGGAGCTCAATCATTATGGTGGAAAGCTCCAGGACAAGCGCCGGGATCTCCAATTAAGTTGTGGAGATGGCCCCGAGTAATTTGTACGGGTTCCGGTGACCGCCCCCAAGGGTTTCCAATTGTACAGGTTCGGTGACTGCCCCCAAGGGTCGCCATTTGTACGGGTTCGGTGACTGCCCTCAAGGGTCCCTTAGTGGAATCATGGCATCTTGCATTATGCAAGGACGTGAGAAGATTACGGTGGCCCTAGTGGCATTTTGGGGAGCATTGTGCCTTCACACCACTCCAAATAGAGATTAGCATCTGCAAGGGTGTGAATTTCGGGATACATCATCGTCTTCACATGCCTCGGTTATATCTTACCCGAGCCCTTTACTTATACACTTTACTTTCTGATAGCCATAGTGTTTCATATTATATATCTTGCTATCACTTAGTTGTTTATCTTGCTTAGCATACGTTGTTGGTGCACCTAGGTGATACTAGTTGTTTTAGGTGTTGTGCTTGACAAATTAAACGCTAGTTTTATTCCAAATTTAGCATAAACCATAATTGTTTTAAAGCGCATATTCACTCCCTATTAGGCGACATCCACGATCTTTCAGCAATGTTGATGTAGAAGGCCCTCTGTGATCGATTCACCCTCCGGCAGAGTATCGGAAAAGGTCTCTAGATGGGATCACGGAAGAACAAAGACTTGCGGTGGCAGAAAAATTGTTTCGGTGGCTTCTCTGGGGGTTTCCCAATATTTGAGAATTTATATAGTTGGAATTAGGTCAGACGGAGCCACAAGGGGCCCACAAGGCATCAGGGCATGCCTACGCCCTAGGGCACACCATGTTGCCTTATTGTCTCCTCGTAGGTCTTCTGGTCCATCGTCGAACCTTCTATGGTCTCTTATGTCCAAAAAAGATCATCAAAAAGTTTCATCGTGTTTGGACTCCGTTTGGTACATATTTTCTGTAAAACCAAAAACAAGCAGAAAACAACAACTGGCACTAGGTACTGAGTTAATAGGTTAGTCCCACAAAATGATATAAAATTACATATAAAGTATTTATGATTGATAATATAATAGCATGAAACAAAAAAATTATAGATATGTTGAAGACATATCAACATACAAAAATTCATCATGAAACAACATTTTCTTGGCAGACGAGACAAAAGAAAATATAAAAAATCAATGCTTTAAAATGCTATTTATGAAAGCAGTTTGGATTCCTGATTTTGTTTTTCTTGTTATGTCTTCCACGAATGTCATTTCATGATGAGAATTTCAAGCACTCAAAACATTTGTCAAAGCTTGCACATTTGTTTAGATTTTTTTTCATTTTCTTCGCATTTTACTTTTCACCCCGATCTCAAATGAGCGCGGGGGTAGAAGAGGACTTTCGCTCACATTAAGTTTTGTTTCATGGACATTCACATCATCCTCATTATCCCTACCGAGAAAGGTAACACATGGACACCATGCTAGTCGTCCAATGTGAATGCATCTTAGCTTGTCGGTTTATTTTTTAGTACACAACGAATGCAACTCCGCAAAGAATTAAGCACAAGTGGGAGATGAGTAAAGAGTAAAACAAATGGTTCACATTATAATTGTCATATCCAATTAGAGCAACTCAATGAACTCATAGCTCACACTAAATTTAACCCCACATTTGGTTGGAATTTGTGGCTATAACACCACTAAGCTTCAGGGGCGAGAGAGCTGCTCACCATTGTGTTTTACCCGACCCTCTGCACCAAGGGATGTGGCATGTCGTGTCCTAGTCAATAATCATCAAATGATAATGATGTGATGCTACGCTTGGTGACTCTAATACAAGAGAGAAGAGCATAAATCAATAAAAAAATCCCATTGGACGAGAATGTTGCATACGATGTAGGAAGAACGAAGAAAGGTGCCCCGAAGTAAGTTTTGAACTGATATAAACCAAAGAGCTTTCCACGGATCAGAAATATGTCGACAAAGTACCTATAATAATCACTCTTACTCTCTTAGCGGTTGTTTGATAGCAAACATTAGCGCTTGATTTACAGACAATGAGTTTTTACTTGATATTTTATTAAAACTAGTTCTATTATGCTTTTGTTCTTGTTAATAATCAGTTTATAGAAGTTTGCATTTGGATTGAAAAATGTGTTTGTCCAGTTTCTATACAAACTATTTTTTATCCTACCATGACATTTTGTTGCGGTATCCAAATACATGAGAGCTGATTCGTCGGCTGTCAAACTCACAAAATGATAGCCCAGTATACACTCATGTAGATAGCCACAGAGGGCAAAAACTTGAACACACATACAGAAGCCAAGGAGCTGACCTCGATGGGTGCAACTGACTGGGTGGACGGCGCGAAGGCAGCGGCAGACGTGGCACAAGAGAAGGGCAACCTCGATGTGTGGCACACCAGTGAGCCCGTCGCGGCTGTCATCGCGTCATAGACGTCTGCAGGTTCTTCTTTTACACCGATGAACATGCCCACAAGGACCAATATGAGAGAGAGGAAAGAGATATAAGAATCACGTTCCTAGAAAAACAACTAATAGTCGTTTTTTCTACAAACGGAGAATTTTGCACATTTCACGGATTAGTTAGATTAACCAAAAGTGATTTTGTCTATTTTATATAGAACGGATTCTCTACGTTCCACGCTCCAAATAACCCCTTAGATATTCTCCAAAAGAAAAAACATCAGTCCCTTAGATTGTGGGTAGAAAAAGAGATCTTAGTTCGTTTGGAGAAGAAGAACTCTTTGATCCCATGTATAAAAAAAACTCTTTGATCCTCGAAAAGGGTAGAAGGGAAAGAACCTTTTGAAACCGCATCCCTTTTGCGCCTCCGGTACAGGCACCCGCCGTGCGCCGTCGACCACGAGAAACAGGGAATCAGGATCTTTGGCTACCGACCACATGCCACATGCACATCGAAAACAAACCAAATCCATCTGCCCCATTAATCAGTTTTTATTCCGCCGGAAACCCCAGCCAAAAATACGCAGCAGCCACAGAAAATCTCCAGCAAGACCACTACTCCACCTTCTCCTCCTCCCTCCTCCCCTTCGTCTTCCCCCGGCCCGTTACGCTCCCTGCCCCGTTCCTCCCAGTCGCCGCCGCCCTCCTCCTCCGCCGCCGCAGTCGTCTCATCCTCCGCCGTCCAGATCCGTCCTGCTGCGCGTCCGTCCACGAGCAAGGCTCCTAGATTAGCGAGAGCTCCTCCCCCGCGAGATCCGCCATCGCCGTCTCGGCGCCCGCAGCACCTTCTTCCGGAGGCGATCCGCCCCTCGAACCACCGCCGGCGCGCCGTCCAGGTAACGCTGCTGCCCGGGTTACCCTCTGTTCGGCCTCGTACCGTCGCGGCGAAGCTTCCCGGCAGCTCGATCTTTAGGGTTGGTAGCTACTAGCTGCTCCAAACCGGTCGATTGGTCATCGTAGCTTATGGCGTGGTGATTCGGTTGCTGCTAGCGGACAAGTTGTTCGCCGGATTGAAGCCTGTTGCCCTTGCGGCCCAGCTAATCAGTGTCGCTCAGCTACCATGATGAACTATAAGCGCGCGCTAGCGATTTTGGTTCGATTTGAGGGACCTGAGCTTGATAAGCTTCGCTTGAGCTTTGTGCACCTGTCCCGAGTTAGACTCTGGATGCTAGGGTATATTTTTTCATGCTTAGTCCAGGTTGCCAATGCTGGACTGAACGAACTTCCCGTTTCACTAGGGATGGCCTAATTCATGACTCCTGTGTGTCTACTAGAGCTTACTCTATGGCTATGGAGCTGTGGACTTTGCTTTCCAGGTTTCAGTATGCTTTCTGGTGCTGCTTGTTGGTCACATTTGTTGGGTTTGGGCATCTCCTAAAATGGTCATTTTATGTTTGTGCTATGTTGATCTTTACTCTGCAGTTAGCCTATATCCTCCATTCGTGTGTTCACAATGTTGAAGACTTCCTATTCTTTGTTTTGCAGCTTATAACGGTGCACTTGGTGTGAGCCAGCTTGGGTGGCGTTGTGGTATCTGCTTCATTATCGTCTTAGCCTATATTTGCCCTTGGACCAAAGGCCGTTTGAGATTGATAATATGAAATAAAGAATCATACAACGTCCATGCATTCATCTGCAGATGTAACCATGCTGATGGTTTTTCTTGGGCACACCTATATGGTGTTCTTGACACTGCCTTCCGTGCTCCAATTCTATGCAAACCGTAAGATTGTTGCTGTTACTTCTGACGTTCTATAAGTTTGGACCATGGAGCGTGCACCACGTAACAGGGGATTTCCAACTGATCCCAAGGAATATAAGTTATATGAGGAAGTTGGAGAAGGAGTTAGTGCCACAGTTTACAGGGCTCTTTGTGTCCCGCTCAATACTTTTGTTGCCATCAAAGTTCTTGACCTTGAGAAGTGCAGTAGTGACCTGGTGAGTAGTTTGCAATTTATTGTTGTCCGCAAAAAAAAAGTTCAAATATATTTCATGACATTACCTTGTCTGTCGATCCTTTTTGTGATAAATTGATTATTGTTATGATAACAACTACTTTACGTCGAGCATGTGATACAATCCATAATCCAAAGGCCTAGAAAAATAAATATTGAAGTGTTATAAGGCTCTTGTGTATTGATGAGCAACGATATGGTTTGGTCATGTGGATAGACCTTATTCTGTTGTGTATTAGGTTTTTGATTGAGATCCTGGAATCCCAATGTGAGTGTAGCGTATGTATATGTTACAGTTTACCAAAAATGCATATGAGCTTACTTCAATGTAGACTATTACGCCGCTTCAATATTTTCTTTAGAATGTTTTGAACAAGCTATGAATCTGCTTCTGTCTAATCAGTTTGAGCAAAGAATAATGCGCACATGAAACTATCAATGGGCCATCTGTTACCTTCCTCATCTGGTTGCCAGCTATGCTATTCTTTCAGCAAATGTTACCTTTCAAACAACAATTCGGTTTTTCTTTCATTGAACTGTCTACTGTAGAAATGCGGACTACATTCTTGGCAGTGGAATTTTTCTATGTTTAGTTAACGAAAAAAATTCTATTATTCCAATTTTTGATATAAATATAATCCTGTTTGTAGCCTTGTATGTATGTTTCTAGTAATGCTTTGGTTGCACTTTTTTGTTTGTGAATTGGTAACTTTATGTTTGATAAGTGACATATGCATAGGTTCTCTTCCTTCAGACAGTTATTCGGGCTTACTGCTTATCTTCAATATGGACATGCTTATTTCAACCTAATTATATGTATTTGGTTAGTTTTTTGTTTGCCTGTCTTCCTCACCTTTTGGAATTATCATTCTTCAGGATGGAATAAGGCGGGAAGTACAAACCATGAGCTTGATTGACCATCCTAATCTTCTTCGCGCATGTTGTTCATTTGCAAATGACCATCAACTTTGGGTTGTCATGCCTTTCATGGCTGCTGGATCTGCCCTGCACATAATAAAAACTAATTTTCCAGATGGGTTTGAGGAAGCAGTCATTGCCACACTTTTGTGGGAAGTTCTCAAAGCTCTTGTCTACCTACACTCTCAAGGGCATATTCACAGAGATGTAAAGGTATATACTTCAGAGTTCTTTGAATCCATAATTATCTTCTGAAGCATCTAGCATAACAGAATCAAGTTGATTTGTCTTTATCTGGTTTATTAAGAAACTAATTACAGTCCACATGTTTACCATTTTAGATATTTCATTCATCATCCAGAACTGTTCCCCTTGCAAACGACCTTATTAGTTGAATTTCTTGTAGCCTTGTATTAAATGTTGAACTATTCAGTTGTTGCCTTTGCCTTGTGCTATGCACCCTATCTTTGAGGGCTGGGGGTCAGACCACATGTCATCCCCTCAAAGGGTGGTGCGTCGATAGTTACGGCTGCTTCTCTGTGGCTTGCGACATAAGATTTTTGTTCCAAGAGGGAGACAAATGCATCTTTATCATGTATTGCTGGTAGAACAGTATGATGAGAGGAACCAGAAGAATGGTCAGGGCACTTCAGTTTTAATGCTATTGAGGGCAGAGGAGATTGCCAACTAGTTTCATTAAGATGTTTGTCTAGAGAACGACTAGTCTCTTACCGTGTTGTCAACTAACCAAGTGATGATTTGTCACCTGGCTGGGATTCCCAAGCATTGCCCAGGGTGACAAGTGGTTGCATGGTTGGATGCCTAAATCCTTGTTGTGCCTAGTCAGTACTCCCTCCGTTCCTAAATACAAGTCTTTGTAGAGATTTCACCATGGACCACATACGGATGTATGTAGATGCATTTTAGAGTGTACATTCACTCATTTTGCTCTGTATGTAGTTCATAGTGGAATCTCTACAAAGACTTATGTTTAGAAACGGAGGGAGTAGTTGGCAAGGCAACATTGGTCAAATAAGGAAGAGCATGCAGATAGCCAATATTTTGTACTGGCATTTATTTGCTTTACCAATTACCAATTATTGGCTGTGCGGAATATGGGCTTGCTATAAATGTTGGGGCTGATCCAAAATAAAGTTTGTTGGTCTGGCACCCATTGGCTAGGCACAAATGTGCATCCAACCGACAACCGTGTTACCACTTGCCATGGTTAGGGCCCTAACAAGACGGGTTTTTGGCACTGGTTTTGCACACCCCTGTTTTCACGTTATTGGCTGCCATGTGACATTTGTTGATTCTCTTATCCCTTTCTCTCTCCATGCGAGTATATCGTTAGGGCAATCAACGTTGTGCATGTTCTAAATAACAGGTAGCAAATAGGAATGATAACATTGATGTTTAGTTACTATATTTACTTAGACCATTCTTTGTTTGCATGTTCTAAATTATGTTCGAAATTACTAATCCATTTCAGGCTGGAAATATCCTAATAGATACAAATGGAGCTGTTAAGCTAGGAGACTTTGGAGTATCTGCCTGCATGTTTGACACTGGGAATAGACAACGAGCTAGAAATACATTTGTTGGGACCCCTTGCTGGTAATGTCTTGCGAACATTTAGGTTTAGTGGCTCATATCCATTGTTCACATTGTTCTCTGCTTATGTTATTTATGTTAAAGCATACATGACCCCATGCATCTTGCAGGATGGCTCCTGAAGTCATGCAACAACTGCATGGCTATGATTACAAGTAAGTCCATGTCTAGTAACTCTAAATCTGACTATTTAAGTATCCTAACTGATTAAGCTGTTTCTCCTTTTTTTCCAATCACAATTTACAAACAGAGCTGACATCTGGTCCTTCGGGATAACAGCATTAGAACTAGCACATGGTCACGCTCCATTTTCGAAGTACCCTCCAATGAAGGTACGTAAGCATATCTGTTTTCCGTTAATTAACCTACTTCAAGTTACTCTGTTACAGAATGATAACATTGCATGCTACACTTATTCCATTGCAGGTGTTGCTTATGACGTTGCAAAATGCACCACCAGGTCTAGACTACGAGAGGGATAAAAGATTTTCGAAGGTTCTTTTTTTCTATTTACAGCGCTCCTTTTGTAGATAATTGATATTTATATTGATTATTATGTGCATGTTATTTGCAGTCTTTTAGGGACTTGGTTGCTGTATGTTTAGTCAAGGATCCACAGAAGCGTCCCTCTTCAGAAAAGCTGTTGAAACATTCGTTTTTTAAGCAAGCGCGATCAGCTGATTTTTTGGCAAAGAGTATTCTTGAGGGACTTACTCCACTGGGCGACCGCTTTAGGGCGTTGAAGGTGCAGAACAGTGTTTACGGGGTGGCATGACATTGTTGTAACCAGCCTGACTATATTTTACTCTTCTGTAGGCAAAAGAGGCTGACTTACTTCTCAATAACAAGCTTGGTCCAGAGAGCAAGGAGCAGTTATCACAGGTTAGAGCTTGCTCTT
This sequence comes from Triticum aestivum, assembly GCF_018294505.1. Lineage (NCBI taxonomy): Eukaryota > Viridiplantae > Streptophyta > Magnoliopsida > Poales > Poaceae > Triticum > Triticum aestivum. Next base: position 209,643,072 of record NC_057812.1, read on the forward strand.
TGGTTATGTGTAATCTTGCGCCTTCCGAATATGGAAGTCAGTGCTGATCTTTTCCACTGTTTTGTCAGATATGTCTTAGATTTGTGTTTTTACCAGGTTCTTAGATTTGTTAAATGGGTTATGTGAGGTTGACTCGAGGTTTGCCTCCTTCAAATAAAGGAAATTATTTTTGCAGTCGTTGCTGATCTCCTATATTATTTTATTTTTATCTAATTACTCTTGGTATTAAATTACTTGGTTTTTAAGGAAGCTCTTGTTCTGTTAACTGATAGGCAATCTCTTTCTGTGGGCTTACTATGGAAATATTTTACTACAGCTGTTTAGAACTTGGAATTGTCGTAGTAGCAAGTACATGGTTATAGTTCTCATTTATCTATATTAGCCTGCTGGAGTACACAAATTGTTTGTTCTTTCTTTATTTTGATTTGAAGTATCAGTACAGTTTTTTCTATCAGTTCTTACTAACACAAGTATTTGCCTTTCAGAAAGAATACATAAGGGGCATCAGTGGCTGGAATTTTAATCTGGAGGACTTGAAAACCGCAGCTGCCCTTGTAAGAGCTCATTTTCCCCTTCTACTAGCTGATGCAGATGGAGCAATAATCAGCCTCCTGCCGCAAACCGTCGCAGACACAACAAAATGTTCGTGAGGAACCTGTGTTCTCTAATCTTTAAATTTATTTATTGGCAGTTAGACAGTTCAAATGGCACATACCATTTTGATGGTGCCAACAACAAAGATAGGAATGGGCTACAAGACGTTTATAATGAATCAGAAAATATTTATCAGGAAAGGGTTAACCATGGTGCTTCTGCAAGGCATGATGAGGTACTATGGTCATAATTATTGCTGTGACTTGGTAAAGTAGCCTAAAACTATTATATCATTGCCTAATTCTTCCGACTAACAGCATGAGATACAAGAAGTAGAAGATTTGGATGGAGATCTTGCCTCTTCCTTTCCAACCCGTCCCCTTGAGGCACTAAAGTAAGTTCTGGAGTTTGATCAGTCTACTACATGTATCCACCAAATTGAACAATCTTTTGATGTTATGAACAATGCTATAGTTTTATCTGCAATAATCTGTTTGACAAACTGTGATGTTTGTGACCCCAGAGCTCAGAATTTACTGCCTTTTAAACAACAACAACAACAAAGCCTTTAGTCCCAAGCAAGTTGGAGTAGGCTAGAGCTGAAACCTCCAACTAAATTATGTTTACCAACAGTATTGTGCAATCAATTTGGCAGTCTCTTGTACCGCGTGAAATACATCTGGTAATGATGGAGTTCATGGTTCTACAAAAAAATGAATCACTTATAGGGCCTGAAGCTAGTGTACATGGCTAAACGTAATTCAGATGATAATGTTTTGCATCTTTTGAGCTGTCACTTAAAAAACTAGTCAACTGTGAAGGATTCTCACTGACTAGTGACACAGGTCTTGCTTTGATGTCGGCGGTGATGATGATCCGGACCCTACTGCTACGAATTTGCCGGTACAACCAAGCATGGAGTCTATATCACCTGTGCAGCAGTTCTCAGAAATGGACCATAGTAGAAGTGACAACTGTAATGGTGAAAATCTGGAAAGAAGTGTCTCCGTACCCTCAAATTTGGGAAATAGTGTATATCCCAAGTTCTCAAGTGGTTCTCTTATTCCTGAGCATGTTCTTTCGCCTTACAAGAATGTTGGTAGTGATTCACGAAGGTAAACAACTTTTTTCCTTTTTTTCTTCTCTTCCTACATGCTAGCTACACCATTTTCCTTGGACTACAATTTCTTCATCTCAAATACAGAATAATGGGAATAATTTTACCGTGGATTCCATTAGTAGCCTTTGAAGAAGTGCAATTCCGCTGCTGCTACTATTCTAGCATTCCTCACTAGGCTTGGCTCACATCAACATTTCCTTGGTTGTTGGTGGCCATTTGTTTACTGAAATACTAGAAAAGAAATGTAAGGACATTGTTCTTTTGGGAGAGGCAAACTTTCAAGTCCATGTGGGGCATAGACTTGTAGTCTCCTTTTAAATTTTACTTGAAAATAGGGTCTGCAAAATTTATGTATGTATGTCAACCTAGCTTGTTTGGGACTAAAGGCTTTGTTGTTGTTGTTGTTGTTGTTTGTTGTTTTTATGTCAACCTAGCTTGAAATATTCTTTGGACCTCCCTTTGATCGTACAAATAAAATATTCTGATATTTGGTTTGGTGGACTCGTTACATAGAACATTCTGACTCATTTGGTAGAACATTCTCCATTTGTTGTTGTAGCCGATCTAGAAAATGGATACAAGCACAAAGAAGTACTGATTTGTTTTCAACTTTTGGCAACAATGTGGTGATATTGACACCTTCTGTTCATTGTATTATAGCTTCCTATTCTGGCCCACATTTTTTACTCTTCTCCATGTATTTTGTCTCATGTGGCTATCATTGTGGTAACACTTCAAATTTTGTAAAATGGAAGGAATGAATTTCATCAGAAAAATCCGAGCAGCAGAAACCGGAGTGGCCCTTTGTTTTTCCGTCAAATGAAGGACACACGCCCACATCTGTCTGGTAAGATGATCATGAGCCCTACATCTACCTCTCTCTAGTACTCTAGTAAGATGATCATGAGCTCTACATCACATCTCTCGTGATTAGATTCACATAAAATTGGAGTCTAGTATGCATGATTTGGCAACCAAAGTTTCATGTTATTTTAATAATTTTGAAATTATTTGAGGTCACCATCTAATCATCTCTTCTATTTATTACTTGGCAATTAATTTCACATGTCATGTTTGAACAGTTGCACCTGATGAGGCGTCGGAAGGAAATGTTGTCCAGCGAAGGGGGCGATTTCAGGTCACATCAGATAATCCTGGTCAAAAGGTACTGGGTTATTTGGCGTAGAGGTTACTGGGAACTAGGATAGTGAATAGTTAATTGTATTTGATATTTGTCTTAATTACGAGTCAAAATGAAACCTTGGATTGTCTTAGTAGAATTTACTTGGTAGCATTATTTAAACTGCACAAGTCCATTATGTTACTAAGAGCTGAAGTGATTGATTTACAATGTTTATGACTCTACTAGTAGACTGATACTGCCAGCAATCTGGGATGTTCATTGATTGTAACCTTTTTTTCTATGCTCTTGCCTCTTAGGAGGTTGTAACCAAAAAACTCATCTTCTCAATGAAATGAAATGCAAAGTCTTTGCATTTTCTCGAAAAATAAAAACTCTACTAGTAGACAAATCTGGAGCCTCAAGTTCTTTCGCATGGAAAACAACTTGTATGGTCAGTTGATTGATACCTCCAGACGACCACAATGCCTTGGTGGATGAAACTTGCTGGCTTCATTTTGCACATAATTAGAATCCTGAAGAATATTACTTCTGAAGCAACCCAGAGCATTCAATGTATATCTCACATGTTATTATCATTGTTCCTTCAAATATAGTTCGACCATGGTCCCACTCTCCCCAATAGATTTGCTAGGCAGGGGTTGCTGCAAGGGGGATATTATGTTGACATTTCCAGAAAATACACCCAGTTGTTTGTTTTGTGCAACTGTGCCTATTAATATTGCCTTTTCAGGTTTTAATTTGGACATGAATAATTTTAACTCTACTTGCCTACTCTTAGGTAGCTTCATCAGCAAGCAGCAACAGCAGGCCAAATTTACCAAGTGGAGTAACACGGCCAGCTTCCAATTCATCCACAATTCTACCGACACTACAATTCTTGATGCAGCAAAATTCTATGCAAAAGGTATTTTATTGCATTTATTATTTCAAAACACACAAAAAAATGTCAGCATTTTTACAATTCGTTGAATGAATTTACAGGAAGTGCTAAGTAGATTGATTTCTTCAATTGAGGAAACATCTGGTACGTATCATGAGAATTGTTTATGTTAAACTTCAATCTGATAATTTGACTGGCATACTGATATCTCATGTTCACGCGGGGAATGTTTTCTGGCAGATGCTTCCGATGCAAGTACAGTTGGTTTGTCTCAGGTGTGTCTGATGGAGTGTGTTCCATATGTTATTTCACATTTGACCTCAAGACATGTGAACTTTAAAGGTCAATTACTGTTAAGCAGATTTTCTTGTGATTGTTTTAACAAGTGCTTATATATGTTCAGTCATTTGGATCGCTTGCCAGAGAGAAGGGATTGGAGTCGTATGTCGTCCAACTACAGCGAAGGTATACTACCGTTCTCAGAGTGCTCCTCCGTATTCAAGGACTCTTAACTGAATTTGTGAAAATTTGCAGTGTCACAGAACTCTCTGAGGAAGTGCAGAGATTGAAGCTGAGAAATAATCAGGTAAATTGTCAGCAACCATATTTGGAGCTTTGCATTTGTTTTAATGGTTTGCATGATCTAAACAAAGAGATTCTTTACTTTTTGTAAGTTATGTTTTCGACTTTAAATCATGTGTCTGAGACATTGATTATTTTGTCTGCATGACAGCTTGAGCAGCAGATCAACGGGTTGTCGAAAAAAGACGAAAGGTTGCGAAGAGAGGGTAGTACCAAGCAATGATATATTATATTCCCCCCTAAGTCCCCGTTGTATAATTCAGCTCCCCAATTTTGAACCTGGTTAGTGAAATTAATTGTATTATGTTTCGAAATCAGGTAGTTGTATCAATTGTAATTGTAAGTATTTTAGCGAGTTCACATTATAGTATAATCTTTGATTTGTACAGCATGCTTTGTGTTATCGGTGAGGATTAGTTTCCGTCAACTACAATGTTTCGATAGCAACCGTTTGTGAACTTGTTTGCCCCCTTTCTCATTCTTTAGCGTGTGCATGGTTGAATGTTTCTTCTCTTGGTGTGCATTATTCTTGCAGCATGTAAATAAATGATAATACTGATTGCCCGTGTCGAATGAGCTGGAGCCAACAGTTACTACTTCCTTGGCGCCTTGGCGTCTTTGGTTTTAGGTACTCGCTACAGCAAGATAGGTAAGTCGGGCATGGATTTCTAGGTCTTCAATTTGACTAACAAAAGATGTATGCCAATAAAGTTATATACTCCAAACAGACGCTTGCTAAAGCACAAATCAAAGCGCACGGCCGAACGATACAAGGCAAGGCAGTGAGGAAGTCTTCTTATAAAGCAAATTTTGGGATAACCAGAAAAATGACAGTGAGGAAGTCTTCTTATAAAGCAAATTTTGGGATAACCAGAAAAATGACACTGGAGGAAAGCAAGGCGATTACGTTGCCGAAGGACGGCAGCATCGAAGGCCTGAAGACGTTGAAGTTCCATGACACGCCCATGACACCTAAGCTCCATGATAATGTCCTCAGGATGAAAGACGGCGCTAAGCGTTGTCGCTGTCCATCCGAGACGGACGAGGATTTTCACCCGGAACATGGCACATAGAGAAGAACCACAACAACGTTCTTGAAAAGAGAGCGACACTCTTGGGCACAGCCGGCACCAACGCCAAAGTGTGGTGCTTTCGATTGGCAGCCACTAGGTGCCAAGGACATCTTTGATGAGTACAAACCTTCAGACCCGAGTTTGGGTGTCATTGCCACAGGAAGAGTGTGCACGAGTCACCTGCTGCTACATGCCTACACCCGTTGTCATCCATACGACCAAGGGCACATAGCAACCACCATCGTCATGATGTCCGCCGGAGAGTCAACTGCGGACTTTCACCCATGGTTGCCGTCCCGACATTCATGGCCCCGAATCCACCTCACCCCACCCTGCAACCGTTGCACACCAAAGGAACAAGCGTGAAGGTCACTCCTTGCCCCTGATCAACCCTACGCCCATGCCTAGACCCTAGGCACGGGCAAATCAGGACTCCCCGCCCATCCTGCCCCGGTGGGCAAAGCGAGATCCCCCGAAGGGTGAGGGATGGATTTGTGGCCTGTCGGCGGTAGATCCACACCCATTGGCGGCGGTCCGAACATGGGAGGTGGCCATCCACGTGGCCTCGGCCCGCATAGACCCGATTAGGGTTGGAGGGAAGTCCTCTTTGGCCCGACACCACCATAGACCATCAGGGGAGAGGAGCGCGCCGAAAGCGTGTGCCAACACTGACTAGACCGGCCCCAACACCTGCACGTTGTTGGGACGCTGTTCACCACCACCTACAAGGTCCACTATGCCCACTGCACCTTACCATGTTAGATCCTGCCCGCACATTGGCGTATCGAACCACACTGCCGCCAAGACCGGCAGCATCGCCGCCCAGGAGACCCCGAGTAGCGCCGCCACGCCGGGCCCGCGCCACATCGCGGGGGTTCGCACTGCATGCAGCAAGAGACTGCCACCCCGACCCATGTCCCATGCAGCAACCACACCGGGTCGCCGCCGTCACCCCGCGCCACTCGTTGTGGCCAGGCCGCCAGATCCGGGAGATCTCGACCCGAGCCAACTCTGCCACGCCAGGATCACACCACGGTTTCGGGGAGTCTCTTACGGTTGTTAACCTCCCGTTATAATAAAAAACTTACAACCTTGTTTGACGATGAATATAATGATACGTTTTTTCCCCTCAACGCGACATCACCGGCGGTGGCATATGTGATTATCCTCTGTGTGGCGTACTGGCAGGATGGCATATGTGATCATCCGCTGGGTAGCGTACTGGCAGGGTGCATGTATAGCCTGATGGAAAGGATCAAAGGAGCCTGTCAAGTCCCAACTGGCGTGTCCTTCATCCTTCCTGCATACAACAAACATGGCCGGCCGCCGGCGCGGCGCGGCGCGTAGGGCGACAGTTCAACCGAAGCTGCGAGCATCTTTTTCAAGACGTGTCGCCTAGTGCCCAAGCCATCGGTTGTACTACTCCTACTAGGCTACCTCATTTTTTGCTTGAAACGGTCAACCGCAGACACTTCTTCCTAAAGAAACATGCACACTGTCAAGCACTTGAACCGTCGCAGCTCTGGGGCATCTCCAATAACTCGTACCCATTTTGTGGATCAAAAATGCCCGTGTCACTAGCAAACAACTCATCATGCGATACATGAATACAACCGCAATAAATAGTGTATCTGGACTGGTCGGTAGGAGGCGGAGAGGACAACGAAGACGCTGGTCAAGCGGACGCGCCCCGACTCAGTCTCTCGAAGGTACTCATAGGAATAGGGCGTGCGTGTGTGCATTCATAGGGTTGAGTGTATGCGCGTATATACAAACGCTTGCGTATGTACCGTGTTAAAAAAAAACTTCACGGACATGCGGTGCGGTCCGCTAAGCCGAAACTAAGCTAATCACTGCAACTTTAATATCCATGCCAATGCAAAATTGATCAACGCGGACGCGTCCTCCGCCTGCGGCATACCTAACGCTGGTGCAATTTTTAGTTTGTATAGATGGATGGAAAGCGCCTTGGAATAAGAATGATTGGGTTGAGAAGATTCGAAGACACTTCATCATATACACAACTTATGAATAGACGCAGATTAATTAAAAAGACCGCACAATGATGCTAACACGAAGTTGACTAATTTTTTTCCGCCCGCTTTGACATCGAAGGGGTTGACTTGCAACCACCGAGGCAGATGAAGTTGTTGAAGACCTTTTTAACGGCAGAAGCATGCGTAGTGCGCAGCCCCAGTGAATATCCTCCAGATAGAAGTTCAGACTCGAGACAAGAGACGTCTACGTGCTGTGTTTTCTAATAGGCGGACGCCTCATCAGGGTTAATGCTGTTATGCAAGCCAAAATACCTACCATACTAGTATCATTTCTTAATTAGGTGTAATATACTCTAGCTTATATTTGCTTGAACTGCTCCCGTGAGCATGCAACACTAATGTCACTGATGTCTCGCTACCTAGTTTACCATGTCAACATGCCCTGATATCTTTTCCTTCCCCTCACACGTATGCAGCTAGGGCAAAGTTTTCTCCCCTCTTAAGTTCCACCGATCCCCTCGCAAAAAAGAAGAAGTTTCACCAATCAACTCGTGGATTCATCATCGCTCTGTCTGTCGCTCCCATGGCTGGTAGCAGGGAGGTAAATTCCCATGCCTCGTCTCCGGTTAGTAGTTTAGGTTAAATTTTCTTTAGTCCTTGCAAAGGTGACACTTCATCTTTGAGCTGGCCTTTAGAGCTTTGATTCTCGTCAAATCCTGCTGTCTCCTTGGAACTGTGAGGTTAGGGTTTCTCGGTCAATTCAGATCGATTCAAGGGTTTAAGTAACTGCGACAACTACAACTCCATGGCGTTGATTCTTATATGCACATGCATACTTACATACTATCATCGACAAGATCAGTACGGCTCCCATATGTCAGCGTCGGAACAACGTCTGTAGCTCAGGTGGTAGTGTGCGTCAATGATCTCAAGTGATTTTTTTTGTTGCGTCTGTGTAGGTCTTAGTCGATTTAGATCTACAAGTTAGTCCATGATCATGATAGAAAAAGAACAGCACTAAGAAACTCTTTTGTATAAATCTCATGCAGATCAAAGAAAACGGTAGTCGTAGACATACGTGCTCAGTCCCATTGAGACTTGCACTTTTTTCGTTTAATTGATTGCTGCTATTGTTCTCCTGCATTGATCTCATATGATGGACAACTGGTTGAATGGTCTCAGCTGATTGAACTATCACATCCTAACTATAAAACACGCAATAATGTCAGTTTCTTGCTCAGCAAATGATGAAAAATGGCTTACGTTTCGCACGCATGAGAAATAGTTATGCAGGGATTTTACACACAAAATCGCACAGGGTGTGTGGACAGCATGGTGCTCAACCTATTTAAGGCGCCTGCCTGTCCAATGGCTACAAGCAAAGCAGTAGTAGGTAAGAATCATACACGATGTCGCGAGGACAAGGAAGAGCGATGGGAAGCATGCTCGCGGTTCTCCTTGTAGCCACCCTGCTCCACCTCGCCGGCGGCAGCCCTCCTCCGGAGCCGGTGGTCTGCACGGACGGCACGTCCAACTGCACGGTCACCAACTCGGTCGGTTCCTTCCCGGACCGCATCGTCTGCCGCGCGCGCAGCGTCACCTACCCGCGCACCGAGCAGGAGCTCGTCGGGGCCGTGGCGGCCGCGGTGTCCGCGAAGCGCAAGATGAAGGTGGCCACGAGGTACTCGCACAGCATCCCCAAGCTGATGTGCCCCGGCGGCCTCGACGGCGCCATCATAAGCACGGAGCGGCTCAACCGGACGGTGCGCATCGACGCGAAGAAGGGGCTCATGACGGTGGAGAGCGGCATGGTCCTCCGTGACCTGGTCGAGGCGGCCGGCGCCGCGGGGCTGTCGCTCCCGAACTCGCCGTACTGGTACGGCCTGACGATCGGGGGCCTGCTGTCGACGGGCGCGCACGGGAGCTCGCTGTGGGGCAAGGGCAGCGCCGTGCACGAGTACGTGGTCGGGCTGAGGATCGTGACGCCGGCGCCGGCCAGCAAGGGGTACGCCGTGGTGAGGGAGCTCGGCGCCGATCACCCGGACCTGGACGCGGCGAAGGTCAGTCTCGGGGTTCTCGGCGTGGTCTCTCAGGTCACCCTGGCCCTGCAGCCGCTGTTCAAGCGGTCGTTGACGTTCGTGACGCGCGACGACTCGGACTTCGCGGGCCAGGTGGCCGCCTGGGGCCGCCTCCACGAGTTCGGCGACATGGCGTGGCTGCCGCAGCAGCGCAAGGTCCTCTACCGCGAGGACGACCGCGTCGACGTCTCGTCGCCGGGCGACGGCCTCTGGGACTCGCTCCTTGGCCGCTCCATTCCCACGCGGCTGCTCGTCAATGGCAGAGCCGCCGAGGAGCGGCTGCAGGAGGGCAGCACCAACGACACCGCTCTGTGCGCCGCGGGGCGGCTGCAGGCGGACTCGCTGGAGCGGCAGGCCTACGGCTTCAAGAACGACGGCCTCAACTTCACCGGGTACCCGGTCGTGGGGTACCAGCACCGCATCCAGGCGTCCGGCACGTGCATAAACAGCCCGGAGGACGGCCTCAACACCAGCTGCCCCTGGGACCCGCGCATCCGGGGCTCCTTCTCTCAGAACACCGACTTCAGCATCGCGCTCTCCAAGGCGCCGGCGTTCGTGGCGGAGATGCAGCGGCTCCGGGACCTCAGCCCGGACACGTTCTGCGCCGGCATCGACACCAGGTTCGGCGTGCTCATCCGCTACGTCAAGGCGTCCTCCGCTTACCTAGGCAAGCCCGAGGACTCCGTCGACTTCGACATAGTCTCCTACCGGAGCCGCACCGACGGCATGCCGCGCGCGCACGCCGACGTGGTGGACGAGATCGAGCAGATGGCGCTGCACAAGTACGGCGGCCTCCCGCACTGGGGGAAGAACCGCAACTTCGCCTTCGACGGCGCCATCGCGAAATACCCGAAAGCTGATGAATTCCTCAGGGTGAAGGACAGGTACGACCCCGACGGGCTCTTCTCCAGCGAGTGGAGCGACCAGGTGCTCGGCATCAATGGGAGCCCCAACATCGTCAAGGAGGGCTGCGGCGTGGAAGGGTTGTGTGTTTGCTCTGAAGACTCGCACTGTGCGCCCGAGCAAGGCTACTTTTGCCGTCCAGGAAAGGTGCACGACGAGGCGAGGGTTTGCTCCACAAGTGTTAACCCGTGACCTCGCTTCTCAAGATTCTGCGCAACCAACCGCACTAGCGTGAACCGGTGCACTTTATTAGAGCAAATAACGTTTCATATATGTAGTATATTGCATTTGTCCTTGTCTTTGTATTTGCAAGGCTTTTGATTTTAGCCTTGGTCATCTACATAAATTTTCAAATTTATATTTTTTCCTGCCTTTTGTTATTTGATTTTGCTTATGAGGATTGACTGGATTGTCGACCGAGTCCCGACTTGGAAGGCCTCTTGATATCCAAGGCTGCATGCTAACCCGGGTTAGAATGGTCCGGACCACCATTCAGCTCCATCAACTCTTGGTCCTCGGTCTTTACTGGAGAGCATGAAAGCAAGTGGATAAGATCCTCTGTGGGTTCCTCTCGGCTAGAGACTAGAGGGGCATATGTTCATGGCAACGAGTGTCATGTGAACTAGGTTAATGTGTGTCAAGTATCATTCCTTAAAGCTCGACAGTCTAGGCATCATTGACATTGCCAATACCTCAACTAGCCATGGGATTATCTAGCTTTGGAGGATGCGGGCCGAGGGCTCGACATGCAATTCTCTAGGATGAGCGGAGTGTGTTCAAATCCTCTGCCAAGATGTTGGTGGGAGATGAAAACACCACACTCTTCTGGGAGAATCATCGTCTTAGGGCCAAAGCCATAGAAAATTTGGTGCCAGACCATATCCAGCTCGCCTCGGTGCCGACTTGTAAGAGACGTTTTGTTCGAGATGCTATTGCCTCTGAGGACCCGTTGAGTTGCGGTGATTGATGACAAGGTAATTAAGTGGACTAAAGATTTATCACTTAATTTGTTCCACGTTATTCTTTGGATGAACCCAATAGTTCATAAGTTATGGGCTTGTGGTGGAGCCAAGATACATTGAATTTAAGGACAACTGTACCATCAAGTGGGGCACATGCAAAATAGCGATGAACTCTATCTCAAGATCCACAATCAAATCTCTAAGTTTTTCACTCCCTCCACTCAATTATTCAAGTTTCCATGCTTCCTGATACTCTAGAGTATTACCTACGTGGTACTACCGATCATGTAAGGATTGGGTGTTTCTGTTGTGCGGATATTGTTCTCTTAGTGTTTTTTTAAACCGCCGAGACTTCTCCTTCGGTACCACTGAGCTTTTATCTTGCCAAGAGCATCTTCGTTTGCTCTGGTACCTCCGAGTACTTCTGAGGTTGATCTCCCCGATACTTTTGAGAAACTTACTCCCTTCACATAGAAACGAGCTACTTCCTTCCAGCACGTACCTCTGAGTATTTTGAATCCAATACCTAGGGTATTTTGATTTCTAAGAGGTTTACTAGACAACTGGGTACATTGGACTGACAGTCACTACTAGGAAAGTTTGTTTTCCTATCTGATCGTCCAATTTTTGAATGAGTCTGCGCTATTACCCGTCTCAACATGCGCATCTCCACTACACCCAACCATTGAACATGTTATCTTTTAGTTGGTCAACACCTTTCACCATTGCGGGTCAAATCGCCGTTCTATAGAACCAACCTTTTAGCTTTTGTGTCACTCTCTTGTCATAAAGAACGCCAAAAGCTTGGCGCCACTTCATCCATCTAGTTGCGATTTGATGGCTCACATCTTCACTGATATCACCATCCTTCTGCATCATTGACCCCAAATAAATCAGATGCACCAAAAATAAAAATTGCCTAAAGAACATAATTTGGCCCATAATAGCCCACGACAACCCTTTCAATGCTTATCATCATTTACTTCATTTAAATAGTGCATAACTCCTTAACCAAAAAACTTAAATCATAGAAAATGCACTATAGGTTGGAAGGATTAATTGCAGTCCAGAAGAGCTACGACAACCTGTTAAAGTACCACCCCAATAGAAAAAGGTTCTTTGAATGAAAATTATCATCTGAAGGATGAGACACTTGTGTCAGTATTTGGATCATTAATTTGCTTCTTCGGTAGAACTACACTGAATTGAATAGAACCCCTTCTGATGTAATCACATCATGCTCTCTCCCTTAGATACATCTTGAAAGATATCCATGTTAGGTTACAAAGTGTGCATAGTCCCTGTACTGTGCCCACGGGATCCTCATGCGTCCGGGCCTTGTACCGTGCGCAGTGTCCAAGACCTTGTGCCCACATGATATATACAGAGGGGTTCTGCCCTATGCTTAGCCAGACTACTCCATGCCATGCACTTAAGCACTTGCACTTATATTTTCTATCTATGTTGTTTCTCTCGCAGACTCCACTGGCAAACATGGGGATGCTCGTCGCAAGAGGTCCAAGGCTGGTGATGATCAATTCATAGTTGTTTGTCATCTGCCGTCAGAGGATATTTCCTCAGGTAGGTGGTCGTGTTCGTCGTGCTGCTACGAATAGGCATGTGATCAAAAATTCCGACATCACGAGTGAAGAGGAGTATGACTCGCAAGAGGATGCCCACTATGACCATGATGAAGATCTAGAGGGTGCCTATGAGGATGATGATGTGGACGAGGAGAGTCCTAGTGATGAGACAGTTCCAGTTCTTCCTAATGTTAGGGAGTTGTCAGTCACCGAGTGGGGCAAGGTTGAGTATTGGACTTTCAGGCAGGAGGATTTGTATGTTGTTGTCACAGGTGAAGGAGTTGACCCAAGGTCCGTGATCTGAGGATTATCCTCATTGATGTACAAAAGAATTATGTCCTTGATGCACCGCTAGGTGACAGACCTATTGCAGGAGAAGATGCACACGTTATGAACGTTTGACAAAGCTTATATGATGACTACTTAATAGTTTAGTGCACCATGCTTTACGGCTTAGAACCGGGACTTCAAAAAAATGTTTTGAATGCCACAGAGCATATAAGATGTTCTAAGAGTTGAAATTGGCATTTCATACTCATGCCTGTGTCGAGAGGTATGAGACCTCTGATAGTACTTTGCCTACAAGATGGAGGGGAGAATAGCTCAACTAGTGAGCACGTGCTCAGATTGTCTGGGTACTACAATTGCTTGAATCAAGTGGGAGTTAATCTTCCAGATAAGATAGTAATTGGCAAAGTTCTCTAGTCACTATCACCAAGTTACTACTCCCTCCATTCCAAAATAGATGATCCAATTTTGTACTAAAGTTAGTACAAAGTTGAGTCATCTATTTTGGAATGGAGGGAGTAGAACTTAGTGATGAACTATAATATGCAAGGGATGACGTAAGTAATTCCCAAGCTCTTCGCGATGCTGAAGTCGGCGAAGGTAGAAACCAAGAAATAGCATCAAGTGTTGATGGTTAACAAGACCACTAGTTTCAAGAAAAGGGCAAAGGGAAAGAAAGAGGAACTTCAAAGAAGAATAGCAAGCAAGTTGCTGCTCCCATGAAGAAGCTCAAAGCTAGACCCAAGCCTGGAACTAAGTGCTTCTACTGCAAAGGAAATGGTCATTAGAAGAGGAACTGCCCTAGATACTTGGCGGATAAGAAGGATGGCAAAGTGAACAAAAGTATATTTGATATACATGTTATTGATGTGTACTTTACTATTGTTTATAGCAACCCCTCAATATTTGATACTGGTTCAGTTGCTAAGAGTAGTAACTCGAAACGGGAGTTGCAAAATAAACATAGACTAGTTAAGGGCAAGGTGATGATGTGAGTTGGAAGTGATTCCAAGGTTGATAAGATCACCATCGCACACTCCCTTTACCTTCAGGATTAGTGTTGAACCTAAAATAAATGTTATTTGGTGTTTGCATTGAGCATAATATGATTAGATCATGTTTATTGCAATACGGTTATTCTTTCAAGTCAAAAAATAATTGTTATTCTGTTTACATGAATAAAACCTTCTGAGGTCACACACCCAAGGTGAATGGTTTATTGAATCTCGGTAGTAGTGATAGACATATTCATAGTATTGAAGCCAAAAGATATAAGTTTAATAATGATAGTGCAACTTATTTGTGGCACTTCCGTTTAGGTCATATTGGTGTAAAGCGCATGAAGAAACTCCATGTTGATGGGATTTTGGAATAATTGATTATGAATCACTTGTTGCTTGCGAACCATGCCTCATGGGCAAGATGACTAAAACTCTGTTCTCTGGAACAATGGAACGAGCAACAGACTTATTGGAAATAATACATACTGATGTATGCGGTCCGATGAGTGTTGATGGTCGTGGCGGGTATCGTTATTTTCTGACCCTCACAGATGATTTGAGCAGATATGGGTATATCTACTTGATGAAACATAAGTATGAAACATTTGAAAAGTTCAAATAATTTTAGAGTGAAGTGGAAAATCATCATAACAAGAAAATTAAATTTCTATGATCTGATCGTGGAGGTGAATATTTGAGTTATGAGTTTGGTATTCATTTGAAACAATGCGTAATAGTTCCGCAACTCACACCACCTAGAACACCACAGCGTAATGGTGTGTCCGAAGGTCGTAACCGCACTTTATTAGATTTGGTGCGATCTATGATGTCTCTTACCGATTTACCACTATCATTTTGGGGTTATGCATTAGAGACAGCTGCATTCACGTTAAATAGGGCACCATATAAATCCATTGATATGACACTGTATGAACCGTGGTTTGGCAACATACC
Source organism: Triticum aestivum (assembly GCF_018294505.1). Lineage (NCBI taxonomy): Eukaryota > Viridiplantae > Streptophyta > Magnoliopsida > Poales > Poaceae > Triticum > Triticum aestivum. Next base: position 209,658,231 of record NC_057812.1, read on the forward strand.
TAAGCTGTTGTTTCTTAAAGTTTGGGGCTGCGACGATTATGTGAAAAAGCTTCAACATGATAAGCTCAAACCCAAATAAGAGAAATGCGTCTTCATAGGATACCCAAAGGAGACTATTGGGTATACCTTCTATCACAGATCCTAAAGCAACATATTCGTTGCTAAGAATGGATCCTTTCTAGAGAAGGAGTTTCTCTCGAAAGAAGTGAGTGGGAGAAAAGTAGAACTTGATGAGGTAATTGTACCTTCTTTCGAGATTGGAAAGTAGTGAAGGAAATATGCCCTAGAGGCAATAATAAAGTTGTTATTTATATTTCCTTATATCATGATAAATGTTTATTATTCATGCTAGAATTGTATTAACCGGAAACTTAGTACATGTGTGAATACATAGACAAACAGAGTGTCAATAGTATGCCTCTACTTGACTAGCTCGTTGAATCAATGATGGTTATGTTTCCTGACCATAGACATGAATTGTCATTTGATTAACAAGATCACATTAGAGAATGATGTGATTGACTAGACCCATCCGTTAGCTTAGCACAATGATCGTTTAGTTTGTTGCTATTGCTTTCTCCATAACTTATACATGTTCCTATGACTATGAGATCATGCAACTTCCGAATACCAGAGGAACACTTAGTGTGCTATCAAATGTCACAACGTAACTGGGTGACTATAAAGATGTTCTACAGGTATCTCCAATGGTGTTTGTTGAGTTGGCATAGATTGAGATTATGATTTGTCACTCTGAGTATCAGAGAGGTATCTCTGGGCTCTCTCGGTAATGCACATCACTCTAAGCCTTGCAAGCAATGTGACTAATGAGTTAGTTGCGGGATGATGCATTACGGAACGAGTAAAGAGACTTGCTGGTAAAGATATTGAACTAGGTATTGAGATACCGACGATCGAATCTCGAGTAAGTAACATACCGATGACAAAGGGAACAATGTATGTTGTTGTGCGGTTTGACCGATAAAGATCTTTGTAGAATATGTAGGAACCAATATGAGCATCTAGGTTCCTCTATTGGTTATTAACCGGAGATGAGTCTCGGTCATGTCTACATAGTTCTCGAACCCATAGGGTCCGCACGCTTAACGTTCGGTGATGATTGCTATTTTGAGTTTATGTGCTTTGATGTACGGAAGGTAGTTCAGAGTCCCGGATATGATCACGGACACGACGAGGAGTCTCGAAATGGTCGAGACATAAAGATCGATATATTGGAAGCCTATGTTTGGACATCGGAATGGTTCCGGATGAGTTTGGGCATTTTCCGGAGTACTGGGAGGTTACTGAAACCCCCCGGGGAGTATATGGGCCTTATTGGGCCTTAGTGGAATAGAGGAGAGGAAGGGAAAAGGTGGGAGGCGCGTCCCCTAGCCCAATCCGAATTGGGTGCCCCCCTTCCCTCCCTCTCTCCTCCCCTTCCTTCTCTCCTACTCCTACTATTTGGAAGGGGGAATCCTACTCCCGGTGGGAGTAGGACTCCCCTAGGGCGCGCCATAGAGGGCCGGCCCTCCCCCCTCCTCCACTCCTTTATGTACGGGGGAGGGGGCACCCCATAGACACACAAGTTGATCATTTTCTTAACCGTGTGCGGCGCCCCCCTCCACCATAATCCACCTCGGTCATATCGTAGAGGTGCTTAGGTGAAGCCCTGTTCCGGTAGCTTCAGCATCACCGTCATCACGCCGTCGTGCTGACAAAACTCTCCCTCGACACTCAGCTGGATCTAGAGTTCGTGGGATGTCACCGAGCTGAACGTGTGCAGATCGCGGAGGTGTCGTACCTTCGGTGCTAGGATCGGTCGGATCATGAAGACGTTCGACTACATCAACCAGGTTGTCATAACGCTTCCGCTTACGGTCTACGAGGGTACGTGGACAACACTCTTCCCCTCTCGTTGCTATGCATCACCTAGATAGATCTTGCGTGTGCGTAGGATTTTTTTTGAAATTACTGCGTTCCCCAACAGTGGCATCTGAGCCAGGTCTATGCATAGATGTTATATGCGTGAGTAGAACACAAAGGAGTTGTGGGAGTGGGTATATACATATTGCTTGCCGTCACTAGTTGATTCTTGATTCAGCGGTATTGTTGGATGAAGCGCCTCAGACTGATATTACGCGTACGCTTACGCGAGACTGGTTCTACCGACGTGCTTCGCACACAGGTGGCTAGTGGGTGTCAGTTTCTCCAACTTTAGTTGAATCGGCTTCAATGAACAGGGTTCTTTCTGAAGATCAAAAAGCAATCACTATACCGCGTTGTGATTTTTGATGCGTAGGTAATGTTGGGGAACATAGTAATTTCAAAAATATTCCTACACACATGCAAGATCATGGTGATGTATAGCAACGAGAGGGGAGAGTGTGTCCATGTACCCTCATAGACCGAAAGCGGAAGCGTTAGCACAAAACGGTTGATGTAGTCGTACGTCTTCACGATCCGACCGATCCAAGTACCGAACGCACGGCACCTCCGAGTTCAGCACACGTTCAGCTCGATGACGTCCCTCGAACTCCGATCCAGCCGAGCTTTGAGGGAGAGTTCCATCAGCATGACGGTGTGGTGACTATGTTGATGTTCTACCGTCATAGGGCTTCGTCTAAGCACCGCTACGATATTATCGAGGTGGACTATGATGAAGAGGGGCACCGCACACGGCTAAAAGATCCAAGAGATCAATTGTTGTGTCTATGGGGTGCCCCCTGGCCACATATACAAAGGAGTGGAGGAGGGGGAGAGGGCCGGCCCCTATGGCGCGCCCTGGAGGAGTCCTACTCCCACCGGGAGTAGGATTCCTCCCCTTCCAAGTAGTAGGAGTATGAGACAAGGAAGGGGAAGAGGGAAGAGAAGGAAGCAGGGGGCGCCGCCCCTCCCCCTAGTCCAATTCGGACTAGTCATTGGGGGGCGCGCGGCCTGCCTCTCTCTCTCTCTCCCCTAAAGCCCAATAAGGCACATATACTTCTTCCCTCGTATTCCCATAACTCATCGGTACTCCGAAAAATACCCGAACCACTCGGGACCTTTCCGATGTCCGAATATAGTCGTCCAATATATCGATCTTTACGTCTCGACCATTTCGAGACTCCTCGTCATGTCCCCGATCTCATTCGGGACTCCTAACTACCTTCGATACATCAAAACACATAAACTCATAATATAACCGTCATCGAACTTTAAGCGTGCGGACCCTACGGGTTCGAGAACTATGTAGACATGACCGAGACATGTCTCCGGTCAATAATCAATAGCGGAACCTGGATGACCATATTGGCTCCTACATATTCTACGAAGATATTTATCGGTCAAACCGCATAACAACATACGTTGTTCCCTTTGTCATCGGTATGTTACTTGCCCGAAATTCGATCGTTGGTATCTCAATACCTAGTTCAATCTCGTTATCGGCAAGTCTCTTTACTCGTTCCGTAATACATCATCCCGTAACTAACTCATTAGTTGCAATGCTTGCAAGGCCTAAGTGATGTGTATTACCGAGTGGGCCTAGAGATACCTCTCCGACAATCGGAGTGACAAATCCTAATCTCGAAATACACCAACCCAACAAGTACCTTCGGAGACACCTGTAGGGCACCTTTATAATCACCCAGTTATGTTGTGACGTTTGGTAGCACACAAAGTGTTCCTCCGGTAAATGGGAGTTGCATAATCTCATAGTCATAGGGACATGTATAAGTCATGAAGAAAGCAATAGCAACAAACTAAACGATCAAGTGCTAAGCTAACGGAATGGGTCAAGTCAATCACATCATTCTCCTAATGCTATGATCCTGTTAATCAAATGACAACTCTTTGTCCATGGCTAGGAAACATAACCATCTTTGATCAACGAGCTAGTCAAGTAGAGGCATACTAGTGACACTCTGTTTGTCTATGTATTCACACATGTATCATGTTTTCGGTTAATACAATTCTAGCATGAATAATAAACATTTATCATGATATAAGGAAATAAATAATAACTTTATTATTGCCTCTAGGGCATATTTCCTTCAGTCTCCCACTTGCACTAGAGTCAATAATCTAGTTCACATCTTTATGTGATTATTTCACATCTCCATGTGACTAATACCCAAAGGGTTTACTAGAGTCTATAATCTAGTTCACATCGCTATGTAATTAATCATGTTTTGCTTGTGAGAGAAGTTTAGTCTACGAGTCTGCAACATTCAGATCCGTATGTATTTCACAAATTTCTATGTCTACAATGCTCTGCAGGGAGCTACTCTAGCTAATTGCTCCCACTTTCAATATGTATCCAGATTGATACTTAGAGTCATCTAGACCGATGTAAAAAACTTGCATCAACATAACTCTTTACGACGAACTCTTTTATCACCTCCATAACCGAAGTATTTCCTTAGTCCTCTAAGGATAATTTTGATCGCTGTCCAGTGATCTACTCCTAGATCACTATTGTACTCCCTTGCCAGAAAGATGCTAAGGTGTACAATAGGACTGGTAAACAACATAGCATACTTTATAGAACCTATGACTGAGGCATAGGGAATGACTTATCATTCTCTTTCTATTTTCTGTTGTGGTCGGGTTTTGAGTCTTTATTCAACTTCACACCTTGCAACACAGGCAAGAACTCCTTCTTTGAATGTTCCATTTTTAACTACGTCAAAATCTTGTCAAGGTATGTACTCATTGAAATAACTTATCAAGCGTCTTGATCTATCTCTATAGATCTTGGTGCTCAATGTGTAAGCAGCTTCATCGAGGTCTTTCTTTGAAAAACTCCTTTCAAATACTCCTTTATGCTTTCCAGAAAATTCTACATTCTTTCCGATCAACAATATGTCATTCACATATATTTATCAGAAATGTTGTAGTGCTCCCACTCACTTTCTTATAAATACAGGCTTCACTGCAAGTCTGTATAAAACCATATACTTTGATCACTTTATCAAAGCATATATTCCAACTCCGAGATGCTTGCACCAGTCCATAGATGAATCGCTGGAGCTTGCTCACTTTGTTAGCACCTTTAGGGTCGACAAAACCTTCTAGTTGCATCATATACAACTCTTCTTTTTAAGAAATCCATGAAGGAATACAGTTTTGACATCCATTTGCCAGATTTCATAAAATGCGGCAACTGCTAACATGATTCGGACATACTTTTAAGTAACGATACGAGTGAGAAAATCTCATTGTAGTCAACACCTTGAACTTGTCGAAAACACCTTGCGACAATTCAAGCTTTGTAGATACTAACACTACTATCAGCGCTCATCTTCCTCTTGAAGATCCATTTATTCTTAATGACTCATCGATCATCGGGCAAGTCAATCAAAGTCCACACTTTGTTCTCATACATGGATCCAATCTCAGATTTCATGGCCTCAAGCCATTTCGCGGAATCTGGGCTCATCATCGCTTCCTCATAGTTCGTAGGTTCATCATGGTCAATTAACATGACCTCCAGAACAGGATTACCGTACCACTCTGGTGCGGATCTCACTCTGTTTGACCTACGAGGTTCGGTAGTAACTTGATCTGAAGTTACATGATCATCATCATTAGCTTCCTCACTAATTGGTGTAGGAGTCACAGAAACAGATTTCTGTGATGATCTACTTTCCAATAAGGGAGAAGGTATAGTTACCTCATCAAGTTCTACTTTCCTCCCACTCACTTCTTTTGAGAGAAACTCCTTCTCTAGAAAGGATCCATTCTCAGCAACGAATGTCTTGCCTTCGGATTTGTGATAGAAGGTGTTGTTGGAGAACGTAGCAGAATTTTAAAATTTTCTATGCATCACCAAGATCAATCTATGGAGTCATCTAGCAACGAGGGAGAGAGGAGTGCATCTACATACCCTTGTAGATCGCGCGCAGAAGCGTTCAAGAGAACGGGGTTGATGGAGTCGTACTCGTCGTGATCCAAATCATCGATGACACCTCCGCGTTCAACACACATATGGTTGGGAAGACGTCTCCTCCAACTTGATCCAGCAAGGGGGAAGGAGAGGTTGATGAAGATCCAGCAGCATGACGGCATGGTGGTGGAAGCAACGGTGATCTCGGCAGGGCTTCGCCAAGCTCAGGGAGAGGGAGGAGTGTGACGGAAGGGAGAGGGAGGCGCCAGGGGCTAGGGTGTGGCTGCCCTCCCTCCCCCACTATATATAGGACCCCTAGGGGGGGCGCCGGCCCTAGGAGATTGAATCTCCAAGGGGGGGCGGCGGCCAAGGGGGGTGGAGTGCCCCCCAAGCCAAGTGGGGCGCCCCCACCCCTAGGGTTTCCAACCCTAGGCGCAGGGGAGGCCCATGGGGGGGGGGGCGCACCAGCCCACTAGGGGCTGGTTCCCCTGCCACTTCACCCCATGGGGCCCTCCGGGATAGGTGGCCCCACCCGGTGGACCCCCGGGACCCTTCCGGTTGTCCCGGTACAATACCGATTACCCCCGAAACCTTCTAGATGGCCGAAACTTGACTTCCTATATATAAATCTTCACCTCCGGACCATTCCAAAACTCCTCGTGACGTCCGGGATCTCATCCGGGACTCTGAACAACTTTCGTGTTACCATATGCATATCTCAACAACCCTAGTGTCACCGAACCTTAAGTGTGTAGACCCTACGGGTTTGGGAGACACGCAGACATGACCGAGACGACTCTCCGGTCAATAACGGACCTGGATACCCATGTTGGCTCCCACATGCTCCTCGATGATCTCATCGGATGAACCACGATGTCGAGGATTCAATCAACCCCGTATACAATTCCCTTTGTCAATCGGTACGTTACTTGCCCGAGACTCGATCGTCGGTATCCCAATACCTCGTTCAATCTCGTTACCGGCAAGTCACTTTACTCATACCGTAATGCATGATCCCGTGATCAACCACTTGGTCACATTGAGCTCATTATGATGATGCATTACCGAGTGGGCCCAGAGATACCTCTCCGTCATACGGAGTGACAAATCCCAGTCTCGATTCGTGCCAACCCAACAGACACTTTCGGAGATACCTGTAGTGTACCTTTATAGTCACCCAGTTACTTTGTGACGTTTGACACACCCAAAGCACTCCTACGGTATCCGGGAGTTGCACAATCTCATGGTCTAAGGAAATGATACTTGACATTCAGAAAAGCTATAGCAAACGAACTACACGATCTTTGAGCTATGCTTAGGATTGGGTCTTGTCCATCACATCATTCTCCTAATGATGTGATCCCGTTATCAATGACATCCAATGTCCATAGTCAGGAAACCATGACTATCTTTTGATCAACAAGCTAGTCAACCAGAGGCTCACTAGGGACGTGTTGTGGTCTATGTATTCACACATGTATTACGATTTCCGGATAACACAATTATAGCATGAACAATAGACAATTATCATGAACAAAGAAATATAATAATAACCATTTTATTATTGCCTCTAGGGCATATTTCCAACAGTCTCCCACTTGCACTAGAGTCAATAGTCTAGTTACATTGTGATGAATCGAACACCCATGCAGTTCTGGTGTTGATCATGTTTTGCTCTAGGGAGAGGTTTAGTCAACGGATCTGCCACATTCAGGTCCGTATGTACTTTACAAATATCTATGTCTCCATTTTGAACACTTTCACGAATGGAGTTGAAGCGACGCTTGATATGCCTGGTCTTCCTGTGAAACCTGGGCTCCTTGGCAAGGGCAATAGCTCCAGTGTTGTCACAGAAGAGAGTCATCGGGCCCGACGCATTGGGTATGACTCCTAGGTCGGTAATGAACTCCTTCACCCAGATTGCCTCTTGTGCTGCCTCCGAGGCTGCCATGTACTCCGCTTCACATGTAGATCCCGCCACAATGCTTTGCTTGCAACTGCACCAGCTTACTGCCCCACCATTCAAAATATACACGTATCCGGTTTGTGACTTAGAGTCATCCAGATCTGTGTCGAAGCTAGCATCGACGTAACCCTTTACGACGAGCTCTTCGTCACCTCCATAAACGAGAAACATATCCTTAGTCCTCTTCAGGTACTTCAGGATATTCTTGACCGCTGTCCAGTGTTCCATGCCGGGATTACTTTGGTACCTTCCTACCAAACTTACGGCAAGGTTTACATCAGGTCTGGTACACAGCATATCATACATGATAGACCCTATGGCCGAGGCATAGGGGACGACACTCATCTTTTCTCTATCTTCTGCCGTGGTCGGGCATTGAGCCGTGCTCAATCTCGTACCTTGCAATACAGGCAAGAACCCCTTCTTTGACTGATCCATTTTGAACTTCTTCAATATCTTGTCAAGGTACGTACTCTGTGAAAGACCAATGAGGCGTCTCGATCTATCTCTATAGATCTTGATGCCTAATATATAAGCAGCTTCTCCAAGATCCTTCATTGAAAAACACTTGTTCAAGTAGGCCTTTATGCTTTCCAAGAATTCTATATCATTTCCCATCAACAGTATGTCATCCACATACAATATGAGAAATGCTACAGAGCTCCCACTCACTTTCTTGTAAATGCAGGCTTCTCCATAAGTCTGCGTAAACCCAAACGCTTTGATCATCTCATCAAAACGAATGTTCCAACTCCGAGATGCTTGCACCAGCCCATAAATCGAGCGTTGGAGCTTGCACACCTTGTCAGCATTCTTAGGATCGACAAAACCTTCCGGCTGCATCATATACAATTCTTCCTTAAGGAAACCATTAAGGAATGCCGTTTTGACGTCCATTTGCCATATCTCATAATCATAGAATGCGGCAATTGCTAACATGATTCGGACGGACTTCAGCTTCGCTACGGGTGAGAAAGTCTCATCGTAGTCAACCCCTTGAACTTGTCGATAACCCTTAGCGACAAGCCGAGCTTTATAGATGGTTACATTACCATCCGCGTCTGTCTTCTTCTTAAAGATCCATTTATTTTCTATGGCTCGCCGATCATCGGGCAAGTCAGTCAAAGTCCATACTTCATTTTCATACATGGATCCTATCTCGGATTTCATGGCTTCCAGCCATTTGTCGGAATCTGGGCCCGCCATCGCTTCTTCATAGTTCGAAGGTTCACCGTTGTCTAACAACATGATTTCCAAGACAGGGTTGCCGTACCACTCTGGTGCGGAACGTGTCCTTGTGGACCTACGAAGTTCAGTAGCAACTTGATCTGAAGTTTCATGATCATCATCATTAACTTCCTCTCTAGTCGGTGCAGGCACCTCAGGAACATTTTCTTGAGCTGCGCCACTTACCGGTTCAAGAGGTAATACTTCATCGAGTTCTACTTTCCTCCCACTTATTTCTTTCGAGAGAAACTCTTTCTCTAGAAAGGATCCATTCTTGGCAACAAAGATCTTGCCTTCGGATCTGAGGTAGAAGGTATACCCAATAGTTTCTTTAGGGTATCCTATGAAGACGCATTTTTCCGACTTGGGTTCGAGCTTTTCAGGTTGAAGTTTCTTGACATAAGCATCGCATCCCCAAACTTTTAGAAACGACAGCTTAGGTTTCTTCCCAAACCATAATTCATACGGTGTCGTCTCAACGGATTTCGACGGAGCCCTATTTAAAGTGAATGCGGCAGTCTCTAAAGCATAGCCCCAAAATGACAGCGGTAAATCGGTAAGAGACATCATAGATCGCACCATATCCAATAGAGTGCGATTACGACGTTCGGACACACCATTACGCTGAGGTGTTCCAGGCGGCGTGAGTTGTGAAACTATTCCACATTTCCTTAAGTGTGTGCCAAATTCGTGACTCAAGTATTCTCCCCCACGATCTGATCGCAAGAACTTGATTTTCTTGTCACGTTGATTCTCAACCTCACTCTGAAATTCCTTGAACTTTTCAAAGGTCGCAGACTTGTGTTTCATTAAGTAGACATACCCATATCTACTCAAGTCATCAGTGAGGGTGAGAACATAACGATAGCCACCGCGAGCCTCAACACTCATTGGACCGCACACATCAGTATGTATGATTTCCAATAAGTTGGTTGCTCGCTCCATTGTTCCTGAGAACGGAGTCTTGGTCATTTTACCCATGAGGCATGGTTCGCACGTGTCAAATGATTCGTAATCAAGAGACTCCAAAAGTCCATCTGCATGGAGCTTCTTCATGCGTTTGACACCTATGTGACCAAGGCGACAGTGCCACAAGTATGTGGGACTATCATTATCAACCTTACATCTTTTGGTATTCACACTATGAATATGTGTAACATTACGCTCGAGATTCATTAAGAATAAACCATTCACCAGCGGAGCATGACCATAAAACATATCTCTCATATAAATAGAACAACCATTATTCTCGGATTTAAATGAGTAGCCATCTCGAATTAAACGAGATCCTGATACAATGTTCATGCTCAAAGCTGGCACTAAATAACAATTATTGAGGTTTAAAACTAATCCCGTAGGTAAATGTAGAGGCAGCGTGCCGACGGCGATCACATCGACCTTGGAACCATTCCCGACGCGCATCGTCACCTCGTCCTTCGCCAGTCTCTGCTTATTCCGCAGCTCCTGCTTTGAGTTACAAATGTGAGCAACCGCACCGGTATCAAATACCCAGGAGCTACTACGAGTACTGGTAAGGTACACATCAATTACATGTATATCACATATACCTTTAGTGTTGCCGGCCTTCTTGTCCGCTAAGTATTTGGGGCAGTTCCGCTTCCAGTGACCACTTCCCTTGCAATAAAAACACTCAGTCTCAGGCTTGGGTCCATTCTTTGACTTCTTCCCGGCAGCTTGCTTACCGGGCGCGGCAACTCCCTTGCCGTCCTTCTTGAAGTTCTTTTACCCTTGCCTTTCTTGAACTTAGTGGTTTTATTCACCATCAACACTTGATGTTCCTTTTTGATTTCCACCTCCGCTGATTTCAGCATTGAATATACCTCAGGAATGGTCTTTTCCATCCCCTGCATATTGAAGTTCATCACAAAGCTCTTGTAGCTCGGTGGAAGCGACTGAAGGATTCTGTCAATGACCGCGTCATCCGGGAGATTAACTCCCAGCTGAGTCAAGCGATTATGCAACCTAGACATTTTGAGTATGTGCTCACCGACAGAACTATTTTCCTCCATCTTACAACTGAAGAACTTGTCAGAGACTTCATATGTCTCGACCCGGGCATGAGCTTGGAAAACCATTTTCAGCTCTTCGAACATCTCATATGCTCCGTGTCTCTCAAAACGCTTTTGGAGCCCCGGTTCTAAGCTGTAAAGCATGCCGCACTGAACGAGGGAGTAATCATCAGCACGTGACTGCCAAGCGTTCATAACGTCTTGGTTCTCTGGGATGGGTGCGTCACCTAGCGGTGCTTCTAGGACATAATCATTCTTGGCAGCTATGAGGATGATCCTCAGGTTTTGGACCCAGTCTGTATAGTTGCTGCCATCATCTTTCAGCTTGGTTTTCTCTAGGAACGCATTGAAGTTGAGGGGAACATTAGCGTGGGCCATTTGATCTACAAGACATAGTGTAAAGATTTTAGACTAAGTTCATGATAATTAAGTTCATCTAATCAAATTATTCAATGAACTCCCACTCAGATAGACATCCCTCTAGTCATCTAAGTGAAACATGATCCGAGTCAACTAGGCCGTGTCTGATCATCACGTGAGACGGACTAGTCAACATCGGTGAACATCTTCATGTTGATCATATCTTCTATACAACTCATGCTCGACCTTTCGGTCTTCCATGTTCCGAGGCCATGTCTGTACATGCTAGGCTCATCAAGTCAACCTAAGTGTATTGCGTGTGTAAATCTGGCTTACGCCCGTTGTATTCGAACATTAGAATCTATCACACCCGATCATCACGTGATGCTTCGAAACAACGAACCTTCGCAACGGTGCATAGTTAGGGGGAACACTTTCTTGAAATTATTACGAGGGATCATCTTATTTAAGCTACCGTCGTTCTAAGCAAATAAGATGCAAAACATATAAACATCACATGCAATCAAATAGTGACATGATATGGCCAATATCATTTGCTCCTTTTGATCTCCATCTTCGGGGCTTCATGATCATCGTTGTCACCGGCATGACACCATGATCTCCATCATCATGATCTCCATCATCGTGTCTTCTTGAAGTTGTCTCGTTATCTATTACTTCTACTACTATGGCTAACACTTTAGCAATAAAGTAAAGTAATTACATGACGTTTATGTTGACACGTAGGTCATAAATAAATTAAGACAACTCCTATGGCTCCTGCCGGTTGTCATACTCATCGACATGCAAGTCGTGATTCCTATTACAAGAACATGATCAATCTCATACATCACATATATCATTCATCACATCCTTTTGGCCATATCACATCACACGACACATGCTGCAAAAACAAGTTAGATGTCCTCTAATTGTTGTTGCAGGTTTTTACGTGGCTGCTATAGGTTTCTAGCAAGAACGTTTCTTACCTACGCCAAAACCACAACGTGATATGCCAATTTCTATTTACCCTTCATAAGGACCCTTTTCATCGAATCCGATCTGACTAAAGTGGGAGAGACAGACACCCGCTAGCCACCTTATGCAACTAGTGCATGTCAATCGGTGGAACCAGCCTCACGTAAGCGTACGTGTAAGGTCGGTCCGGGCCGGTTCATCCCACGATGCCGCCGAATCAATCTAAGACTAGTAACGGCAAGCAAATTGACAATATCCACGCCCACAACTGCTTTGTGTTCTACTCGTGCATAGAAACTATGCATAGACCTAGCTCATGATGCCACTGTTGGAGAACGTAGCAGAATTTTAAAATTTTCTACGCATCACCAAGATCAATCTATGGAGTCATCTAGCAACGAGGGAGAGAGGAGTGCATCTACATACCCTTGTAGATCGCGCGTGGAAGCGTTCAAGAGAACGGGGTTGATGGAGTCGTACTCATTGTGATACAAATCACCGATGACCTAGCGCCGAACGGACGGCACCTCCGCGTTCAACACACGTACGATTGGGAAGACGTCTCCTCCAACTTGATATAGCAAGGGGGAAGGATAGGTTGATGAAGATCCAGCAGCATGACGGCGTGGTGGTGGAAGCAACGGTGATCTCGGCAGGGCTTCGCCAAGCTCAGGGAGAGGGAGGAGTGTCACGGGAGGGAGAGGGAGGCGCCAGGGGATAGGGTGTGGCTGCCCTCCCTCCCCCCACTATATATAGGACCCCTAGGGGGGGGCGCTGGCCCTAGGAGATTGAATCTCCAAGGGGGGGCGGCGACCAAGGGGGGTGGAGTGCCCCCAAGCCAAGTAGGGCGCCCCCACCCCTAGGGTTTCCAACCCTAGGCGCAGGGGAGGCCCATGGGGGGGGGGGGCGCACCAGCCCACTAGGGGCTGGTTCCCTTGCCACTTCAGCCCATGGGGCCCTCCGGGATAGGTGGCCCCACCCGGTGGACCCCCGGGACCCTTCCAGTGGTCCCGGTACAATACCTATTACCCCCGAAACCTTCCCGATGGTCGAAACTTGACTTCCTATATATAAATGTTCACCTCTGGACCATTCCGAAACTCCTCGTGACGTCCGGGATCTCATCCGGGACTCCAAACAACTTTCGGGTTACCGTATGCTAATATCTCAACAACCCTAGCGTCACCGAACCTTAAGTGTGTAGACCCTACGGGTTCGGGAGACATGCAGACATGACCGAGATGACTCTCCAGTCAATAACCAAAAACGGGATCTGGATACCCATGTTGGCTTCTGATGAAGCTATGTACCTAGGGTAGGGGCATGGACCTGTCCTAAGTACCCTACCCAAGGACATCCCTAGAAGAAGTCACCTTTCAATCGACTTGGAGGTATCCCACTCGACGGATTCAAGACACTCGACCACGAAGCAATCACTCGACCAAGATCCAACTGCTTGACTGCCAGGAGATCTAAAGTCACCCTGCGCACAAACGGTCGGTCATTAAGTAGCTTTTATGGTCATCATAGCACTTTATTAGGGGCGCTACCAGTAACCCCCAGTCTTAATGTACTTTAAACCCTGCATTACTGAGGGCTGGAGGGGCCTGGCGAACTCTATATAAGCCACCCCCTCCTCAGTATCAAGGGTTCGCACCCCTGTTATTCATACACACATAATTCAGTCGACCGCCTCCGGGCACCAAGACGTAGGGCTGTTACTTCCTTCGAGAAGGGCCTGAACTCGTAATCCTCGTGTGTTTACAACTCCTCCATAGCTAAGATCTAGCCTCTCCATACATACCCCCCTACATCACTGTCAGAGTTAGAACCACGACAGTTGGTGCCCACCGTGGGGCCGGTGTTTTAGCGTTTTGTTGGAGGAGTTGCGATCTTTTCCGACCCGAATCATCATGGTTTTCGACGGAGTTTTGGTGGAGGGCCGCGAGATCCGTCTCGGCGCGCTCACGTTCATCGCCGACGACTCCGCCTGGCTTCAGGAGGCTCCGCTCGACGTGGACGCACTCCCTGTCCGCGGGGTAACGCACTTTCGCGCGTACGTCCGCGGCGTTCTCCTGCGGCAACCGTCGACCCCTTACCGGTCGGCTCCTGTGCTGTCCTCCCTCCCCTTTTCCCGCCGGCGCAAGTGCTCCGGTCGGTCGAGACTTCAGCGGTGGGTGAGACACGCGATGGTCCGTCAGTCGGCCATCCCTCAAGTCGCGGCGATCGAGCCCAACGGATCCCTCTACGGCCTGTTCGACTGGCTCCGAAGAGACCGCATCCGAGTGCGACAGCAGCAATCCGGCGGCAGAGGTTCTGATGGTCGATGGACCGCCCAGTCCCCCGGTTTTACCCGCACCGACGGAGGCGCAGGAGGAGGCAACCCGTCGCGTCCCCATGAGGAGTATCTTCTCGAGCCTCTCACGTCACTGCAGAGAGAAGAACTTCACCGCCGGAACATGGATGCACTACACACTCCTATCGTTGGAGAAACCCCCGAAGCTCGCGCCTTGGAGGACGCGCGCCTGGCAAACTTGGCTGAGCGCACTCGACTGGAGAACCTCCAACGAGCACTCGACGAGCGGGCGCGACAACAGGTTCCCAAATCCAGTCGACGTCAGCTCTTCCCGCCCCCGCAGGTATATCGGACTCCGGTTCAGAATTTAGCAGCTGCGGCCCGTATAGCGGAGTCGATTCAGCCTTCCCAGTCGGAGGCTGGCAGAGGCTTGCTGCAGATCAGAGTGTTACTCCGGGCAGCAGGAGATCAGAATTCCGCTGTTTCTCAGTCGCGGAACAGAATTCACAGCAGATCCGTTGCTGCGGACACGGTCCAGTCGGCTCACAGCCCGAGATCACCCCCGAGGCGTGAGGGACGTGGAGACCGGCGTGACCAGTATGGGAACCATGAGCAGTATGATCACCGAGTCGATCGTGATGGTCGACGTCGAGTGCCCATGCCTCCCCCGAGGAGCGGGTCGTATGTGCCTCGCCAGCAGGATGACAGGCGCCCTCATAGTGGTGGGCGAAGGATTCCAGTCGACCCCAGAGGGCCAGGCTTTGACGCGAGATCTATCCTCGTCCAAGGTCTGGTCGACAGGAACAGGGCTCACCGAGAAGGCCACGACAGAGATGCGCCTACCAGTAGCAGAGTATATGTTTCAGGGCCGGAGTGTTTCAGTCGAGCCATCAGAGCCGCTGTAATTCCTGCCAACTTCAGGTTGGCGACTGGAGTTAGTAAGTTCACCGATGAGTCCAAGCCCGATACTTGGCTCGAAGATTACCGCGTGGCTATCCAGATTGGCGGTGGGAATGATGAGGTAGCCATGAAGCACTTGCCTCCCATGTTAGAAGGCTCGGCCAGAGCGTGGCTGTATCAGTTAGCACCCAACAACATTTACACTTGGGAGGATCTCTCCCGAGTGTTTGTCACCACATTTGAAGGAACATGCAAGCGACCTGCAGGCCTTACGGAATTGCGGTCTTGCATGCAGAAACCGAATGAAACTCTGAGGGATTACATCCAGAGGTGGATCACATTGCATCACACAGTTGAAAATGTACCAGATCATCAAGCAGTTTATGCCTTTAAAGAAGGCGTTAAGTACAGAGAATTGAATCTGAAGTTCGGTCGAACCGGAGAGATGTCTCTGAATCGGATGATGGAGATTGCCACCAAATACGCTAATGGTGAAGATGAGGATCGACTCCGGAGTGGCAAGCATAAAGCAGTCGCCCAGGAAACCGGAGGAAATTCCAGTCGGAAACAGAAGCGGAAAGCCGAGCCAGCCGCTCCTGGGGAGGCCCTGGCCGTAACCCAGGGAAAATTTAAGGGAAAACCCGAAGGACCTTGGAACCCCAAGAAAGTTAAAGACCAAGATGGAAATGATGTTTTGGATCTACCATGTCACATCCACACCAAGAAAGATGAAGAGGGTAAACTCATTTACCCAAAGCATACCACTCGACAGTGTCGGCTTCTGATCTAGCAGTTTCAAGGCAAGCAGTCCAAAGATAAGGAAAAGGAGTCAGACAAAGTTGAGGACAAGGAAGATAGTGATGATGGGTACCCCCAGGTCAATTCCACCCTGATGATTTTTGCTGATGTTGAGAGCAAAAGTCGACTGAAGGTTATTAACCGTGAGGTAAATATGGTTGCTCCGGCAACACCCAATTATCTGAAGTGGTCCCAGACTGCCATCACATTCGACCAGTCTGATCACCCTACGCACATTGCCACCCCTGGGAGGCAAGCTCTGGTGGTCGACCCAGTTGTCGAAGGCACTCGACTGACCAAAGTCCTGATGGATGGAGGCAGCGGTTTGAACATACTATATGGAGAAACATTGAAAGGGATGGGCATTCCAATGTCCAGGCTCAGTACCAGTAACATGAGTTTCCATGGAGTCATTCCTGGGAAGAAAGCCGAGTCACTCGGCCAAATTGCTCTTGATGTGGTTTTCGGTGATTCCAAGAATTACCGCAAGGAAAAGTTGACATTCGAAGTTGTGGATTTCCGAAGTGCTTATCACGCTATTTTGGGTAGGCCAGCTTATGCACGCTTCATGGCTCGACCATGTTATGTGTATCTCAAATTAAATATGCCTGGTCCCAAAGGTGTGATCACTGTTACAGGCAATCGGAAGAAAGCAGAAGAGTGTTTTCAGAAAGGCTCAAAGATTGCTGACGCTCAGATGGCAGTGGTCGAGCTGCAAGAGTATCAGAAGACTGCAGATCCGAGTGAGTTGATACGAGCTAAGAAGCCTGCTTCAGAATTAGCTTTTCGGTCGTCCGGTGAAACAAAGGCAGTTCACATTCACCCGACCGATCCAAATGCTGCTCCGACTCACATCTCAACAACGCTCGACTCCAAATAGGAAGAATCGCTCGTCCAGTTTCTCCGTGAGAACTGGGACATCTTTGCATGGAAGCCTGCTGACATGCCTGGAGTTCCCAGGGGGCTGGCTGAGCACCGTCTACAAGTCGACCCAAAATTTAAACCTGTGAAAGAACATCTTCGACGGTCCGCCGTCTAGAAGAGGAAGACCATTGGCGAGGAGGTGGCTCGGCTCTTAGCAGCGGAGTTCATCCGAGAAATTTACCACTCCGAGTGGCTCGCCAATGTTGTCATGGTCCCCAAGAAGGACAAGTCACTTCGCATGTGCATTGATTTCAAGCATATCAATCGGGCCTGCCCGAAAGATCATTTTCCTCTCCCCCGCATCGACCAGATAGTCGACTCGACTGCGGGATGTGAGCGTTTGTCTTTTCTAGATGCCTATTCCGGGTACCATCAGATCCGTTTGTACGGGCCCGACGAGATCAAAACAGCTGTCATCACTCCATTCGGGTGCTTCTGTTATGTCACCATGCAGTTCGGCCTCAAGAATGCCAGAGCCACGTTCATGAGGATGATTCAGAAGTGTTTCCTCACTCAAATCAGTTGGAATGTGGAGGCATACATGGATGATATTGTGGTCAAGTCACGGAAGGGTTCCGACCTGCTGACTGACCTTGCTGAAACCTTTGCCAACCTCAGGAGGTATGATATCAAGCTCAATCCATCAAAGTGCACATTCGGAGTTCCAGGTGGGAAGTTACTCGGTTTTCTCGTTTCCGAACAGGGAATCGACGCCAATCCTGAAAAAATTGGTACTATACTCCGGATGAAACGTCTTGTGCGTGTGCATGACGTCCAGAAGCTTACAGGATGCTTGGCCGCTTTAAGTCGATTCATCTCTCGCCTCGGTGAAAAGGCAATGCCTCTTTACCGACTGATGAAGAAGTCCGACAAGTTCGAGTGGACTCCAGAAGCTGATGCAGCGTTTACAGAGCTCAAAGCTCTGCTCTCCACCCAGCCGGTGCTTGGTGCCCCAATCAACAAGGAGCCTTTGCTGATTTACATTGCAGCCACAGGACAAGTTGTCAGTACAATACTTACGGTCGAGCGGGAAGAAGAAGGAAATGCCTTCAAAGTTCAGCGCCCAGTATATTATGTTTCTGAAGTTTTGACTCCTTCAAAGCAAAGATATCCTCATTAGCAGAAGCTTGTATATGGGATTTATATGACCACGAAGAAGGTTGCACATTACTTCTCTGATCATTCCATTACAGTTGTCAGCGACGCTCCACTATCAGAGATTTTGCACAACAGAGATGCAACTGGTGGAGTGGCCAAATGGGCGATTGAACTTCTTCCCCTAGATATCAAGTTTGAGGCAAAGAAAGCTATCAAGTCCCAAGCAATTGCAGATTTCGTCGCCGAGTGGATCGAACAGCAACTTCTGACTCAAGTTCACTCGGAGCACTGGACCATGTTCTTCGATGGATCTAAGATGCTGAATGGTTCCAGTGCTGGGGTAGTATTGGTTTCCCCCTGAGGAGATAAGCTCAGATATGTTCTCCAGATTCACTTCGATTCCTCCAATAACGAAGCAGAATATGAAGCACTCTTGTATGGGTTGCGCATGGCCATTTCACTTGGCATCCGTCGCCTCATGGTCTATGGCGACTCAGATTTGGTGGTTAATCAGGTGATGAAGGAGTGGGACGTCAGAAGTCCAGCTATGACTGGTTATTGCAATGCAGTGAGAAAGTTAGAGAAGAAATTCGAGGGGTTAGAGCTTCATCACATCCCCCGACTGAAAAATCAAGCGGCTGATGATTTGGCAAAGATAGGCTCCAAGAGAGAAGCCATCCCCAGCAATGTGTTTTTGGAACACATCCACTCGCCATCAGTCCAAGAAGATCCTTTTACAGATGAAGCCCCGCAGCCAAAGAGTGCCACAAATCCGACTGAAGTTGAAATTTCGGCAGTGGTCGACCTAATCATGGAAGTTTTGGCAATCACCCCCGACTGGACAATACCATACATCGCGTATATCCTGAGAAAGGAACTCCCGGAGGATGAAGAAGAGGCTCGACAGATCGTCCGTCGATCCAAGGCCTTTACAGTCATAAAGGGACAGCTGTATAGAGAAAGCGCGACTGGAGTCGGTCAGAAGTGTATAACACCAGAAGAAGGTCAGATAATCCTTGATGATATCCACTCAGGGACCTGTGGTCATCATGCATCCTCTCGGACCATTGTGGCTAAAGCATACCGAGCGGGATTTTACTGGCCAAGAGCGAACAAAATGGAAAAGGAGATAGTCGACAAGTGTGAAGGGTGCCAGTTCTACTCCAACATGTCGCACAAGCCTGCATCAGCCCTGAAGACCATTCCACTCGTCTGGCCCTTCGCTGTTTGGGGACTGGACATGGTTGGCCCATTGAGAACGGACAGGAGCGGTTTCACACATGTGCTTGTGGCAGTCGACAAGTTTACCAAATGGATTGAAGCTAAGCCTATCAAGAATCTTGATGCTTGCACTGCTATCAGTTTTGTCAGGGAGTTAACATTCAGATATGGAGTCCCGCATAGCATCATCACCGACAATGGGTCAAACTTTGATTCAGACAAGTTCAGAGCTTTTTGCGCCTCTCAAGGCACACGAGTCGACTACGCCTCGGTCGCCCACCCCCAGTCGAATGGACAAGCAAAAAGGGCAAATGGTCTGATTCTCAAAGGACTAAAGCCTCGGCTGATGCCTGATCTCAAGCACGCAGCAGGCGCTTGGGTCAACGAGCTTCCGTCAGTTCTGTGGGGATTGAGGACCACCCCGAATCGGTCGACTGGAAGAACTCCGTTCTTTCTGGTTTACGGAGCGGAAGCAGTCCTGCTGAGCGATCTACTTCACAATGCACCCCGAGTCAAGCTTTATACCGAAGATGAAGCAGAACAAGCCCGGCAAGACGCAGTCGACCTCCTGGAAGAAGAAAGAGAAATGGCTATGATCCAATCGACCATTTATCAGCAAGACTTGCATTGATTCCATGCCAGAAAATGTGAAGAGTCGAGCCTTCCAAGAAGGAGATTTGGTCCTCCGGATGGATCAACAGAAACCACACAAGCTCGCTCCTACTTGGGAAGGTCCCTTCATCGTCACCAGAGTCCTCCACAATGGAGCGTATCACCTTTACAATGTCGATCGCCAGATCGATGAGCCACGAGCTTGGAATGCGGAACTGCTCCGCCCCTTTTACACTTGAATTCTCACTCGGATGAGATGTAATAAGAAAAACTTCTGTAGTCTATTTATCAAAGACAAGAGTGTTACAATTTTTCTATAATTGTTGTCGCTTTTCTTTGCGTGTGAAATCCCCCAGTGGGTGGCTTAGCTGCGAATCCGTTTCGCCTAAGTTTGTAAAACAAATCCTACCGAGTGGTGAGCCAGACTCCCACTCGAAGGCTTAGCTGCAGCCCAGTGCTCGCCTAAGTGTTTAAAAATCCTACTGAGTGGTGAGCCAGACTCCCACTCGGAGGCTTAGCCACAGCCCAGTGCTCTCCTAAGTGTTTAAAAATCCTACCGAGTGGCGAGCCAGACTCCCACTCGGAGGCTTAGCTGCAGCCCAGTGCTCGCCTAAGTATTTAAAAATCCTACCGAGTGGTGAGCCAGACTCCCACTCGGAGGCTTAGCTGCAGCCCAGTGCTCGCCTAAGTGTTTAAAAATCCTACCGAGTGGAGAGCAAACCTCCCACTCGGAGGCTTAGCTGCAGCGCAGTGCTCGCCTAAGTGTTTAAAAATCCTACCAAGTGGAGAGCAAACCTCCCACTCGGAGGCTTAGCTGCAGCCCAGTGCTCACCTAAGTATTTAAAAATCCTATCGAGTGGTGAGCCAGACTCCCACTCGGAGGCTTAGCTGCAGCCCAGTGCTTGCCTAAGTGTTTAAAAATCCTATCGAGTGGAGAGCAAACCTCCCACTCGGAGGCTTAGCTGCAGCCCAGTACTCGCCTAAGTATTTAAAAATCCTACCGAGTGGTGAGCCAGACTCCCACTCGGAGGCTTAGCTGCAGCCCAGTGCTCGCCTAAGTGTTTAAAAATCCTACCGAGTGGAGAGCAAACCTCCCACTCGGAGGCTTAGCTGCAGCCCAGTGCTCGCCTAAGTGTTTAAAAATCCTACCGAGTGGAGAGCAAACCTCCCACTCGGAGGCTTAGCTGCAGCCCAGTGCTCACCTAAGTATTTAAAAATCCTATCGAGTGGTGAGCCAGACTCCCACTCGGAGGCTTAGCTGCAGCCCAGTGCTCGCCTAAGTGTTTAAAAATCCTATCGAGTGGAGAGCAAACCTCCCACTCGGAGGCTTAGCTGCAGCCCAGTACTCGCCTAAGTATTTAAAAATCCTACCGAGTGGTGAGCCAGACTCCCACTCGGAGGCTTAGCTGCAGCCCAGTGCTCGCCTAAGTGTTTAAAAATCCTACCGAGTGGAGAGCAAACCTCCCACTCGGAGGCTTAGCTGCAGCCCAGTACTCGCCTAAGTATTTAAAAATCCTACCGAGTGGTGAGCCAGACTCCCACTTGGAGGCTTAGCTGCAGCCCAATGCTCGCCTAAGTGTTTAAAAATCCTACCGAGTGGAGAGCAAACCTCCCACTCGGAGGCTTAGCTGCAGTCCAGTACTCGCCTAAGTTTGAAAAAATCCTACCGAGTGGAGAGCAGACCTCCCACCCGGGGGCTTAGCTGCAGTCCAGTACTCGCCTAAGTTTGAAAAAATCCTACCGAGTGGAGAGCAGACCTCCCACTCGGGGGCTTAGCTGCAGTCCAGTACTCGCCTAAGTATGAAAAAATCCTACCGAGTGGAGAGCAGACCTCCCACTCGGGGGCTTAGTTGCAGTCCAGTACTCGCCTAAGTTTTTAAAATCCTACCGAGTGGAGAGCAGACCTTCCACTCGGGGGCTTAGCTGCAGCCTAGTGCTCGCCTAAGTACGGAACACATCCCAATCCGCAAGGACGACGAGGTGCAAATTGACTGCTACCTTCTCCTTCGGAGCTGCACCACAAATACAAAGTTATTTCGAGTAAAGACCAAGTTCCACTCGACAGATAATTCATGAAGATATTCAACGATAAAGCAAGTTCAGATAAGATCCAAAGGTCCTAGACCGCAGATGAAAGTACTCGAGCCTCCAGCTCGACAGAGTTTAACGGTTACAAAATCCACTCGGCATTCTGAGGCAAATTTAAAGCGAAGCATAAAAGTTTTTATTCCTCAGGCGGAGGACTGGAAGGGGCGACGAACTCGTCCAAGTCGATCCCGTCTACAATGCGAGTGGCAGAAGCAATGAAAGTCTCCATGAAGTCTTGAAAGTTGTGCTTCCTGGTATTGGCAACTTGGATGGCGGCCAACTTTTCTTCTTGCGCCTCCTTGCAGTGGACGCGGACCAGAGACAGAGCAACGTCAGCGCCACATCTAGCAGAAGATTTCTTCCATTCCGTCACTCGACCTGGGACTTCATTCAGTCGAGTCATCAGGGACTCGAGGTCATTCTGAAGCGTCGTCCTAGGC
The DNA here is from genome assembly GCF_018294505.1 of Triticum aestivum. Lineage (NCBI taxonomy): Eukaryota > Viridiplantae > Streptophyta > Magnoliopsida > Poales > Poaceae > Triticum > Triticum aestivum. The sequence goes on from NC_057812.1 coordinate 209,681,035, forward strand.
CAGAGCGACGTGTCGATCCGCGACATCACAACCTTCAACCGAGCAAGATAGTCAACAACGCCGGCAACACAAGATTCCAGTCGGAGCACGTTCATAGCAGCCTCGTCCTTCACTGGAGAATTGATGGGGTCCAAGTCTGTCTCCAGTCGACTGGTCTCCTCTTCGAAGTTCTGGCAGAATTTTGTAAACACAATTCAAGGATAAGTCAGTGGCTCTACACAGGTTTGGTAACTGCAAGTCAGTCGGGCCGGAGTAATTACCCTCGAGCATGACGAACAGCTTCTTGGCGAGTCCACCGAGATAAGCCTCCAGATCGTTCCTCTTCCCCGCCAGTTCACTTGCCTTGTCATTCAGAGCTATATTGCCATTCTTCAGACGGCTGACCTCTTGATTAGCCACGTCAAGAGCAGTTTTCAGCCTGGAGTTTTCCTTTTCAAGAGTACCGACTGAAGCCAGTTTTTCTTCAGCAAGCTTCTTTTTGTTCAGGGCCTCCTTCTGCGCTTCGGCAAGGTCTTGATCCTTCTTCTTCAGAGCCTCCTCCATTTTGTCTACGAAACAGCAAGTGAGATCAACATCGAGGACGGCCAGAAAGAAAAGACAGTCGACAAAAGCTCACCAGCCATACCTTTTGCTTTGTCCCTCGCCTTCTGCAAGATCTCCTGAGCAAGCTTTAAGTCAAGGTTCAGCTGGATCTGTTTGTTCTCCAACTCAGTGTAGCGAGCCACAAGTTCATAGGATTTCTGCAAAAAATCAGTCGACAGACATCCAAGATAAGTTGCTTCCGAGTAACCAAGAGACAATGATGGCGTTTCTAAGACTACAGCCGAATCAAAAACATTCGACAGTAGTCTCGGGGACTACACCCAGTGGGTGCACTCAGCGTGCCCCCACTAGTTCGACCAAAAAAAAAATTGACTGCCCGCAGTTGACCGTGTACAGTTCCATTCGACATGGCCTGACCAGACCGAGTGAAGAAGTTCAACTAAAGCAACACAATATAAAGACTACAGTCGACTGCTAGTAGTCCACCGTAGTCTCGGGGACTACACCCAGTGGGTGCACTTAGCGTGCCCCCACTCGTCAACAAGATTAATAGACACACCCAGTGGGTGTACAGATATAAAGATCTTCGGAAAGAGATTCTTCAGATAGCATATCCTAACAGAACAAGCGGTGAATTGACTAACCTGGACGTTGCTCTAAAGAGCTGAACTCGCGTCATAAGCTGCTTGGCTGGCTTCCCGAACCACCTTCACTTGCTCCATCATGATCCCCGCCTGGCGTATAGCCTCTTTAGCGGCACCCACTTGGTCCTCAGGGACGTGGTGTGTGTGGCAAAAAGCGAAGGCAGATTTGCAGTCGATGTCGAAGGCCGAACACTCGTCAGAGGTTCAACGAAGGTCACAGAAGCCCGAGTGGTGTCACCACCCTCCCGGACTACGGCCTCAGGCGCCGGAGTAGTTTGTGGGGTCTTTCCAGCCGGCGCCCTCCTGTTCCTTCGCGCCCTCAGCGGCACTTCGTATTCATCATCAGGGAGGTCAATGACATGAGGAGGAGCTACAAGAAAAATCCAATCGATCGGAATTATAAGAAATCGTCAGTCAACTAAAAGCAGAGCATCAGTAATCGTACCGGGGTTGGAGGTAACAACGTCTTCCATCCCTTGATCATTGTCCTTGGCGGAGATCTCCGAGGTGGCAACACTGCAAATTTCGAAAGTCAGTCAGCTTATTCAATGAGTCGACCAAGAGCCCGTCACGTTCAACAAAGGAAAACAAATTCTACCATTACCCAGAAATGGTGGGGACAGTCATCTTCATCTTGGGCTGAGCCTTGGGCGGCTTGGACGGCGTCGCGCGTGGGTGCTCGGGAGCTTTTTCTGTCGGTGCTGGAGATGAGGTCCGAGGGCGCTTCGACGACTGTCCAACAGGGATAGTCGCCTTACCACGTTCCCGCGCAGGGTCGTGTGTAAGCTTGGATCGCCGTTCCGAGCAGGGAGGTTCGACTTCTTCCTCCTCCTCTTCACTGGAGTCGTCGTCGTCATCCCCCTCTCCTTCGCCGTCAGATTTCCACTCTTCTCTCTCGTCTCCACTTTCGCCTCCGCTCGCTTCTCCTTCCTCGGCCTGCTCCTGTGCTCCATTGGGTGTCGAGTACATCTCAGTAGTGGCCTAGAGGACAACAAACAAGACAAAAGTCAATCGACTGATCCAAAGAGAACAAATAAAGAAAGCAAGATCACAGTCGGAAACGCAAGGTTAGACCTTGTCCACTTCGTATGTTTGGTCGAGTGGAGGAATCCTCCTGGCTCCTCGGGGGTTGTCCTTGTTCCCTGTGATACTCGGCAGCCACCCTTCCAACATCTCGTCAGTGACCTCTTCTGGGTGAATACGAGTGGTGTCTTCGAGACCCGAGTACAACCACATCGGGTGGTCACGAGCCTGAAGCGGTTGGATGCGCCTCCGAAGGAAGACTTCCAACAAGTCCATGCCAGTCACACCCTCGCGGACAAGCTGAACCACTCGACCGACCAGCACCTTGACTTGCACTTTTTCCTCTGGCGTCACTTTCAGAGAGGCAGGTTTTTGTGCTCGATTCATAGAAAAAGGGGGAAGCCCAGTCGGCTGTCCTGGGGTCACCTGGTCTTTACAGTAAAACCAAGTCGACTGCCACCCACGGACTGACTCAGGAAAAGTGATAGACGGAAAGGAACTTTTTCCCCTCATCTGGATCGCCAAGCCCCCGCACAGCTGGATCACCTGCGTCCGTTCGTCACTCGACTTGGCCTTCTTGACCGACTGAGAGCGGCAAGTGAAGATGTGCTTGAAGAGTCCCCAATGGGGGCGGCAACCGAAGAAGTTTTCACACAAGGAAACGAAAGCAACAAGATACACAATAGAATTGGGAGTAAAGTGATGGAGCTGCGCTCCGAAGAAGTTCAAGAAGCTCCGGAAAAAGGATGAGGAGGCAGAGAGAATCCGCGATCGATATGGGTGGTGAGGAGTACGCACTCACCATCAAGAGGCTGGGGTTCGACTTCTTTCCCCGGGAGACGCGCAGATTTGTGGGGAATGAATCCCCCCTCGACCAGATCATCGAGATCATCCTGCCGAATCGCCGACGGCATCCAGTCGCCCTGGATCCAATCCTTGGGCAGGGCAGTCCTCGAGGAAGATCCGCCCCGAGCGGACTTCTTCCCCTTCCCCTGCACTGCCGCCTTCTTCGCGCGCTCCAGAGCCGACGTCTTCTCCTTCACCATTGTCGCCGGTGAAGCTCGAACAGACCTACGACACCAAGGTGAGAGCGGAGGTGGCGGAGGATCTTGTGAAGGAAGGGGGAAAAGTGAAGGTGCACTATTCGGGGGTCCTAAGCCGGAAGCTTATAAGAGGTCGCTTCTGAGTGGCTGACTGGTAGGCCCAGGCAATCCCATCAAATCCCGCAACAGGCGCGCGCGTGGTACGTGGCGAAAAAGGTGGCGCGGGGATCGAGGAGCTTCCGTCCTCTCCCATCCGATTACTGCGGCCGCCCTGTCCCGCGCGCTTCCCGAAATTCAAATCCCGCAAAATCTGCGGGCCGCAGAACAACTCGTCAAACAGAAGATCCCTTTCACACCGTCACTCGGAAATTCACAAGTAAAGAAATTCACTCGACAAGAGGCCAAGAATGGATCAAGGCGACTGAAAGAAGTTGACGACGTCATCCATGACAATTGATCCAAAACAAGACGTTCATATAACATGAAGAACCCGTCGGAAAGATCCCCAACTCCTTCCCCACTCGAACCTCGATCCATTCGGGGGCTAATGATGAAGCTATGTACCTAGGGTAGGGGCATGGACCTGTCCTAAGTACCCTACCCAAGGACATCCCTAGAAGAAGTCACCTTTCAATCGACTTGGAGGTATCCCACTCGATGGATTCAAGACACTCGACCACGAAGCAATCACTCGACCAAGATCCAACCGCTCGACTGCGAGGAGATCTAAAGTCACCCTGCACGCAAACGGTCGGTCATTAAGTAACTTTTATGGTCATCATAGCACTTTATTAGGGGCGTTACCAGTAACCCCCAGTCTTAATGTACTTTAAACCCTGCATTACTGAGGGCTGGAGGGGCCTGGCGAACTCTATATAAGCCACCCCCTCCTCAGTATCAAGGGTTCGCACCCCTGTTATTCATACACACATAATTCAGTTGACCGCCTCCGGGCACCAAGACGTAGGGCTGTTACTTCCTCCGAGAAGGGCCTGAACTCGTAATCCTCGTGTGTTTACAACTCCTCCATAGCTAAGATCTAGCCTCTCCGTACATACCCCCCTACATCACTGTCAGAGTTAGAACCACGACAACTCCCACATGCTCCTCGATGATCTCATCGGATGAACCACGATGTCGAGGATTCAATCAATCCCGTATACAATTCCCTTTGTCAATCGGTACGTTACTTGCCCGGGACTCGATCGTCGGTATCCCAATACCTCGTTCAATCTCGTTACCAGCAAGTCACTTTACTCGTACCGTAATGCATGATCGCGTGATCAACCACTTGGTCACATTGAGCTCATTATGATGATGCATTACCGAGTGGGCCCAGAGATACCTCTCCATCATACGGAGTGACAAATCCCAGTCTCGATTCGTGCCAACCCAACAGACACTTTCAGAGATACCTGTAGTGTACCTTTATAGTCACCCAGTTACGTTGTGATGTTTGGCACACCCAAAGCACTCCTACGGTATCCGGGAGTTGCACAATCTCATGGTCTAAGGAAATGATACTTGACATTCAGAAAAGCTATAGCAAACGAACTACACGATCTTTGAGCTATGCTTAGGATTGGGTCTTCTCCATCACATCATTCTCCTAATGATGTGTTCCCGTTATCAATGGCATCCAATGTCCATAGTCAGGAAACCATGACTATCTTTTGATCAACGAGCTAGTCAACTAGAGGCTCACTAGGGACGTGTTGTGGTCTATGTATTCACACATGTATTACGATTTCCGGATAACACAATTATAGCATGAACAATAGACAATTATCATGAACAAAGAAATATAATAATAACCATTTTATTATTGCCTCTAGGGCATATTTCCAACAGGTGTACCCAACTGTCTCCTTTGGGTATCCTATGAAGACACATTTCTCCGATTTGGGTTTGAACTTATCAGGATGAAACTTTTTCTTATAAGCATCGCAACCCCAAACTTTAAGAAATGATAACTTTGGTTTCTTGCCAAACCACAGTTCATACGGTGTCATCTCAACGGATTTAGATGGTGCCCTTTTTAATGTGAATGCAATTGTCTCTAATGCATAACCCCAAAATTATAGTGGTTAATCGGTAAGAAACATCATAGATTGCACTATATCCAATAATAGTACGGTTATGACGTTCGGACACACCATTATGCTGTGGTGTTCCAGGTGGCATGATTTTGTGAAACTATTACACATTGTTTTAATTGAAGACCAAACTCGTAACTCAAATATTTGTCTCTGTGATCAGATCGTAGAAACTTTATTTTCATGTCACAATGATTTTCCACTTCACTCTGAAGTTCTTTGAACTTTTTCAAATGTTTCAGACTTATGTTTCATCAGGTAGATATACCCATATCTTCTCAAATCATTTGTGAAGGTCAGAAAATAATGATACCCGCCGCGAGCCTCAACACTCATTGGACTGCATACATCAGTATGTATTATTTCCAATAAGTCAGTTGCTCACTCCATTGTTCCGGAGAATGGAGTCTTAGTCATCTTGCCCATGAGGCATGGTTCTCAAACATCAAAATGATTCATAATCAAGTGATTCCGAAAGCCCATCATCATGGAGTTTCTTCATGCGCTTTACACCAATATGACCTAAACGGCAGTGCCACAAATAAGTTACACTATCATTATTACCTTTGCATCTTTTGGCTTCAATATTATGAATATGTGTATCACTACGATCGAGATCCAGCGAACCATTTTCATTGGGTGTGTGACCATAGAAGGTTTTATTCATGTAAATAGAACAACAATTATTCTCTAACTTAAATGAATAATCATTTTGCAATAAACATGATCAAATCATATTCATGCTCAACGCAAACACCAAATAACATTTATTTAGGTTTAACACTAATCCTGAAAGTATAGGGAGTGTGCGATGATGAGCATATCAATCTTGGAACCACTTCCAACACATATCGTCACTTCACCCTTAACTAGTCTCTGTTCATTCTGCAACTCCCGTTTCGAGTTACTACTCTTAGCAACTGAACTAGTATCAAATACCGAGGGGTTGCTATAAACACTAGTAAAGTACACATCAATAACATGTATATCAAATATAGCATTGTTCACTTTGCCATCCTTATTATCCGCCAAATACTTGGGGCAGTTCCGCTTCCAGTGACCAGTCCCTTTGCAGTAGAAGCACTTAGTCTCAGGCTTAGGTACAGACTTGGGCTTCTTCACTTGAGCAGCAACTTGCTTGCCGTTCTTCTTGAAGTTCCCTTTCTTTCCCTTTGCCCTTTTCTTGAAACTAGTGGTCTTGTTAATCATCAACACTTGATGCTCTTTCTTGATTTCTACCTTCATCGATTTCATCATCATGAAAAGCTCGGGAATCGTTTTCGTCATCCCTTGCATACTATAGTTCATCACGAAGTTCTACTAACTTGGTGATGGTGACTAGAGAATTCTGTCAATCTCTATTTTACCTGGAAGATTAATTCCCACTTGATTCAAGCGATTGTAGTACCCAGACAATCTAAACACATGCTCACTACTTGAGCTATTCTCCTCCATATTTTAGCTATAGAACTTGTTGGAGACTTCATATCTCCCAACTTGGGTATTTGCTTGAAGTATTAACTTCAACTCCTGGAACATCTCATATGATCCATGACGTTCAAAATGTCTTTGAAGTCCCGATTCTAAGCTGTTAAGCATGGTGCACTAAACTATCAAGTAGTCATCATATTGAGCTAGCCAAACGTTCATGACGTCTGCATCTGCTCCTGCAATAGGTCTATCACCTAGCGGTGCATCAAGAACACAATTCTTCTGTGCAGCAATAAGGATAATCCTCAGATCACGGATCCAATCCGCATCATTGGTACTAACATTTTTCAACTTAGTTTTCTCTAGGAACATATCAAAAATAAAACAGAGGAGCTAAATGCGAGCTATTGATCTACAACATAGATATGCTAATACTACCAGGACTAAGTTCATGATAAATTAAAGTTCAATTAATCATATTACTTAAGAACACCCACTTATAGACATCCCTCTAATCATCTAAGTGATGACGTGATCCAAATCAACTAAACCATAACCGATCATCACGTGAAATGGAGTAGTTTTCAATGGTTAACATCACTATGTTGATCATATCTACTATATGATTCACGCTCGACCTTTCGGTCTCAGTGTTCCGAGGCCATATTTGCATATGCTAGGCTCGTCAAGTTTAACCTGAGTATTCTGCGTGTGCAAAACTGGCTTGCACCCGTTGTAGATGGACATAGAGCTTATCACACCCGATCATTACGTGGTGTCTGGGCACGACGAACTTTGGCAACGGTGCATACTCAGGGAGAACACTTTTATCTTGAAATTTAGTGAGAGATCATCTTATAATGCTACCGTCAATCAAAGCAAAATAAGATGCATAAAAGATAAACATCACATGCAATCAATATAAGTGATATGATATGGCCATCATCATCTTGTGCTTGTGATCTCCATCTCTGAAGCACCGTCATGATCACCATCGTCACTGGCGCGACACGTTGATCTCCATCGTAGCATCGTTGTCGTCTCGCCAACTATTGCTTCTATGACAATTGCTACCGCTTAGTGATAAAGTAAAGCAATTACAGGGCGATTGCATTGCATACAATAAAGCGACAACCATAAGGCTCCTGCCAGTTGCCGATAACTCGGTTACAAAACATGATGATCTCATACAATAAAATATAGCATCATGTCTTGACCATATCACATCACAACATGCCCTGCAAAAACAAGTTAGACGTCCTCTACTTTGTTGTTGCAAGTTTTACGTGGCTGCTACGGTCTGAGCAAGAACTGTTCTTACCTACGCATCAAAACCAAAACGATAGTTCGTCAAGTTAGTGCTGTTTTAACCTTCTCAAGGACCGGACGTACCCACACTCCGTTCAACTAAAGTTGGAGAAACTGACACCCGCCAGCCACCTATGTGCAAAGCACGTCGGTAGAACCAGTCTCGCATAAGCGTACGCGTAATGTTGCTCCGGGCCGCTTCATCCAACAATACCGCCAAACCAAAGTATGACATGCTGGTAAGCAGTATGATTTGTATCGCCCACAACTCACTTGTGTTCTACTCGTGCATATAACATCAACACATATAACCAGGCTCGGATGCCAATGTTGGGGAACGTAGTAATTTCAAAAAATTTCGTACGCACACGCAAAATCATGGTGATGCATAGCAACGAGAGGGGAGAGTGTGTCCACGTACCATCATAGACCGAAAGCGGAAGCGTTAGCACAACGCGGTTGATGTAGTCGTACGTCTTCACGATCCGACCGATCCAAGTACCGAACGCACGACACCTCCGAGTTCAGCACACGTTCAACTAGATGACGTCCCTCGAACTCCTATCCAGCCGAGCTTTGAGGGAGAGTTCCGTCAGCACGATGGCGTCGTGACTATGTTGATGTTCTACCGTCGCGGGGCTTCGCCTAAGCACCGCTACGATATTATCGAGGTGGACTATGGTGGAGAGGGGCACCGCACACGGCTAAAAGATCCAAGAGATCAATTGTTGTGTCTATGGGGTGCTCCCTGGCCACGTATGTAAAGGAGTGGAGGAGGGGGAGAGGGCCGGCCCCTATGGCACGCCCTGGAAGAGTCCTACTCCCACCGAGAGTAGGATTCCTCCCCTTCCAAGTAGTAGGACTAGGAGACAAGGAGGGGGAAGAGGGAAGAGAAGGAAGGAGGGGGCGCCGCCCCTCCCCCTAGTCCAATTTGGACTAGTCATTGGGGGGGGGGGCTGCCTCTCTCTCTCTCCCCTAAAGCCCAATATGGCCCATATACTTCTTCCCCCATATTCCCGTAACTCCCCGGTACTCCGAAAAATACCCGAACCACTCGGAACCTTTTCGATGTCCGAATATAGTCATCCAATATATCGATATTTACGTACCACCCATTTCAAGACTCCTCGTCATGTCCCCGATCTCATCCGGGACTCCGAACTACGTTCGGTACATCAAAACACGTAAACTCATAATATAACCATCATCGAACTTTAAGTGTGCGGACCCTACGGGTTCGAGAACTATGTAGACATGACCGAGACACGTCTCCGGTCAATAACCAATAGCGGAACCTGGATGCTCATATTGGCTCCTACACATTCTACGAAGATATTTATCGGTCAAACCGCATAACAACGTAAGTTGTTCCCTTTGTCATCGGTATGTTACTTGCCCGAGATTCGATCATCGGTATCTCAATACCTAGTTCAATCTCGTTACCGGCAAGTCTCTTTACTTGTTCCGTACTACATCATCCCGCAACTAACTCATTAGTTGCAATGCTTGCAAGGCCTAAGTGATGTGTATTACCGAGTGGGCCTAGAGATACCTCTCCAACAATCGGAGTGACAAATCCTAATCTCGAAATACGCTAACCCAACAAGTACCTTCGGAGACACCTGTAGAGCACCTTTATAATCACCCAGTTACGTTGTGACGTTTGGTAGCACACAAAGTGTTCCTCCGGTAAACGGGAGTTGCATAATCTCATAGTCACAGGAACATGTATAAGTCATGAAGAAAGCAATAGCAACAAACTAAACGATCAAGTGCTAATCTAACGGAATGGGTCAAGTCAATCACATCATTCTCCTAATGATGTGATTCCGTTAATCAAATGACAACTCTTTGTCTATGTCTAAGAAACATAACCATCTTTGACCAACGAGCTAGTCAAGTAGAGGCATACTAGTGACACTCTGTTTGTCTATGTATTCACACATGTATCATGTTTCCGGTTAATACAATTCTAGCGTGAATAATAAACATTTATCATGATATAAGGAAATAAATAATAACTTTATTATTGCCTCTCGGGCATATTTCCTTCAGGTAAGAACGGTTCTTGCTCAGCCCGTAGTAGCCATGTAAAACTTGCAAAAAAGTAGAGGACGTCTAACTTGTTTTTGCAGGGCATGTTGTGATGTGATATGGTCAAGACATGATGCTAAACTTTATTGTATGAGATGATCATGTTTTGTAACAGAGTTATCGGCAACTGGCAGGAGCCATATGGTTGCCGCTTTATTGTATGAAATACAATTGCCATGTCTAAGCGGTAGAGATAGTCGTAGAAGCAATAGTTAGCGAGATGACAACGATGCTTCGATGGAGATCAAGGTGTCAAGCCAGTGACAATGGTGATCATGACGGTGCTTTGGAGGAGATCAAAGGCACAAAATGATGATGGCCATATCATATCACTTATATTGATTGCATGTGATGTTTATCCTTTATGCATCTTATTTTATTTAGTCCGGCGGTAGCATTATAAGATGATCTCTCACTAAATTTCAAGGTACAAGTGTTCTCCCTGAGTATGCACCGTTGCTACAGTTCGTCGTGCCGAGACACCACGTGATGATTGGGTGTGATAAGCTCTATGTTCACATACAACGGGTGCAAGCCAGTTTTGCACACGCAGAATACTCGGGTTAAACTTGATGAGCCTAGAATATGCAGATATGGCCTCGGAACACTAAGACCGAAGGTCGAGCGTGAATCATATAGTAGATATGATCAACATAGTAATGTTCACGATTGAAAACTACTCCTTCTCACGTGATAATCGGACATGGTTTAGTTGATATGGATCACGTGATCACTTAGATGATTAGGGAGATGTCTACCTAAGTGGGAGTTCTTAAGTAATTTGATTAATTGAACTTTAATTTATCATGAACTTAATACCTGATAGTATTTTGCATGTCTATGTTGTTGTAGATAGATGGCCCGTGCTGTTGTTCCGTTGAATTTTAATGCGTTCCTAGAGAAAGCTAAGTTGAAAGATGATGGCAGCAACTACACAGACTGGGTCCATAACTTGAGGATTATCCTCATTGCTGCACAGAAGAATTACGTCCTGGAAGCACCGCTAGGTGACAAACCCGCTGCAGGAGCAACACCAGATGTTGTGAACACCTGGCAGAGCAAAGCTGATGACTACTCGATAGTTCAGTGTGCCATGCTTTACGGCTTAGAACCGGGACTTCAATGACATTTTGAACGTCATGGAGCATATGAGATGTTCCAGGAGTTGAAGTTAATATTTCAAGCAAATGCCCGGATTGAGAGATATGAAGTCTCCAATAAGTTCTACAGCTGCAAAATGGAGGAGAATAGTTGTCGGATTTCGGGTTCCGACAAAATCCTTGAGGTTCGAACACTGGGGTACGCATGAAGATCTCTCCCCCTCTAGCTCTCGCCCTCAGCACAATCTCATGTCTTAGCGCCTCGAACTCACAGAACAAAGGGACACAAGATTTATACTGGTTCGGGCCACAGTTGCGGTGTAATACCCTACTCCAGTGTGGTGTGGTGGATTGCCTCGTGGGCTAAGGATGAACACTTACACGGGGAAGAACGGCCTCTTGAGGAGAGGTGTTCTTGTGCTTGGCGAGCTTGTGTGGTGTCTGGTGGTCTGAATGATCTCTTCTCCCTTTGTTAAGGTGGTGGCTAGTCCTATTTATAGAGGCCCTCGGCCTCTTCCCAAATATTGAGCGGGAAGGGATCCCACAACGGCCAAGTTTGGGGGACAGCTAGTACAAGTTATCCTGACAAAAGTAGTCTTTGCCTGCCAAAGGCTCTAGTGGTGACGCCGTCTTGGGCTCCACGGTGACCTCCGTCCTGCTGTCTTGCTAGTCTTGGTCTTGTTGCACCGATATGGAAACCTTTGCTTGATGTCTTAGGACTCCGCGCCTGAGCTTGCCTCTTTAGCACCAAAGAGGAAATGAGGACACTGCGCGCCTGGCGCCCGCCTAGTGTCCGCCTGGCCTTGGTCGTCATGGCTTATGTCATGTGGACCTCGCGAGGTCTCCCTTGCCTTGATCTCTCCGCCCCTCACGAGCCAGCCTGGTGAGGCTGCCCCCGAGGAGGTCTTGCGTCATTCGCCTCATGAGGCTTGGCCCCTCGCGAGGGTCTTGAGTGCTTGCTGGTGAAGATGGGCCGCACAGGGCCGCTGGTGGAGCCACGCCGTGGGCCACAGGCAAGCAAGTCTGGGGACCCCCGTTCCCAGAACACCGACAGTAGCCCCTGGGCCCAAGGCGCTCTCAAACTTGGCTTCGAGGCGAAGCCAAGGGGCAAGTGCGGGGCGCCGCAGGCCCTAACAGCCTGCGGCCTCGGTTGACGCGTGGCGGTTGATTAGACGTGGGCGTCTCTACTTCCCCATGCTGCCTCGGCAACTGCCCGACTTGACGAGTCCTTGCAATCGAAGGTGATCAGACAGGAGGACCATGGGTTGAACTTTGAGGCGACTAGCACCAACGCATATACATCCCTTAGCATACGCTTCCACTCCCTCCTGGGGATGTGGGTTGCGTATATCATGTTCACCGTCCGCACTTGTGGGGGGAACCTCTTCTGTCCTCCGGTGTTCGGCGGCCAGGGCTCTTCCTCGTCATCGCTATGTAGCCCCTTATCTTTGTTTTCAGCATTTAACTTGTCGGCCTGCTTAAACACCCAACATTCCATGTTGGTGTGGTTGGCTGGCTTGTCGGGGGTGCCATGTATTTGGCACGAGTGATCGAGTATACGGTCCAAACTGGATGGGCCCGGAGTGCTTCTTTTGAATGGCTTTTTCCACTGACCGGGTTTAGAGCCTCTGAATCCGGCATTGACTGTCGTATCCTCGGTATTGTCGTTGTTGATGCGGCGCTTGTGTTTGTTGCGACGTGACCTGCCATTGCTATCCTTCGTATCCAAAGTACCATGGTTCTTTGATATGTTATTGCTTCGAGCTAGCCAGCTGTCCTCTCCCGCGCAAAAGCGGGTCATGAGTGTCGTGAGGGCTGCCATAGATTTCGGCTTTTCCTGGCCAAGGTGCCGGGCGAGCCACTCGCCACGGATGTTTTGCTTAAAAGCTGCTAGGGCCTCTACATCCGGACAGTCGATGATTTGATTTTTCTTTGTCAGGAACCGTGTCCAGAATTGCCTGGCCGATTCCTCTAGCTGCCGAATTATGTGGCTCAAGTCATCGGCATCTGGTGGTTGCACATAAGTGCCCTGGAAGTTGTCGAGGAATGCGGCTTCCAGATCTTCCCAACAGCCAATGGATTCTGCTGGTAGGCTGTTGAGCCAATGCCGAGCTGGTCCTTTGAGCTTGAGTGGGAGGTATTTAATGGCGTGTAGATCGTCACCGCGGGCCATGTGGATGTGCAGGAGGAAGTCCTCGATCCATACCGCATGATCTGTTGTGCTGTCGTATGATTTGATATTTATGGGTTTGAAACCCTCTGGGATTTGGTGATCCATTACTTCGTCTGTGAAGCATAGGGGGTGTGCGGCGCCTCTGTACTGGGCTATGTCGCGACGCAGCTCAAATGAGTCTTGTCTGCTGTGTTCGGCCCGACCAGATTTACTTTTACTGTATCCGGCGTGACGGTTATCATCTCGCGTAGTGGCACGCCCTCGTGATCCGTAGATCAATCTTGCGTGTTTTGCTTTGTCCTCCAATACGTCTCGCAGGTCTAGCGTGTTTCCCCGTGCCTTGACATTTTTATTTGAGTGGCGTCGGGGTGCGGGCTGAGCTTTTGGCTGAAATGCCTCTTTGTCGCGGCCACGAGGTGGCCGATCAGCCGTGTCATACGCTGGAGATGTAGGTTTTAATGCTTCCTCCTCCAGTCGGGGTAGCAACCTGCGCTTTGGGTAACTCTTGGAGGGGCGTTCGATTTCATATTCCTCGGCCGCAAGGACTTCAGTCCATCTGTCAGCTAGCATCTTGATCAGCTTGAAGCTGCTATTGCTTTTTCTTAAGGCTATTTGCCGTGGCTATAAGCCGGCGCTTGAAGCGCTCTTGCTCGATAGGATCCTCAGGCACAACAAATTCGTCATCGTCGAGGCTTGCCTCGTCTTCGGAGGGAGGCATGTAATTATCATCCTCTGCCTCTCCATTTGCCGCTCTCTCGGGAGGGCTGGCTTCTCCGTCCTCCTGCTCTAAATCTTGCTGGAGGGGATTTTGCTTTGGCGAGACTTTGATCTGTGCCGCTGACGTCGGCGCTCAGGTTGCTTCTTGGAGGGGTCATCCTCCGGTGTCCCGACGCCATTGCCTTCTTTGGGTGTGTCCACCATATATATATCATATGATGAGGTGGCTGTCCAGTGCCCTGTGGGTAGTGGTTCTTGTTCGTCTCCTGCATCGTCGTCCATACCGTCGATGTCTTCGGAGTCGAAGTCGAGCATGTCGGTCAAATTGTCGACAGTGGCTACTAAGTGGGTGGTGGGTGGGCGGCAATTTCTTCATCATCCGCATCCCAATCCTGCCAGACATAGTTCGGCCAGGACTCTCCTGACAAGGAGAGAGACCTTAATGAGTTCAGTATGTCGCCAAAGGGCGAGTGCTGAAAGATATCCGTGGAGGTGAACTCCATGATCGGCGTCCAGTCAGATTCGATAGGCACGGGCGCAGGTGGTTCGGAGTCCGTGGCCGGGGAAGAATCCGGTAGTTCGGCGTCACGGCTCCCGTGAAGGGTAAGGTCGATACTTGGCTCGATCGCCGCTGAGGATGCGGCCTCCGTGGCGGGGTCTATCCACCCGTCCATGATGGCGCATTTGGCTCCGAATTGAGGGTCAGAGCGGTTGCCGGTGCGATCTCCTGAACACTGTCCAATGGTAGAGCTAAATCATGCTCATCGTGACCGTGCGACGCACTCGGCAGGGGCTCGAATCCATCGAAGATCAAGTCTCCGCGGATATCGGCCTTGTAGTTTAAGATTCCAAACCTGACCTGGTGGCCAGGGGCGTAAGTCTCGATCTGCTCCAGATGGCCAAGCGAGTTGGCCCGCAGTGCAAAGCCGCCGAATACAAAGATCTATCCAGGGAGAGAAGTCTCACCCTGGACTGCATCGCTATCGATGATTGAAGGAGCCATCAAGCCTAATGATGACGACACAGAGGAACTCTCAATGAAAGCACCAATGTCGGTGTCAGAACCGGCGGATCTCGGGTAGGGGGTCTCGAACTGTGCGTCTAGGCGGATGGTAACAGGAGGCAGGGGACATGATGTTTTACCCAGGTTCGGGCCCTCTTGATGGAGGTAATACCCTACGTCCTGCTTGATTGTTCTTGATAATATGAGTAGTACAAGAGTTGATCTACCACGAGATCGAAGAGGCTAAACCCTAGAAGCTAGCCTATGGTATGATTGTTGTTGTCCTACGGACTAAAACCCTCCGGTTTATATAGACACCAGAGGGGGCTAGAGTTACACAGAGTCGGTTACAAGGGAGTTGATATACATATCCGTATTGCCTAACTTGCCTTCTACGCCAAGTAGAGTCCCATCCGGACACGTGACAAAGTCTTCAATCTTGTATCTTCACAGTTCAACAGTCCGGCCAAAGGATATAATCCGGCTGTCCGGATACCCCCTAATCCGGGAATCCCTCACCTGGCTTCCTAGGTCGCCAAGACGCTCCGTAGATTGCGCTGGAAGGCGTCTGCGGCACTCAGCAGGCCGAACGACATGCGCACATAGCTGTGAGGTGGACCTTCACACCAACCAGCACGCGAAGGCCAGAAGCGCTCCTGAGACACGGCCCTGTTGAGCCCTGGGATGTCGATGCAGACACGCAGCTCACCACCCTCGCCCGGGTGGGGAGCTACACCAGGTGAGCGGTGGTCGCCGCGCATTGTCCTTGCTTCCTAAAGCTCCTGAGTGGTCTTGACGATGAACTCCTGAGCGCCGGGCGCTCCTTGCCTGGTGCCCTCCTGAGGGAAACGTGCCGCGAAGCACGCCTCCACGTGGTGCCTGAGCGCCTCCCTTGTGATCTTAGCCAGGTCTAAGGCCCTCAATAAGAGAGCCCCCTAGCCCTGCCCGAGGAGGGCGCCGGGCACGCCTTCCTATGTGAGGGAGGGAGGCGCCCCAGGCGCGGGCGCCGATCCTGAGGTGGCGCCGCTCCCCTGAGGTCCAGTGAGGAGCAGCTGCTTCTTCTTCTTGGGGTTGGCCTCAGGAGGGTACTGCACACACGCGCTGTCAGGGTCTTCGACTGTTGTGGCTTGGAAGGCGCGCTTGAGGGAGCACACTGCGTCTCTTTCTTCGCAAAGGACTGTGATGATTCCGCCGCTTCCCGGCATCTTGAGGATGTTGTAGCCATGGTGGGTGACTGGCATGAATTTGGCTATCGCTGGGTACCCGAGGATGGCATTGTACGGTAGGCGGATGTGGGAAACGTCGAAGTCAGTGTGGTAGTTGTCACGCTGACCGAAGGTGACAGGGAGACGAACTTGCCCTATCGGGGTGGTGGAGCCGTCAGTCACTCCTGAGAAGGGCTTGGTGGGCTGAAGCTGATCGTATGGCACTTGAAGGCCGTCGAACGTCTCGACGGACAGGACACTGAGCCCTGCGCCGCCATCGATGAGGGTCTTGGTGACTTGGACATTGCTGATGATGGGTGAACAGAGCATCAGGAGGACACCGGCGGTTGCCGCGCATTTGAGTTGGTCCACCGAGCTAAAGGTGATGGCGTACTTGGACCATATGAGCGGGCGCGTGGCCTCGAGCTTGGGACGGCTGCATTCACCTCACGAGAGAACTGCTTGAAGATGCGATGGGAAGCCGGGGCCTGAGCACCACCCGAGATGCAAGCGATGGTGCACGGCTCCTAGAAGCCCCCATCCCCTTCGTCTTGTTGGTGGTCATCGTTCCTCCTTGTCGGTGGCGGCAGCGGAGGGAGGCCAGGATTGCCCTGAGGATGATCCTCGTGAGGCTGGTCCTGCCAGTGGTCCTTGCGAGGCTGGTCGCACCACTCCTGGCGGGGCCCGCGGTCATCCCAATGTCATCTATCTCGTCCACTTCCTCGGTCATAGCCCCGGTCGCTGCGCTCGGGGCGTCGACCGAAGCGTCCATCTCGAATGGCCCTGAGCTCTTGGCAATCAATGGTGTTGTGGCTGCGCACACTGTGGAAGGCGCAGAACGTACGTCTGCCCTTGGATGACTCGGGGAGGTCCCGACCGCGCTTTGTGTCTAGCTCTTCCGCGAGTACAACCACTCTTTTGCGCTTCACGTCCTTGACCTTGGCCTTCTTCTCCTCTGGATCTGCTGCAGGGAGCTCAAGGAGGGAGAGACGCCCCTCCTCAGCTCTTGCACACTTGGTTGCTATGTTGAACAGCTCCAAAGTCGTGCACAACTCCTCATGGATGGAGAGCTCCTCCTTCATCTTGATGTCACGGACACCATCGGAAAATGCTAAGATGATGGCCTCATACGTCACCTTGGGGATCTTGAGACGCACGCTGTTGAAGCGCTGGATGTACTTCTGCAGGGTCTCTCCCGACTGTTGCTTGATGCGGCGCAGGTCACCCGCGGCCGGAGGTCGGTCACATGTGCCATGGAAGTTGGCGATGAAGTGGTCACGCATCTCACCCCAGGAGGAGATCGAGCCTGGAGGCAGGTTCAGGAGCCACGAGCGGGCGCCGTCCTTGAGAGCCATGGGAAACCAGTTCGCCATGACCTTTTCGTCGCCGTTGGCCGCCTCGATGCTTAGCTCGTAAGGCGGCAGGGACTCCGTGGGTTTGGGGGTGCCGTCGTAGCGTGGAGGCAGGTGCGTCTTGAACTTTCCTGGCCAGACGATGCTACGCAGCTCGAGAATGAGAGCCCGGCAGCCTACGGTAGCCACCGGGACCCTCTGCAGGGGCGGAGCCTGCCCTTGATTCCTGTGCACCGCCGCCACAGGTGGCACACGGTCTTGTCATGGCGCCAGGAGTGCTGGAGCATTTTATTGTGGCCGGGGAACCTCTCAGCAATTTTCCTTCGTCGTTCGCAGGCACATGGCACGGTGGGTCACGCCGCGGGACTGCACGTCTTGGGGCGAGGACACCGTTTTGACGTGGAAGAGGCGGAGGTGCTTCATGAGCCGCGCGTCTCGGCACGAGGGCGCCGTCTTGGTGCGGAGGAGGCGGAGGCGCTCCGTGAGCTACATCGCACGCAACTGGAGGTGGGAAGGCAGCGAGAGGGATGGTGCAGGAGAGGCTCCAGTGGCACTGACGAGCTCGGCGATGCGGTCCAACCAGCCCTCGTAGAGGTCGTCGACCATGCAGTAACGCAGGAGCTCGCATGCCATGAGCAGCGCGGCCTGCGCGTCTGTGGGTGGGCGGCGAGCGTGAGACGATGAGCCGGCCAGAGTCAGCGACGGGGTGGCGGTGCGGCCGTCCCGCCGCACGGAGGGGTGCAGTGAGGAGGCCTGTTGCTCGTTTGCCGGCGGGCTGGTGGCGGCGTTGGCAACAGGGGATAGAGAACGACAGAGAGGCCCGCCGACAGGGGCCGTCTGAGCGAGATGGGCGGCGAGGGCGGCGCAGGCTCGACGCGCGTCCGACATGGGTGTGGTGGAGCGAAGGGACACGGATCAGTGGAAGGAAAGCTTCAGCGCACCCCTACCTGGCGTGCCAAATGTCGGATTTCGGGTTCTGGCAAAACCCTTGAGGTTCGAACACTAGGGTGCGCACGAATATCTCTCCCCCTCTAGCTCTCGCCCTCACCACAATCTCAAGTCTTAGCGCCTCGAACTCGCAGGACAAAGGGACACAAGATTTATACTGGTTCGGGCCACCGTTGCGGTGTAATACCCTACTCCAGTGTGGTGTGGTGGATTGCCTCATGGGCTGAGGATGAACAGTTATAGGGGGAAGAACAGCCTCATGAGGAGAGGTGTTCTTGTGCTTGGCGAGCTTGTGTGGCGTCTGGTGGTCTCAATGATCTCTTCTCCCTTTGCTAAGGTGGTGGCTAGTCCTATTTATAGAGGCCCTGGTCCTCTTCCCAAATAGTGAGCGGGAAGGGATCCCACAATGGCCAAGTTTGAAGGGGGACAACTAGTACAAGTTATTCTGACAAAAGTAGTCTTCACCCGCCAAAGGCTCTGGTGGTGACGCCGTCTTGGGCTCCACGGTGACCTCTGATACGTCCATTTTGCATCATGCTTTTATATTGATATTTCTTGCATTATGGGCTGTTATTTCACATTATGTCACAATACTTATGGCTATTCTCTCTTATTTTACAAGGTTTACATAAGGAGGGAGAATGGCGATAGCTGGAATTCTGGGCTGGAAAAGGAGCAAATATTAGAGACCTATTCTGCACAACTCCAAAAGTCCTGAAACTCCACAGAACACCTTATAATAAATAATGAAAAATCCTCGCCAAAGATGAAGACCAGGGGGCCCACACCCTGCTCACGAGGGTGGGGGGCACGCCCCCCCTAAGGCGCGCCCCCTACCTCGTGGGTCCCCTGGCGGCTCTCCGATGACCATCTTCTCCTATATGAAGTCTTTCGTCGAGAAAAAAACAGGAAGCAACCTTTCGGGAGGAAACTCCGCCGCCACGAGGTGGAACCTTGGCGGATCCAATCTAGAGCTCCGACAGAGCTGTTCTGCCGAGGAAACTTCCCTCCCGGAGGGGGAAATCATCACCATCGTCATCACCAACGCTCCTCTCATCGGGAGAGGGCAATGTCCATCAACATTTTAATCAGCACCATCTCATCTCAAAACCCTAGTTCATCTCTTGTATCCAATTCTTGTCTCCAAGTCCGGGATTGGTGCTAGTAGGTTGCTAGTAGTGTTAATTACTCCTTGTAGTTGATGCTAGTTGGTTTAATTGGTGGAAGATCATATGTTCAGATCCTTTATGCATATTAATACCTCTCTAGTTATGAACATGTTTATGCTTTGTGAGTAGTTACGTTTGTTCCTGAGGACAAGGGAGAAGTCGTGCTATTAGTAGTCATGTGAATTTGGTATTCGTTCGATATTTTGATGAGATGCATGTTGTCTAGCCTCTAGTGGTGTTATGTGAATGTCGACTACATTACACTTCACCATTATTTGGGCCTAGAGGAAGGCATTGGGAAGTAATAAGTAGATGATGGGTTGCTAGAGTGATAGAAGCTTAAACCCTAGTTTATGTGTTGCTTCGTAAGGGGCTGATTTGGATCCATATGTTTCATGCTATGGTTAGGTTTACCTTAATACTTTTGTTGTAGTTGCGGATGCTTGCAATAGAGGTTAATCATAAGTGGGATGCTTGTTCAAGTAAGAATAGCACCCAAGCACCGGTCCACCCACATGTCAAATTATCAAAGTACCGAACGCGAATCATATGAACGTGATGAAAACTAGCTTGACGATATTCCCATGTGTCCTCGGGAGCGCTTTTCCTTATATAAGAGTTTGTCCAGGCTTGTCCTTTGCTACAAAAAGGATGGGGCCACCTTGCTGCACTCTATTTACTTTTGTTACTTGTTGCTCGTTACAAATTATCTCATCACAAAAGTATCTGTTACCACTTATTTCAGTACTTGCAGAGAATACCTTTCTGAAAACTGTTTATCATTTCCTTCTGCTCCTTGTTGGGTTCGATACTCTTACTTATCGAAAGGACTACAATAGATCCCCTATACTTGTGGGTCATCAAGACTCTTTTCTGGCGCCGTTGCCGGGGAGTGAAGCGCCTTTGGTAGGTGGAATTTGGTAAGGAAAATTTTTATATAGTGTGCTGAAATTTACTATCACTTGTTACTATGGAAAGTAACTCTCTGAGGGGCTTATTCGGGGTATCTTCACCCCGACCAGTAGAGCAAAGAGTTTCTCCTCAACCTATTGAACCTATTGAAAATGAATATGAAAATGAAATTCCTTATGAGTATCCTTCGGGTATGATAGAAAAACTGTTAGCTAATCCTTTTATAGGAGATGGAACAAAGCATCCTGATGAACACCTAATATATGTGGATGAAGTTTGTGGATTATTTAAGCTTGCAGGTATACTCGATGATGTTGCTAAGAAGAAGGTCTTCCCTTTATCTTTGAAGGGAGACACATTGATATGGTATAGGCTATGTGATGATACGAGATCATGGAACTATAGAAGATTGAAATTGGAATTTCATCAAAAGTATTACCCTATGCATCTTGTTCATCGTGATCGCAATTATATATATAATTTTTGGCCTCGCGAAGGAGAAAGCATCGCTCAAGCTTGGGGGAGGCTTAAATCAATGTTATATTCATGCCCCAATCATGAGCTCTCAAGAGAAATGATTATTCAAAAATTTTATGCTCGGCTTTCTGATAAAAATCGCACCATGCTTGATACTTCTTGTGCTGGCTCTTTTATGATGAAGACTATTGAATTCAAATGGGATTTATTGGATAGAATTAAAGGCAACTCTGAGGATTGGGACCTTGACAATGGTAAGGAGTCAGGTATGACACCTAAGTTTGATTGTGTTAAAATCTTTTATGGATACCGATATTTTCCATAAGTTTAGCACTAAATATGGACTTGATTCTGAGATAGTAGCTTCTTTCTGTGAATCTTTTGCTACTTATGTTGATCTCCCTAAGGAGAAGTGGTTTAAATATCATCCTCCCATAGAAGTAAAAGTAGTTGCACCTATTAAAGTTGAAGAAAAGACTATCACTTATAATGATCCTATTGTTCCTACTTCTTATGTTGAGAAACCACCTTTCCCTGTTAGAATAAAGGATCATGCTAAAGCTTCAACTGTGGTTCGTAAAAGCAATATTAAAACATATACACCTCCTGAGCAAGTTAAAGTTGAACCTAATATTGCTATTGTTAAAGAGCTCTTGTCTGATAATATTGATGGGCATGTTATTCAGTTCTGCGGTGAAACTGCTAGAATTGCTAAACCTTGTGTTAAAGATAAACATAGACCTGTGGTAGGCGTGCCTGTTATTTCTGTTAAAATAGGAGATCATTGTTATCATGGCTTATGTGATATGGGTGCTAGTGCTAGTGTTATACCTTATGACTTGTATAAAGAAATCAAGCATGGTGCATTCACCTGCTGAGTTAGAAGATATTGATGTCACAATTAAACTTGCTAATAGAGATACTATTTCAGCAATAGGAATTCTTAGAGATGTTGAAGTCTTGTGCGGGAAAAATAAATATCCTACTGATTTTCTTGTTCTTAGTTCCCCACAAGATAGATTTTGTCCCATTATATTTGGTAGACCCTTCTTAAACACTGTTAATGCTAGGATAGACTGCGAAAAGAATGTTGTTACTGTTGGCTTGGGTGATATGACTCATGAATTTAATTTCTCTAAATTTAGTAAACAACACTGTGAAGAAGAATTGCCTAGTAAGGATGAAATTATTGGTCTTGCTTCTATTGCCGTACCTCCTAGTGATCCTTTAGAACAATATTTGCTAGACCATGAGAATGATATGTTTATGAATGAAAGAAGGGAAATAGATGAAGTATTCTTTAAACAAGAACCTATGCCGAAACACAATTTGCCTATTGAAATCCTAGGGGATCCCCCTCCAGCTAAGGATGATCCCGTGTTTGAGCTTAAACCGTTGGCTGATAATCTTAAATATGCTTATCTTGATGAAAAGAAGATATATCCTGTTATTATTAGTGCTAACCTTAAGAAAGATTATTGAAAACTCTGAAGAAGCACCGTGCTGCTATTGGGTATACTCTTGATGATCTTAAGGGCATTAGTCCCACTCTATGTCAACATAAAATAAATTTGGAAGCAGATGCCAAACCGGTTCATGATCCTCAACGACGTCTGAACCCTAAAATGAAAGAAGTGGTAAGAAAAGAAATACTAAAGCTTCTGGAGGCAGGTATAATTTATCCCGTTGCTGATAGTCAGTGGGTAAGTCCTGTTCATTGTGTCCCTAAGAAGGGAGGTATTACTGTTGTTCCTAATGATAAAGATGAATTGATTCCACAAAGAATTATTACAGGTTATAGGATGGTAATTGATTTCCGCAAATTAAATAAGGCTACTAAGAAAGACCATTACCCCTTATCTTTTATCGATCAAATGCTAGAAAGATTATGCAAACATACACATTACTGCTTTCTAGATGGTTATTCTGGTTTCTCTCAAATACCTGTGTCGGCTAAAGATCAATCAAAGACTACTTTTACATGCCCTTTTGGTACTTTTGCTTATAGACGTATGCCTTTTGGTTTATGTAATGCACCTGCTACCTTTCAAAGATGCATGATGGCTATATTCTCTGACTTTTGTGAAAAGATTTGTGAGGTTTTCATGGACGACTTTTCCGTCTATGGATCTTCTTTTGATGATTGCTTGAGCAATCTTGATCGAGTTTTGCAGAGATGTGAAGAAACTAATCTTGTCTTGAATTGGGAAAAGTGCCACTTTATGGTTAATGAGGGTATTGTCTTGGGGCATAAAGTTTCTGAAAGAGGTATTGAAGTTGATAAAGCCAAGGTTGATGCTATTGAAAAGATGCCATGTCCCAAGGACATCAAAGGTATAAGAAGTTTCCTTGGTCACGCCGGATTTTATAGGAGGTTCATTAAGGACTTCTCAAAAATTTCTCGGCCTCTGACTAATTTATTACAAAAAGATATACCATTTGTCTTTGATGATGATTGTGTAGAAGCATTTGAAATACTTAAGAAAGCATTAGTCTCTGCACCTATTGTTCAGCCACCTGATTGGAATTTACCCTTTGAAATTATGTGTGATGCTAGCGATTATGCTGTAGGTGTTGTTCTAGGGCAAAGAGTTGATAAGAAATTAAATGTTATCCATTATGCTAGTAAGACTCTAGACAATGCTCAAAGAAATTATGCTACTACTGAAAAAGAACTTTTAGCAGTTGTATTTGCTTGTGATAAGTTCAGACCTTATATTGTTGATTCTAAAGTAACTATCCACACTGATCATGCTGCTATTAAATATCTTATGGAGAAGAAAGATGCTAAACCTAGACTTATTAGATGGGTTCTCTTGTTACAAGAATTTGATTTGCATATTGTTGATAGAAAAGGAGCTGAGAACCCCGTTGCAGACAACTTATCTAGGTTAGAGAATGTTCTTGATGACCCACTACCTATTGATGATAGCTTTCCTGATGAACAATTAAATGTCATAAGTACTTCTCGTAGTACCCCTTGGTATGCTGATTATGCTAATTACATAGTTGCTAAATTTATACCACCTAGCTTCACATACCAACAAAAGAAAAAGTTCTTCTATGATTTGAGACATTACTTTTGGGATGACCCACATCTTTATAAAGAAGGAGTAGATGGTATTATTAGACGTTGTGTACATGAGCATGAACAGGAACAGATCCTACGCAAGTGCCACTTCCGAAACTTATGGAGGACACCACGCGGGAGATAGAACTGCACATAAGGTATTGCAATCCGATTTTTATTGGCCTACTCTCTTAAAGGATGCCTGTAAGTTTGTCCTATCTTGTGATGAATGTCAAAGAATTGATAATATTAGTAGACGTCAAGAAATGCCTATGAATTATTCACTTGTTATTGAACCGTTTGATGTTTGGGACTTTGATTATATGAGACCTTTTCCTTCCTCTAATGGATATACACATATTTTAGTTGCTGTTGATTATGTTACTAAGTGGGTAGAAGCCATTCCAACTAGTAGTGCTGATCATAACACTTCTATTAAAATGCTTAAGAAGTTATTTTTCCAAGGTTTGGAGTCCCTAGATATTTAATGACTGATGTTGGTTCACATTTTATTCATGGTGCTTTCCGTAAAATGCTTGCTAAATATGACGTCAATCATAGAATTGCATCTCCGTATCACCCATAGTCTAGTGGTCAAGTAGAATTGAGTAATAGAGAACTTAAATTAATTTTGCAAAAGACTGTCAATAGATCTAGAAAGAATTGGTCCAAGAAACTTGATGATGCATTATGGGCCTATAGAACTGCATATAAAAATCCTATGGGTATGTCTCCGTATAAAATGGTATATGGAAAAGCATGTCACTTACCTTTCGAACTAGAACATAAGGCATATTGGGCTATTAAAGAGCTCAACTATGATTTTAAACTTGCCGGTGAAAATAGGTTATTTGATATGAGCTCACTTGATGAATGGAGAACCCAAGCTTATGAAAATGCCAAGTTGTTTAAAGAAAAGGTTAAAAGATGGCATGACAAAAGGATACAAAAGCGTGAGTTTAATGTAGGTGATTATGTATTGCTATAAAACTCTCGTTTAAGATTTTTTGCAGGAAAATTTCTCTCTAAATGGGAAGGCCCCTATGTTCTCGAGGAGGTCTATCGTTCCGGTGCCATAAAAATCAACAACTTTGAAGGCACAAATCCGAAGGTGGTAAACGGTCAGAGAATTAAACATTATATCTCAGCTAATCCCATAAATGTTGAAACCAATATTATTGAAACCGTAACCCCGGAGGAATACATAAGGAACACTTTCCAGAACGTTTCAGACTCCGAAAAGGAATAGGTATGTGGTACGGTAAGTAAACCGACTCCAAAACAATTTTTAAGGCAATATTTCTCCGTTTTGGAACATGTAGAAAAATAGAAAATTAAGTAACAGTCCAGGAAGGACCGAGGGCCCCACGAGGGTGGAGGGCGCGCCCCCTACCCTCGTGAGCTCCTCGTGTGCCTTCCGGACTCCGTTTTCTTGCACGATACGTATTTTGGTCGGTAAAAATTCACTATATAATCTCCCGGGGGTTTTGACTCCCGTATCACGCAAAAATCTCCTGTCTTTGTTTCGAGCTATTTTCTGTCAGGGTTGTCAAGGCCAGGCACTATGTCGTCTCCCTCCTCCTCCAACCATGAGGGCAACGATGCTTAGCTAATGAAGATAGAGCTGGAGAGAGAAGAACCTATGGAGATCAACAAGGATGAAGGGATCAAGAAGGCCATGGAGGACCAAGTTCCAGCAACAGAAGACACCCTTCAACTGGATCATAATCTTCTTACCCCTACAGAGATCGAAGCTTTCAAGATGATTGAGTTGGCTCGTATACAAAATAAGTATATCACACGTGAAAATATTTTGTTGAAGGAGCATGTCATCGCACTCAAGGGCATTATCCGCAGGTTAGAAGACCTCCTACGCTCGATGTGCGACTATCCGTCATCAACAACTCCACCTTCTTCACCAACAAAGGAGATATAATCACATGGGTATGGGCACTCCCCTTGGCAACTGCCAAGCTTGGGGGAGGTGCCCCGGTGTCGTATCACAATCACAACTCCTATCTTTACCGTTTTTCTTAGTTCGATCCTATTAGTAGTATTTTGATCTAGTAGAATAAAGTTTATGGCATGATCTAGTTTCGAGTTTAGCTTTATGATCTCTCTATGTAATCGAGTCCATGAGCTATATAATAAAGGTTAGTGATTGAGTCAAGGGCTTGCTTATTTTTACCATGATCCCAAATAAAAGAAAAGAAAAGAGAAAAAGAATAAGAAGAAACAAAATTTCATATTGATCTTATTGATAGTAATGACTTCACATAGAAAGAGTGTGATGATTAAAAGTTGTTGGGAGTTGGCAGACATAGCTTCGGTCATCGTTGCAATTAATAGGAAGTAATAAGGAAAGAGAGGTTTCACATATAAATATACTATTATTGACATCTTTTATGATTGGGAACACTCATCAAAATATGACATGCTAAAGAGTTGATGTTGGACAAGGAAGACAACATAATGGGTTATGTTTTCTTATATCTGAGATAAAGTATGTTGTCATGAATCATCCAACATGTTGAGCTTGCCTTTCCCCCTCATGCTAGCCAAATTCTCAGCACCAAGTAGAGATATTACTTGTGCTTCCAAATACCCTTAAACCAGTTTTGCCATGAGAGTCCACCATATTTACTTATGGATTGTATAAGATCCTTCAAGTAAGTTGTCATCGGTGCAAAGCAATAAAAATTGCTCTCTAAATATGTATGATTTATTGGTGTGGGAGAAATAAGCTTTATACGATCTTGTGATGTGGAAGTAATAAAAGCGACGGACTACATAATAAAGGTTCATATCACAAGGGGCAATATAAAGTGACGTTCTTTCGCATTAAGATTTTGTACATCCAACCATAAAAGCGCATGGCAACCTCTGCTTCCCTCTGCGAAGGGCCTATCTTTTATTATTATCTTCTACCTTATGCAAGACTCATGGTGATCTTCACCTTTCCTTTTTACATTTTATCCTTTGGCAAGCGCAGTGTGTTGGAAAGATCCTGATAGATATATCTAATTGGATGTAGGGGGCATGAGTTATTATTGTTGATATTACCCTCGAGGTAAAAGGTTGTGGGGCGAAACTATAAGCCCCTATCTTTCTCTGTGTCTGATTAAAACTCCATAACCACAAGTATTGCGCGAGTGTTAGCAATTATGAAGGACTAGATGATAGTTGAGTATGTGGACTTGCTTTTTAGCTCTGACATAGACTCTTTCTGATGTTATGATAAATTGCAATTGCTTCAATGATTGAGGTTATAGTTTTTTGGTTCTCAATAAGGTTTCTGATTCATACTTTTACATTGTGAATAGATCGTCACTTGAACATAAGTAATCATATGATAATATCTATATATGCTGTTGTTATGAGAATAATCATGATGCCCTCATGTCCGTATTTTATTTTTATCGACGCCTCTACCTCTAAACATGGGGACATATTTATTGTTATCGGCTTTCGCTTGAGGACAAGCGAGGTCTAAGCTTGGGGGAGTTGATACGTCCATTTTGCATCATGCTTTTATATCGATATTTATTGCATTATGGGCTGTTATTTCACATTATGTCACAATACTTATGGCTATTCTCTCTTATTTTACGAGGTTTACATAAGGAGGGAGAATGCAGGCAGCTGGAATTCTGGGCTGGAAAAGGAGCAAATATTAGAGAACCTATTCTGCACAACTCCAAAAGTCCTGAAACTCCACGGAACACCTTATAATAAATAATGAAAAATCCTCACCAAAGATGAAGACCAGGGGGCCCACACCCTGCTCACGAGGGTGGGGGGCGCGCCCCCTACCTCGTGGGCCCCCTGGTGGCTCTCTGATGACCATCTTCTCCTATATGAAGTCTTTCGTCAAGAAAAAAATAGGAAACAACCTTTCAGGACGAAACTGTGCCGCCACGAGGCGGAACCTTGGCGGATCCAATCTAGAGCTTCGGCAGAGCTGTTCTGCCGGGGAAACTCCCTCCCGGAGGGGGAAATCATCGCCATCATCATCACCAACGCTCCTCTCATCGGGAGAGGGCAATCTCCATCAACATCTTCATCAGCACCATCTCATGTCAAAACCCTAGTTCATCTCTTGTATCCAATTCTTGTCTCCAAGTCCAGGATTGGTGTTAGTAGGTTGCTAGTAGTGTTAATTACTCCTTGTAGTTGATGCTGCACTACTAGAAAAAGGGCTGCTAGTGGCGCACCTGTTTTCGCTACTAATGGCGCACTACAGGTGCGCCACTAGCACCACGCCATTAGATTTTTTTCTAATGGCGCACCTGTGGTGCGCCATTAGTATCTAGTATACTAATGGCGCACCGCTGGTGCACCATTAGTATAGCCAACGGTGCACCATTAGTATCTGGTATACTAATGACGCACCACATAGAAGTGCGCCATTAGTAACAATTTATTTTCAAAAAAGAATTCAGAATTTTTTTTTACTTTTTTTTCAAAAAAATTCAAATTTTTTATTTTTTTTTCTTAATCTCAGGTCACTATGGCTTAATCTCGGGTCAAATTGCACTGCATGGTCAAACTTCCTGAAAGGTCACCCATCCTCACAC
Source organism: Triticum aestivum (assembly GCF_018294505.1). Classification (NCBI taxonomy): domain Eukaryota; kingdom Viridiplantae; phylum Streptophyta; class Magnoliopsida; order Poales; family Poaceae; genus Triticum; species Triticum aestivum. The sequence continues at coordinate 209,709,920 of NC_057812.1, forward strand.
TGCTCCAGCTCAAGCACGCTTAACTTCAGAGTTCTATCCAACCCCAACAACAGCTCACTTCATAAGCACTTGTTGATATATCTAGCATATCAATCCTATTATACCTTGTTGATGTCTAGGACTTTGTTCATGTTCATGACTATGATGAAATTTTGAAAAATATTTCAAACTTCCCGGTCATATTACGTATCATTTTTCTGAAAAAAATCAAAAAAAAATCAAAACCAATTTTTTTCTGTTACTAGTGGCGCACCACATCCACGGTGCGCCACTAGTAAGTTTGAAATTTTTTAATTTTTTTTTGCCTGTAAATCTTTAAAGCCCCGTAACTTTTTTTCTATTAGGTTTTTGGGGATTTTGAAAATTTTTAACGGGGTTCCCCCCATTAAATTTGGATGTAACTTTTCGAGTAGATGATTTTTCATATAAAAAACTTTTTAATCCGAGTTCGTATGCAAAATTTATGCCCATTTTACAAATTTCCAGAGAGATTTTGCAAATAAAGTCAAAATTCACATTTGTAAATTTTCCCAACAACTATACCACATATCACATGGGAAACTTATTTTCTTTTATTTTTTTGACATTTTTATTATTTTCTTTTGTTTTTTAAACTGAAAAGGCGGTCCAGGGGGGTGCATTCGGTGGAATTTTTGGGCCAAGTTAGTAATGGCGCACCGTGGGAGTGGTGCGCAATTACTAGTTGAACTAGTAATGGCGCACCACTCCCACGGTGCGCCATTACTAGTTTTGAAAAAAAATCTGAAAAAATTTACTAGTGGCGCACCGTGGATGTGGTGTGCCATTACTAGTTAAAACTACTAATGGCGCACAATCCCCTGGTGCGCCATTACTAGTTTTGAAAAAAAATAAAAAAAATTGAAAAGAAATTTGGACTTTTTACTAATGGCGCACCGTGGATGTGGTGCGCCATTACTAGTTTAACTAGTAATGGCGCACTATCCCCTGGTGCGCCATTAGTAGTTTTGAAAAAAAATTAAATTTTTTTTGTTACTAATGATGCACCAGGGATGTGGTGCGCCATTAGTATTTGGACACTAATGGCGCACCAACACATGGTGCGCCATTAGTATATAGTAATGGCGCACCACATGTCTGGTGCGCCATTAGTGTCCATTTCATCTATAGCCCTTTTCCTAGTAGTGCTAGTTGGTTTAATTGGTGGAATATCATATGTTTAGATCCTTTATGCATATTAATACCTCTCTGATTATGAACATGTTTATGCTTTGTGAGTAGTTACGTTTTTTCCTGAGGACAAGGGAGAAGTCTTGCTATTAGTAGTCATGTGAATTTGGTATTCGTTCGATATTTTGATGAGATGCATGTTGTCTAGCCTCTAGTGGTGTTATGTGAACGTCGACTACATAACACTTCACCATTATTTGGGCCTAGAGGAAGGCATTGGAAAGTAATAAGTAGATGATGGGTTGCTAGAATGACAAAAGCTTAAACCGTAGTTTATGCGTTGCTTCGTAAGGGGCTGATTTGGATCCATATGTTTCATGCTATGGTTAGGTTTACCTTAATACTTTTGTTGTAGTTGCGGATGCTTGCAATAGAGGTTAATCATAAGTGGGATGCTTGTTCAAGTAAGAACAGCACCCAAGCACCGGTCCACCCACATGTAAAATTATCAAAGTACCGAACGCGAATCATATGAACGTGATGAAAACTAGCTTGACGATATTCCCATGTGTCCTCGGGAGAACTTGTCCCTGTATAAGAGTTTGTCCAGGATTGTCCTTTGCTACAAAAAGGATTGGGCCACCTTGCTGCACTTTATTTACTTTTGTTACTTGTTGCTCGTTACAAATTATGTCATCACAAAACTATCTGTTACCACTTATTTCAGTACTTGCAGAGAATACCTTTCTGAAACCCGTTTATCATTTCCTTCTGCTCCTTGTTGGGTTCGACACTCTTACTTACTGAAAGGACTACGATAGATCCCCTATACTTGTGGGTCATCAAGACTCTTTTCTGTCCTGCTAGTCTTGGTCTTGTTGCGCCGATATGGAAACCTTTGCTTGATGCCTCGGGACTCCGCGCCTGAGCTTGCCTCTTTAGCACCAAAGAGGAAACAAGGACACTGCGCGTTGGCGCCTGCCTGGTGCATGCCCGGTCTTGGTCGTCGTGGCTTATGTCACGGGGACCTCGCGAGGTCTCCCTTGCCTTGATCTCTCCACCCCTCACGAACCAGCCTGGTGAGGCTGCCCCCGAGGAGGTCTTGCGTCGTCCACCTCGCAAGGCTTGGCCCCTCGCGATGGTCTTGAGTGCTTGCTGGTGAAGATGGGCCGCACAGGGCCGCTGGTGGAGCCACGCTATGGGCCGCTGGCAGGCAAGTCTGGGGACCGTCGTTCCCAGAACACCGACAATAGTTCTGTCAGTGAACATATACTCAGAATGTCTGGGTACCACAACCACTTGACTCAGCTGGGAGTTAATCTTCCTAATGATATTGTCATTGACAGAGTTCTTCAATCACTGCCACCAAGCTACAAGAGCTTCGTGATGAACTATAATATGCAAGGGATGGATAAGACTATTCCCGAGCTCTTCACTATGCTAAAGGCTGCGGAGGTAGAAATCAAGAAGGAGCATCAAGTGTTGATGGTCAATGAGACCACTAGTTTCAAGAAAAAGGGTAAAGGGAAGAAGGGGAACTTCAAGAAGAACAACAAGCCAGTTGCTGCAAAGGGTCACTGGAAGCGGAACTGCCCCAAGTATTTGGTGGAGAAGAAGGATGGCAAAGTGAAAGGTATATTTGATATACATGTTATTGATATGTACCTTACTAATGCTCGCAGTAGCGCCTGGGTATTTGATACTGGTTCTGTTGCTAATATTTCCAACTCGAAATAGGGTCTACGGATTAAGCAAAGATAGGCTAAGGACGAGGTGACGATGCGCGTGAGAAATGGTTCCAAAGTCGATGTGATCGTCGTCGGCACGCTACCTCTACATCTACCTTCGGGATTAGCTTTAGACCTAAATAATTGTTATTTGGTGCCAGCGTTGAGCATGAATATTATATCTGGATCTTGTTTGATGCGAGACGGTTATTCATTTAAATCATAGAATAATGGTTGTTCTATTTATATGAGTAATATATTTTATGGTCATGCACCCTTGATGAGTGGTCTATTTTTCCTAAATCTTGAAAGTAGTGATACACATGTTCATAGTATTGAAGCCAAAAGATGCAGAGTTGATAATGATAGTGCAACTTATTTGTGGCACTGCAGTTTGGGTCATATTGATGTAAAGCGCATGAAGAAGCTCCATTCGGATGGACTTCTGGAATCACTTGATTATGAATCACTTGGTACTTGCGAACCATGCCTCGTGGGCAAGATGACCACAACTCCATTCTCAGGAACAATGGAGCGAGCAACAGAGTTATTGGAAATCATACATACTGATGTATGTGGTCCAATGAACATTGAGGCACGCGGAGGATATCGTTATTTTCTTACCTTCATAGATGATTTGAGCAGATATGGGTATATCTACTTGATGAAACATAAGTCTGAAACATTTGATAAGTTCAAACAATTTCAGAGTGAAGTGGAAAATCATCGTAACAAGAAAATCAAGTTTCTACAATCTGATCATGGAGGTGAATATTTGAGTTATGAGTTTGGTCTTCATTTGAAACAATGCGGAATAGTTTCACAACTCATGCCACCTGGAACACCACAACGTAATGGTGTGTCCGAATGTCATAACTGCACTTTATTAGATATGGTGCGATCTATGATGTCTCTCACTGATTTACTGCTATTGTTTTGGGGTTATACTTTAGAGACGGCTGCATTCACATTAAATAGAGCACCATGAAAATACGTTGAGACGACACCTTATGAACTGTGGTTTGGCAAGAAACCCAAGTTGTCGTTTCTTAAAGTTTGGGGCTGTGATGCTTATGTGAAAAAGCTTCAACCTGATAAGCTTGAACCCAAATCGGAGAAATGTGTCTTCATAGGATACCCGAAGGAGACTGTTGGGTACACCTTCTATCACAGATCTGAAAGCAAGATATTCATTTCTAAGAATGGATCCTTTCTAGAGAAGGAGTTTCTCTCGAAAGAAGTGAGTGGGAGGAAAGTAGAACTAATGAGGTAATTGTACCTTCTCCCTTATTGGAAAGTAATTCATCACTGAAATCAGTTCCAGTGATTCCTACACCAGTAAGTGAGGAAGCTAATGATGATGATCATGAAGCTTCTGATCAAGTTACTACCAAACCCCGTAGGTCAACGAGAGTAAGATCCGCACTAGAGTGGTACGGTAATCCTGTTATGGAGGTCATGTTACTTGATCATGACGAACCTATGAACTATGAGGAAGTGATGATGAGCCCAGATTCCGCAAAATGGCTTGAGGCCATGAAATCTGAGATGGGATCCATGTATGAGAACAAAGTGTGGACTTTGGTTGACTTGCCCGATGATCAGCATGCCATAGAGAATAAATGGATCTTCAAGAAGAAGATTGACGCTGACGGTAATGTTACTGTCTACAAAGCTCGACTTGTTGCAAAAGGTTTTCGACAAGTTCAAGGAGTTGACTACGATGAGACCTTATCACCCGTAGTGATGCTTAAGTCCGTCCGAATCAAGTTAGCAATTGACGCATTTTATGATTATGAAATTTGGCAAATGGATGTCAAAACTGCATTCCTTAATGGATATCTTAAAGAAGAGTTAATATGATGCAGCCAGAAGGTTTTGTCGATCCAAAAGGTGCTAACAAAGTGTGCAAGCTCCAACGATCCATTTATGGACTGGTGCAAGCCTCTTGGAGTTGGACTATACACTTTGATAGTGTGATCAAAGCATATGGTTTTATACAGACTTTTGTAGAATCCTGTATTTACAAGAAAGTGAGTGGGAGCTCAGTAGCATTTCTGATATTATATGTAGATGACATATTGTTGATCGGAAATGATACTGAATTTCTGAATAGCATAAAAGGATACTTGAATAAGAATTTTTCAATGAAAGACCTCGGTGATGCTGCTTATATATTGGGCATCAAGATCTATAGAGATAGATCAAGGCGCTTAATTGGACTTTCACAAAGCACATACCTTTATAAAGTTTTGAAGAAGTTCAAAATGGATCAAGCAAAGAAAGGGTTCTTGCCTGTGTTACAGGGTGTGAAGTTGAGTCAAACTCAATGCCCGACCACTACAGAAGATAGAGAGAAAATGAAAGTCATTCCCTATGCTTCAGCCATAGGTTCTATCATGTATGCAATGCTGTGCACCAGACCTGATGTGTGCCTTGCTATTAGTTTAGCAGGGAGGTACCAAAGTAATCCAGAGGTGGATCACAGGACAACGGTCAAGAACATCCTAAAATACCTGAAAAGGACTAAGGATATGTTTCTCATTTATGGAGGTGACAAAGAGCTCGTCGTAAACGGTTACGTTGATGCAAGCTTTGACACTGATCCGGATGACTCTAAGTCACAAACCGGATACGTATTTTTATTAAATGGTGGAGCTGTCAGTTGGTGCAGTTCCAAGCAGAGCGTCGTGGCGGGATCTACGTGTGAAGCGGAGTACATAGCTGCTTTAGATGCAACAAATGAAGGAGTTTGGATGAAGGAGTTCATATCCAATCTAGGTGTCATACCTAGTGAATCGGGTCCAATGAAAATCTTTTGTGACAATACTGGTGCAATTGCATTAACCAGAAACTTAGTACATGTGTGAATACATAGACAAACAGAGTGTCACTAGTATGCCTCTACTTGACTAGCTCGTTGAATCAATGATGGTTATGTTTCCTGACCATAGACATGAATTGTCATTTGATTAACGAAATCACATCATTAGAGAATGATGTGATTGACTTGACCCATCTATTAGCTTAGCACAATGATTGTTTAGTTTGTTGCTATTGCTTTCTCCATAACTCATACATGTTCCTATGACTATGAGATCATGCAACTCCCGAATACTGGAGAACACTTAGTGTGCTATCAAACATCACTATGTAACTGGGTGACTATAAAGATGCTCTACAGGTGTCTCCGATGGTGTTTCTTGAGTTGGCATAGATCGAGATTAGGATTTTTCACTCTGAGTACCAGAGAGGTATCTCTAGGCCATCTCGGTAATGCACATCACTATAAGCCTTGCAAGCAATGTGACTAATGAGTTAGTTGTGGGATGATGCATTACAAATGAGTAAATAGACTTCCCAGTAATGATATTGAACTAGGTATTGAGATACTGACGATCGAATCTCGGGCAAGTAACATACCGATGACAAAGAGAACAACGTATGTTGTTGTGCAGTTTGACCGATAAAGATCTTCGTAGAATATGTAGGAACCAATATGAGCATCCAGGTTCCGCTATTGGTTATTGACTGGAGATGAGTCTCGGTCATGTCTACATAGTTCTCGAACCCATAGGGTCCGCACGCTTAACGTTCGGTGACGATCGGTATTATGAGTTTATGTGTTTTGATGTACCGAAGGTAGTTCGGAGTCCCGGATATGATCAGGGCATGACGAGGTGTCTCGAAATGGTCGAGACATAAAGATCGATATATTGGAAGCCAATGTTTGGACATCGGAATGGTTCCAGATGAGTTCAGACATTTTTCGGAGTACTGGGAGGTTACCGGAACCCCCCGAGGAGTATATGGGCCTTATTGGGCCTTAGTGGAATAGAGGAGAGGAAGGGAAAAGGTGGGAGGCGTGCCCCCCTAGCCCAATCCGAATTGGGTGGGGGCCGGCCCCCCTTTCCTTCCCTCTCTCCTCCCCTTCCTTCTCTCCTACTCCTACTACTTGGAAGGGGGGGGAATCCTACTCCCGGTGGGAGTAGACTCCCCTAGGGCGCGCCATAGAGGGCCGGCCCTCCCCCCTCCTCCACTCCTTTATATACGGGGGAGGGGCACCCCATATACACACAAGTTGATCATTGTCTTAACCGTGTGTGGTCCCCCTCCACCATAATCCACCTCAATCATATCGTAGCGGTGCTTAGGCGAAGCCCTGTTTCGGTAGCTTCATCATCACTATCATCACGCCGTCGTGCTGACAAAACTCTCCCTCGACACTCAGCTGGATCTAGAGTTCGTGGGACGTCACCGAGCTAAACGTGAAAAGATCGCGGAGGTGCCGTACCTTCGGTGCTAGGATCGGTCAGATCATGAAGATGTTCGACTACATCAACTGCGTTGTCATAACGTTTCCGCTTAAGGTCTACGAGGGTATGTGGACAACACTCTTCCCCTCTCATTGCTATGCATCACCAAGATAGATCTTGCGTGTGCGTAGGATTTTTTTTTTGAAATTACTGCATTCCCCAACAAGTAGTTCATCACAGAAATCAGTTCCGGTGATGCCTACACCAATTAGTGAGGAAGCTAATGATGACGATCATGAAACTTCAGATCAAGTTACTAGCGAACCTCGTAGGTCAACCAAAGTAAGGTTCACACCAGAGTGGTACAGAAATCCTGTTCTGGAGGTCATATTACTTGACCATGACGAACCTACGAACTATGAGGAAGTGATGATGAGCCCAGATTCCGCAAAATGGCTTGAGGCCATGAAATCTGAGATAGGATCCATGTATGAGAACAAAGTATAGACTTTGGTTGACTTGCCTAATGATCGGCAAGCCATAAATAATAAAATGGATCTTCAAGAGGAAGACAGACGCTGATAGTAGTGTTACTATCTACAAAGCTCGACTTGTCGAAAAGGGTTTTTTGACAAGTTCAAGATGTTGACTACGATGAGATTTTCTTACTCGTATCGATGCTTAAAGTCTGTCCGAATCATGTTAGCAATTGCCACATTTCATGAAATCTGGCATATGGATATCAAAACTACATTCCTTAATGGATTTCTTAAAGAAGAGTTGTATATGATGCAACAAGAAGGTTTTGTCAATTCTAAAGGTGCTAACAAAGTGTGAAAGCTCCAGCGATCCATCTATGGACTGGTGCAAGCATCTCAGAGTTGGAATATACGATTTGATAAGTTATCAAAGCATATGGTTTTATACAGACTTGCGGCGAAGCCTGCATTTACAAGAAAGTGAGTGGGAGCACTACAACATTTTTGATAAGTATATGTGAATGACATATTGTTGATCAGAAATAATGTAGAATTTTTCTTGAAAGCATAAAGGAGTGTTTGAAAGGAGTTTTTCAAAGAAAGACCTCGGTGAAGCTGCTTACATATTGAGCATCAAGATCTACAGAGATAGAACAAGACGTTTGATAAGTTTTTTCAATGAGTACATACCTTGACAAGATTTTCAAGTAGTTCAAAATGGAACAGTCAAAGAAGGAGTTCTTGCCTATGTTGCAAGGTGTAAAGTTGAGTAAGACTCAAAACACGACCGCGGCAGAAAATAGAAATAGAATGAAAGTCATTCCCTATGCCTCAGCCATAGGTTCTATAAAGTATGCTATGATGTGTACCAAACCTTTATGTGTACCTTGCCATGAGTTTGGCAAGGGGGTACGATATTGATCCAGGAGTGGATCACTTGACAGCGGTCAAAATTATCCTTAGAAGACTAAGGAGATATTTCTCGGTTATGGAGGTGATAAAGAGTTTGTCGTAAAGAGTTACGCAGATGCAAGCTTTTACATCGATCCGAATGACTCTAAAGCTCAATCTGGATACATATTGAAAGTGGGAGCAATTATCTAGAGTAGCTCCATGCAGATTATTGTAGACATAGAAAATTTGCAAAATACATACAAATCTGAATGTGACAGAACCATTGACTAAGCTTCTCTCACAAGCAAAACATGATCACACATTAGTACTCTTTGGGTGTTAATCACATAGCGATGTGAACTAGATTATTGACTCTAGTAAAACCCTTTGGGTTTTAGTCACATGGCGATGTGAACTAATCACATGGTGATGTGAACTATTGGTGTTAAAGCACATGGTGATGTGAACTAGATTATTGACTCTAGTGCAAGTGGGAGACTAAAGGAAATATGCCCTAGAGGCAATAATAAAATTGTTATTTATATTTTCTTATATCATGATAAATGTTTATGATTCATGCTAGAATTGTATTAACCGGAAACTTAATACATGTGTGAATACATAGACAAACAGAGTGTCCCTAGTATGCCTCTACTAGACTAGCTCGTTAATCAAAGATGGTTAAGTTTCCTAGCCATAGACATGTGTTGTCATTTGATGAACGGGATCACATCATTAGAGAATGATGTGATGGACAAGACCCATCCGTTAGCTTAGAACTATGATCGTTCAGTTTATTGTTATTGCTTTCTTCATGACTTATACATGTTCCTATGACTATGAGATTATGCAACTCCCGAATACCGGAGGAACACTTAGTGTGCTATCAAACAACACAATGTAACTGGGTGATTATAAATATGCTCTACAGGTGTCTCTGATGGTGTTTGTTGAGTTGGCATAGATCGAGATTAGTATTTGTCACTCCGATTGTCGGAGAGGTATCTCTGGGCCCTCTCGGTAATGCACATCACTATAAGCCTTGCAAGCAATGTAACTAATGAGTTAGTTACGTGATGATGCACTATGGAACGAGGTATGATGATACTGACGATCGAATCTCGGGCAAGTAATATACCGATGACAAAGGGAACAACGTATGTTGTAGTGCGGTTTAACTGATAAAGATCTTCATACAATATGTAGGAAAAAAATATGAGCATCCAGGTTGCGTTGTTGGTTATTGACCGGAGAAGTGTCTCGTTCAGGTCTACATAGTTCTCAAACCCATACGGTCTGCATGCTTAACGTTCGATGAAGATTGGTATTATGAGTTTATGTTATTTGATGTACCGAAGGTTGTTCAAAGTCACAGATGAGATCACGTACTTGACGAGGAGTCTCGAAATGGTCGAGACATAAAGATTGATATATTGGACCATATTGTTCGGACACCAGAAGTGTTCCAAAGAGTTTTGGATAAAACCAGAGTGTCGGAGGGTTACCGGAACCCCCTAAGAAGTTAGTGGGCCACCATGGGCCTTAGAGGAGTGAGGGCCGGTCAGGAGGTGGCGCGCGCCCCCCCCAGTCCGAATTGGACAAGGGGTGGGGGTGGAGCCCCCTCCTTCTTTCTTCCTTCCCCTCCTTGTTGGACTAGGAAAGGGGGAACCTACTCCTAATGGAGTAGGATCCCCCCCCTTGGGCGCGCCCCTTGAGGCCGGCCGGCCCCCTCCTCCCCTCCTTTATATACGGGGGAGGGGCACCCCATAGACACACAAGTTGATTTCTTAGTCGTGTGCGGTGCCCCCCTCCACAATTTTCCACCTCGGTCGTAATGTTGTAGTGCTTAGGTGAAGCCCTGCGTCGGTAAGTTCATCATCACCGTCACCACGCCATCGTGCTAATGAAACTCTCCCTCGGCCTCAGCTGGATCTAGAGTTCGAGGGACATCACCGAGATGAATGTGTGCAGATCGCGGAGGTGCCGTGCGTTCCGTACTTGATCGGTTGGATCGCGAAGACGTTCGACTACATCAACCGCGTTACTTAACGCTTCCGCTTTCGGTCTATGAGGGTACGTAGACACACTCTCTCCTCTCGTTGCTATGCATCTCCTAGATAGATTTTGCGTGATCGTAGGAATTTTTTTGAAATACTGCGTTCCCCAACAACAAAGTCTACAGTAACCAAGAGTAATTGTGGTTCGCGAAGAAGTCTGTCGAAGGTTTGGAGATCACGAACAAGTATCGACCCTGGTTGAATTCTGAAAGTGCTAGTTATCGACTCAGTGAAGTATGGAAGATAGTATGAAGCCAAACAGTAAAAAGTCTTAACTCAGTGAAGTCAAGAAGATCATACAGGCAAGCAATGACTTCACGAAGACAAACTGTAAAGTAAAGGGAAGTGAAGAATAGAACCAGTAGCTTGATGAAGACAAGGATTTGGTAGACCAGTTCTAGTTGTTGTGACAACTATACGTCTGGTTAGGGAGGCTGAGATTCAACTCAGAAGACCACATCTTCACCTTATTCCCCTTGAGCTAAGGACACACAGTCCTCACCCAATCACTCTGGTAAGTCTTCAAGGTAGACTTCCAAACCTTCACAGACTTCATTCACCGGCGATCCACAATGACTCTTGGATGCTCAGAACGCGACGCCTAACCGGCTGGAGGATTCACAGTCCTCGAGTGTAACAAGTCTTCAGGTCACGCAGACAGAAAGACTTCAGTGATGACTAACACTCTTTGGCTCTGGGTGTTTTGGGCTTTGTCCTCGCAAGGATCTCTCTCTCAAATGCTTCGAAGGTGGGTTGCTCTCAAACGACAAAAGCCGTGCACTAACTCTGAGTAGCCACCAATTTATGGTGTAGGGGGTGGGCTATTTATAGCCAGGAGGCAACCCGACCTGATTTGTCCGAAATGACCCTAGGTTACTAAGGAACTGACACGTGTCCAACGGTCAGATTTCAAACACACGCGACAGCTTGACTTGGGCTACAAGTAAAGCTGACTTATGTAGCTCTGGATAAGATTTTCTCTCATTGTCTTTGCTCGAAGACATAGGATTTGGTTGAGCATCACATTAGTCACTCTGACTTTGTTCACTTGGACCCCACTTAACAGTACGGTGGTTCCTATGACTCAACAAAGAAGAAAATGAAACTATGAAACAACTATGTCTTCGTTCTCCATAGTCTTCATACGATGTCTTCTCATGTCATAGTCTTCAATGTGTATCTCTTCACGAACCACCATTATCTTCAATGTCTTCACACATTTTTAGGGGTCATCTCTGGTAGGTAAACCGAATCAATATGGGACTACTACCAGTGTTATCCTGCAATTCTCACAAACACATTAGTCCCTCAACCAAGTTTGTCTTCAATACTCCAAAACCAAATAGGGGTGGGACTAGATGCACTTACAAATTCAACCGAAGTCTGACCAGCTTCAGGTTGAAGGAGAATAGGACAAAGAGAGGTTTCCTCCTGTGTTCAATCATAAGTCCCTCCAACCAGACGTAACTCTTTCATAGAAGAGTGAACTAGTCTATCAAATCTCCTGTCACCATTGAGCACCATTGGTTCATACTACTCTACTGTAATACCTTCATTAGTTTACTTTCAGTGCTCTGTGTATCGAGTATTTTACATGATCATGTATATGTAGTGTAGTTGTTCTTAGTCTCGGTTATTGTCTCTATTGTGTGAGCTACTCATTCTCTCATAACTCATATCTTGGTTAGCATGTCTTGTTCTGGCCTTACATGTTGTTCGGTCATCTATGTTATTTATCCTAATACCTTTTTGTGCTACCACTTAAAAAAAAGACACATCCGTGACATTTTGGGCCGAATGAATTTTTTTCCTGTCATACATATGACACTTCTATGATGATAATTGTGAAAAAACCCAGTATCATCATAGATGTGGTGGGCTCCTACTTCTATGACAAAAAATCATGACAGAAAATGGGCTTTTTGACGGAGACACAACTGCATGACATTCTCTGGGCCGTCCATGGCGGAAAAAACCATGGTAGAAGCGAGGGCGAGGAAAATTTTGGGGAGTTCCCGGTTACGGTGGGAGGTCGGGGGCTGAGCGATGCACGTTTCTCTCATACACGTACGCGTGTGTGTGCGAGGCGTTGGCTCTAACTGAACTCGAGCGAGGCGTTGGGCTCTAACTGAACCCGAGCGATTGCACTGCAGGCTACGCGTTACTGAACCCGAGCGATCGATCGATGGCTGTTAACTGAACCCGATCGAGCGATTCCTTCACTACTGCTGCTAACTGAAGACGATCGATTGGATGAACAGTGAGCGTTGCCGGGGGGTGGGTTGGATGAACAGTGAGCGGTGGCGTTGCCTCTGGATGAACAGGACCCCGTGGTGTGGCGGAGGGCTGGATGAACAGTAGACGGTGGAGGGGTGCCCGTGGAGGGGTGGTTGAACAGGACCTCGTGGTGTGGAGGGCTGGATGAATAGTAGACGGTGGAGGGGTGCCCATGTAGGGGTGGTTGAACAGTAGCCGGTGGAGTAGCGCGCGGTGGAGGCTGGATGAACATGAGCCCGTGGAGGCTGGAGGAGGTCGACGGTAGCCCGTGGAGGTTGGAGGAGGTCGACGATGGAGATGAACAATATCCCATGGAGTCTCGTTTTGTGGTACACCACACCCCTCCCGATGAACAGGACCCCCGTTTCGACCGTAGCGCTCCAACACAAGTCCGTTTTGTCCGTTTTGCGGTACGCCACACCCCTCCCGATCAACAGGACCGCTGTTTCGACCGTAGGAGGTCCGTTTCATCCGTTTTGCGGTACGCCACACCCCTCCCGATCAACAGGACCCCCGTTTCGACCGTAGGAGGTCCGTTTCCTCCGTTTTGCGGCACGCCACACCCCTCCTGATCAACAGGACCCCATTCCGAACATAGGAGGTCTATTTCCTCCGTTGTGCAGTACGCCAGGCCTCGTTTCCATCGCCTGTTCCGTCCAAGCCCTCCCGATGAACACGACGACGCATTCCGTTCTGACCCAGCCGGTTGGCTCCCACGCGTTCCGTTGCCTCCCGATGAACATGATGCATTCCGTTGCCTCCCCATGAACACGATGCATTCTGTTGCCTCCCCATGAACACGACGACGACACTGTTTCTCTGTTCCAACGCAGCCATGTACACGAGCCCTGGCCGTACGTATGCACGAGTAGGCATTCGAGACCCCACCCGTATGTACACATACGTGGCCGTATTTTCTTCCTTGCACCCTGGCCGCTGTACGTACATGTACATGCTACATGCGCGCCTCTACTACGACATGTACACGCATCTACTACGACACGTGCGCGCCTCTACATCCACAAGTATATATGTATGTACACGTTCGTGACCAGAATGACAACACTACGTACGCTTCGAGCAGGTGGGTTCCGACTGTCAGGCACTTCCTTGCCTGCGAAGATGTAGCTGGTGGGTCTGAGCAGTCAGGGGGCGAATCGTTTTTTTTGCCCGGACGCACTTCCTTGCGTGCAAAGATGTAGCTGGTGGGTCCCAGCAGTCAGGGGCAAACATTTTTTTCACGAAATACGGTGGCCCGTCTGGTGGGTCCCCGTTGTCAGGTGGAGGAATAATTATTTTGCACGTAATAAGGAGGCACTTCCTTGCTGCGGCCGTGGACCCAGCTGTCAGCCTCTCCACGTACAATCCACGTCCGATGGAAGCCGTTCCTTGACCATGTTGACCACGCCGCGCTGAGAGCACCAGGGCAGTGGACGACGGCGAGGCCTAGGAAGGGGATGACGCGGAGCCGGGGAAGACGCGGCAGTGGATGCCCACACGTAGAGGAGTACGAGGGTTCACTGGTTCGCTGCGGTGTGAGGCTGCTGTCGCCGCGGAATAACAGGGGGTGTGGGTGAGTAGAGGGATGGCCTAGCCAGCGCTTGGAGTAGTAGGGGGCGGTGAGGCCTCTGTCGCATCGCAACCGGCCACGGGACGAAGGAGCACGAGGCACGACCGGCACTGGTTTGGGCGGCTGGAGCAAGAAGACCAGAGGTTGAAGAAGCACTACGGTCGTTGGATGGACATCGTACGGTCACTGGAGCTAGAATCGTGCATATTGACTAAGTTGACAAAGCCCTCCGTCTCCGTCAACTTAGTAGTCCCACAAGTCAGCCTGCCACTATACTGGGTCCCAGCTAACAGGGGGAGTGTCAGTGTCAAAACCGGCGGATCTCGGGTAGGGGGTCCCGAACTGTGCGTCTAGGCCAGATGGTAACAGGAGGCAATGGACACGAAGTTTTACCCAGGTTCGGGCCCTCTTGATGGAGGTAAAACCCTACATCCTGCTTGATTAATATTGATGATATGGGTAGTACAAGAGTAGATCTACCACGAGATCGGAGAGGCTAAACCCTAGAAGCTAGCCTATGGTATGATTGTTCTGTATGTTGTCCTACGGACTAAAACCCTCTGGTTTATATAGACAACGGAGAGGGTTAGGGTTACACAAAGTCGGTTACAATGGTAGGAGATCAACATATCCGTATCGCCAAGCTTGCCTTCCACGCCAAGGAAAGTCCCTTCCGGACACGAGACGAAGTCTTCAATCTTGTATCTTCATAGTCCAGGAGTCCGGCTGAAGGTATAGTCCGGCCATCCGGACACCCCCTAATCCAGGACTCCCTCAGTAGCCCCTGAACCAGGCTTCAATGACGACGAGTCCGACGCGCAGATTGTCTTCGGCATTGCAAGGCAGGTTCCTCCTCCAAGTACTTCATAGAAGATTTTGAACACAAAGATAGTGTCCGGCTCTGCAAAATAAGTTTCCACATATTGCCACAGAGAGAATAATATTTACACAAATCTAATCTGCTGACGTATTCCGTAGTGTGACATCGTACCACGGCCAAGCCTTTATTCGAATCGTTTTATTGTCCCACCTCAGCGTGTCATGCGAGGCAGTTTCCTTCGCACGTCTCGTCGAAGCAGAGATCGTGTCCCCTTATTCCGGGATTCTCATCAATACGGGCGTGGGTAACCCAACCGCTTCTAGGACTTCTAGACTATAGGCAAGTCCAAACGGCCACGGAGAGGACGCTTGATATTCACCCTCTTTATAAAGGGACAAGGATTTTACTTTTTCCCTCCCGTGCTCAATCGAATACTTCCCCCACCTCAAGCTCAAACACCCAAAGTTCAGGTCAGGTGCTCCGAACCTTCAATCATGTCCGGATCTAGCCTTCAAGGCCGATGGGTGCCTTCCTCCGTCACGGAAGAAGACATCAAAAAGTTGAGGGAGGCCAGATATCTGACCGCCGAGATTTTGCATCGGCTGCCTGCCCGAGGGCAGACCGCCCAATCCCCCGAACCCAACGAGAACGTCGTGTTCGTCTCCCACTTCCTCCGAGGTCTAGGCCTTGCTCTGGATCCTTTTGTCAGGGGTTTGATGTTTTATTACGGGCTATATTTCCATGATTAGATCCGGACTCCTTTCTTCATATCACGACATTTATTGTCGTGTGTGAGGCCTTCCTCCGGGTTACCCCTCACTTTGGCCTGTGGCTCAAGACCTTTGAAGTAAAGCCGAAGATGATCGAGGGGCAACATGCAGCGTGTGGAGGTGCCTCGATATGCAAGATGACGGGAGCTCCATGGCCCAAAGGTTCCATTCCAGAGGTGTCTGAATTGTGGCAACAGGAGTGGTTCTACATCACGGCTCCTAGAAGTGCCAAGTGGGCGATGAAGGAAATATGCCCTAGAGGCAATAATAAAGTTATTATTTATTTCCTTATATCATGATAAATGTTTATTATTCATGCTAGAATTGTATTAACCGGAAACATAATACATGTGTGAATACATAGACAAACAGAGTGTCACTAGTATGCCTCTACTTGACTAGCTCGTTAATCAAAGATGGTTATGTTTCCTAACCATAAACAAAGAGTTGTTATTTGATTAGTGGGATCACATCATTAGGTGAATGATCTGATTGACTGACCCATTCCATTAGCTTAGCACCCGATCATTTAGTATGTTGCTATTGCTTTCTTCATGACTTATACATGTTCCTATGACTATGAGATTATGCAACTCCCGTTTGCCAGAGGAACACTTTGTGTGCTACCAAACATCACAACGTAAATGGGTGATTATAAAGGTGCTCTACAGGTGTCTCCAAAGGTACATGTTGGGTTGGCGTGTTTCGAGATTAGGATTTGTCACTCTGATTGTCGGAGAGGTATCTCTGGGCCCTCTCGATAATACACATCACATAAGCCTTGCAAGCATTGCAACTAATGAGTTAGTTGCGAGATGATGTATTACGGAACGAGTAAAGAGACTTGCCGGTAACGAGATTGAACTAGGTATGGGATACCGACGATCGAATCTCGGGCAAGTAACATACCAATGACAAAGGGAACAACGTATGTTGTTATACGGTCTAACCGATAAAAGATCTTCGTAGAATATGTAGGAGCCAATATGAGCATCCAGGTTCCGCTATTGGTTATTGACCGGAGACGTGTCTCGGTCATGTCTACATTGTTCTCGAACCCGTAGGGTCCGCACGCTTAAGGTTTCGATGACAGTTATATTATGAGTTTATGAGTTTTGATGTACCGAAGTTAGTTCGGAGTCCCGGATGTGATCACGGACATGACGAGGAGTCTCTAAATGGTCGAGGCATAAAGATTGATATATTGGACGGCTATATTCGGACACCGGAAGTGTTCCAGGGAAGTTTCGGATAAAACCGGAGCACCGGGGGGTTACCGGAACCCCCCGGGGGGTTAATGGGCCTCATGGACCTAAAGTGGAGAAGAGGAGGGGCTGCCAGGGCAGGCCGCGCGCCCCCTCTCCCCCTAGTCCGAATTGGACAAGGAGGGAGGGGCGGCGCCCCCCCCCCCTTTTTCCTTCTCTCCTTCCCCCTCTCCTGCTTGGACAAGGAGAGGGAGGGGAGATCTACTCCCGGTAGGAGTAGGACTCCTCCTGCGCGCCGGCCGCACCCCCCTTGGATCCTTTATATACGGAGGCAAGGGGCACCCCTAGACACACAAGTTGATCCACGTGATCATATTCTTAGCCGTGTGCGGTGCCCCCTTCCACCATAGTCCTCGATAATATTGTAGCGGTGCTTAGGCGAAGCCCTGCGACAGTAGTACATCAAGATCGTCGCCACGCCGTCGTGCTGACAGAACTCTTCCCCGACACTTTGCTGGATCGGAGTCCGGGGATCATCATCGAGCTGAACGTGTGCTAGAACTCGGAGGTGCCGTAGTTTCGGTGCTTGATCGGTCGGGCCGTGAAGACGTATGACTACATCAACCAAGTTAACGCTTCCGTTGTCGATCTACAAGGGTACGTAGATCACACTCTCCCCCTCTCGTTGCTATGCATCACCATGACCTTGCGTGTGCGTAGGAATTTTTTTGAAATTACTACGAAACCCAACAGTGGCATCCGAGCCTAGGTTATATATGTTGATGATATATGCACGAGTAGAACACAAGTGAGTTGTGGGCGATATAAGTCATACTGCTTACCAGCATGTCATACTTTTGTTCGGCAGTATTGTTGGACGAAGCGGCCCAGACCGACATTATGCGTACGCTTACGCGAGACCGGTTCTCTCGACGTGCTTTGCACATAGGTGGCTTGCGGGTGACAGTTTCTCCAACTTTAGTTGAACCGAGTGTGGCTACACCCGATCCTTGCGAAGGTTAAAACAGCACCAACTTGACAAACTATTGTTGTGGTTTTGATTCATAGGTAAGATTGGTTCTTGCTTAAGCCCGTAGCAGCCACGTAAAACTTGCAACAACAAAGTAGAGGACGTCTAACTTGTTTTTGCAGGGCATGTTGTGATGTGATATGGTCAAGACATGATGCTAAATTTTATTGTATGAGATGATCATGTTTTGTAACCGAGTTATCGGCAACTGGCAGGAGCCATATGGTTGTCGCTTTATTGTATGCAATGCAATCGCGCTGTAATGCTTTACTTTATCACTAAGCGGTAGCGATAGTCGTGGAAGCATAAGATTGGCGAGACGACAACGATGCTACGATGGAGATCAAGGTGTCGCGCCGGTGACGATGGTGATCACGACGGTGCTTCGAAGATGGAGATCACAAGCACAAGATGATGATGGCCATATCATATCACTTATATTGATTACATGTGATGTTTATCTTTTATGCATCTTATCTTGCTTTGATTGACGGTAGCATTATAAGATGATCTCTCACTAATTATCAAGAAGTGTTCTCCCTGAGTATGCACCATTGCGAAAGTTCTTCGTGCTGAGACACCACGTGATGATCGGGTGTGATAGGCTCTACGTTCAAATACAACGGGTGCAAAACAGTTGCACATGCGGAATACTCAGGTTATACTTGACGAGCCAAGCATATACAGATATGGCCTCGGAACACGGAGACCAAAAGGTCGAGCGTGAATCACATAGTAGATATGATCAACATAGTGATGTTCACCAATGAAACTACTCCATCTCACGTGATGATCGGACATGGTTTAGTTGATTTGGATCACGTAATCACTTAGAGGATTAGAGGGATGTCTATCTAAGTGGGAGTTCTTTAAGTAAATTAATTGAACCTAAATTTATCATGAAACTTAGTACCTGATAGTATCTTGCTTGTTTTTGCTTGATTGTAGATAGATGGCTCGTGCTGTTGTTCCGTTGAATTTTAATGCGTTCCTTGAGAAAGCAAAGTTGAAAGATGATGGTAGCAATTACATGGACAGGGTCCGTAACTTGAGGATTATCCTCATTGCTGCACAGAAGAATTACGTCCTGGAAGCACCGCTGGGTGCCAGGCCTGCTGCTGGAGCAACACCAGATGTTATGAACGTCTGGCAGAGCAAAGCTGATGACTACTCGATAGTTCAGTGTGCCATGCTTTATGGCTTAGAATCGGGACTTCAACGACGTTCTGAACGTCATGGAGCATATGAGATGTTCCAGGAGTTGAAGTTAATATTTCAAGAAAATGCCCGGATTGAGAGATATGAAGTCTCCAATAAGTTCTATAGCTGCAAGATGGAGGAGAACAGTTCTGTCAGTGAGCATATACTCAAAATTTCTGGGTATAATAATCACTTGATTCAATTGGGAGTTAATCTTCCAGATGATTGCGTCATTGACAGAATTCTCCAATCACTGCCACCAAGCTACAAGAGCTTCGTGATGAACTATAATATGCAAGGGATGAATAAGACTATTCCCGAGCTCTTCACAATGCTGAAAGCTGCGGAGGTAGAAATCAAGAAGGAGCATCAAGTGTTGATGGTCAACAAGACCACTAGTTTCAAGAAAAAGGGCAAAGGGAAGAAGAAGGGGAACTTCAAAAAGAACGGCAAGCAAGTTGCTGCTCAAGAGAAGAAACCCAAACCTGGACCTAAGCCTGAAACAGAGTGCTTCTACTGCAAGCAGACTGGTCACTGGAAGCGGAACTGCCCCAAGTATTTGGCGGATAAGAAGGATGGCAAGATGAACAAAGGTATATGTGATATACATGTTATTGATGTGTACCTTACTAATGCTCGTAGTAGCACCTGGGTATTTGATACTGGTTCTGTTGCTAATATTTGCAACTCGAAACAGGGACTACGGATTAAGCGAAGATTGGCTAAGGACAAGGTGACGATGCGCGTGGGAAACGGTTCCAAAGTTGATGTGATCGCAGTCGGCACGCTACCTCTACATCTACCTTCGGGATTAATATTAGACCTAAATAATTGTTATTTGGTTCCAGCGTTAAGCATGAACATTATATCTGGATCTTGTTTAATGCGAGACGGTTATTCATTTAAATCTGAGAATAATGGTTGTTCTATTTATATGAGTAATATCTTTTATGGTCATGCACACTTAAAGAGTGGTCTATTTTTATTGAATCTCGATAGTAGTGACACACATATTGATAGTGTTGAAACCAAAAGATGCAGAGTTGATAATGATAGTGCAACTTATTTGTGGCACTGCCGTTTAGGTCATATTGGTGTAAAGCGCATGAAGAAACTCCATACTGATGGACTTTTGGAACCACTTGATTATGAATCACTTGGTACTTGCGAACCGTGCCTCATGGGCAAGATGACCAAAACACCGTTCTCCGGTACTATGGAGAGAGCAACAGATTTTTTGGAAATCATACATACAGATGTATGTGGTCCGATGAATATTGAGGCTCGTGGCAGATATCGTTATTTTCTCACCTTCACAGATGACTTAAGCAGATATGGGTATATCTACTTAATGAAACACAAGTCTGAAACATTTGAAAAGTTCAAAGAATTTCAGAGTGAAGTAGAAAATCATCGTAACAAGAAAATAAAATTCCTACGATCTGATCGTGGAGGAGAATATTTGATTTATGAGTTTGGTGTACATTTGAAAAATTGTGGAATAGTTTCGCAACTCACGCCACCCGGAACACCACAGCATAATGGTGTGTCCGAACGTCATAATCGTACTTTACTAGATATGGTGCGATCTATGATGTCTCTTACTGATTTACCGCTATCGTTTTGGGGATACGCTCTAGAGACGGCCGCATTCATGTTAAATAGGGCACCATCAACATCTGTTGAGACGACGCCTTATGAACTGTGGTTTGGCAAGAAACCAAAGTTGTCGTTTCTGAAAGTTTGGGGCTGCGATGCTTATGTGAAAAAGCTTCAACCTGATAAGCTCGAACCCAAATCGGAGAAATGTGTCTTCATAGGATATCCAAAGGAAACTATTGGTTACACCTTCTATCATAGATCCGAAGGCAAGACTTTTGTTGCTAAATTCGGAAACTTTCTGGAGAAGGAGTTTCTCGAAAGAAGTGAGTGGGAGAAAAGTAGAACTTGACGAGGTAACTGTACCTGCTCCCTTATTGGAAAGTAGTGCATCACAGAAAACTGTTTCAGTGACACCTACACCAGTTAGTGAGGAAGCTAATGATGATGATCATGAAACTTCAGAACAAGATACTACTGAACCTCGTAGATCAACCAGAGTGAGATCCGCGCCAGAGTGGTACGGTAATCCTGTTCTGTAAGTCAAGCTACTAGATCATGATGAACCTACGAACTATGAAGAAGCAATGGTGAGCCCAGATTCCGCAAAATGGCTTGAAGCCATGAAATCTGAGATGGGATCCATGTATGAGAACAAAGTATGGACTTTGATTGACTTGCCGATGATCGGCAAGCAATTGAAAATAAATGGATCTTCAAGAAGAAGACTGATGCTGACGGTAATATTACTGTCTACAAAGCTCGACTTGTCGCAAAAGGTTTTCGGCAAGTTCAAGGGATTGACTATGATGAGACCTTCTCACCCGTAGCGATGCTTAAGTCTGTCCGAATCATGTTAGCAATTGCCGCATTTTATGATTATGAAATTTGGCAGATGGATGTCAAAACTGCATTCCTGAATGGATTTCTGGAAGAAGAGTTGTATATGATGCAACCAGAAGGTTTTGTCGATCCAAAGGGAGCTAAAAAAGTGTGCAAGCTTCAGCGATCCATTTATGGACTGGTGCAAGCCTCTCGGAGTTGGAATAAACGCTTTGATAGTGTGATCAAAGCATTTGGTTTTATACAGACTTTTGGAGAAACCTGTATTTACAAGAAAGTGAGTGGGAGCTCTGTAGCATTTCTGATATTATATGTGGATGACATATTACTAATTGGAAATGATATAGAATTTCTGGATAGCATAAAGGGATACTTGAATAAGAGTTTTTCAATGGAAGACCTCGGTGAAGCTGCTTACATATTAGGCATTAAGATCTATAGAGATGGATCAAGACGCTTAATTGGACTTTCACAAAGCACATACCTTGACAAAGTTTTGAAGAAGTTCAAAATGGATCAAGCAAAGAAAGGGTTCTTGCCTGTGTTACAAGGTGTGAAGTTGAGTAAGACTCAATGCCCGTCCACTGCAGAAGATAGAGAGAAAATGAAAGATGTTCCCTATGCTTCAGCCATAGGCTCTATCATGTATGCAATGTTGTGTACCAGACCTGATGTGTGCCTTGCTATAAGTCTAGCAGGGAGGTACCAAAGTGATCCAGGAGTGGATCACTGGACAGCGGTCAACAACATCCTGAAATACCTAAAAAGGACTAAGGATATGTTTCTCATATATGGAGGTGACAAAGAGCTCATCGTAAAAGGTTACGTTGATGCAAACTTTGACACTGACCCGGATGATTCTAAATCGCAAACCGGATACGTGTTTACATTAAATGGTGGAGCTGTCAGTTGGTGCAGTTCTAAACAAAGCGTTGTAGCGGGATCTACATGTGAAGCGGAGTACATAGTTGCTTCGGAAGCAGCAAATGAAGGAGTCTGGATGAAGGAGTTCATATCCGATCTAGGTGTCATACCTAGTGCATCGGGTCCAATGAAAATCTTTTGTGACAATACTGGTGCAATTGCCTTGGCAAAGGAATCCAGATTTCACAAGAGAACCAAGCACATCAAAAGACGCTTCAATTCCATCCGGGATCTAGTCCAGGTGGGAGACATAGAGATTTGCAAGATACATACGGATCTGAATGTTGCAGACCCGTTGACTAAGCCTCTTCCACGAGCAAAACATGATCAGCACCAAGGCTCCATGGGTGTTAGAATCATTACTGTGTAATCTAGATTATTGACTCTAGTGCAAGTGGGAGACTGAAGGAAATATGCCCTAGAGGCAATAATAAAGTTATTATTTATTTCCTTATATCATGATAAATGTTTATTATTCATGCTACAATTGTATTAACCGGAAACATAATACATGTGTGAATACATAGACAAACAGAGTGTCACTAGTATGCCTCTACTTGACTAGCTCGTTAATCAAAGATGGTTATGTTTCCTAACCATAAACAAAGAGTTGTTATTTGATTAGCGGGATCACATCATTAGGTGAATGATCTGATTGACATGACCCATTCCATTAGCTTAGCACCCGATCGTTTAGTATGTTGCTATTGCTTTCTTCATGACTTATACATGTTCCTATGACTATGAGATTATGCAACTTCCGTTTGCCGGAGGAACACTTTGTGTGCTACCAAACGTTACAACGTAAATGGGTGATTATAAAGGTGCTCTACAGGTGTCTCCAAAGGTACATGTTGGGTTGGCATATTTTGAGATTAGGATTTGTCACTCCGATTGTCGGAGAGGTATCTCTGGGCCCTCTCGGTAATACACATCACATAAGCCTTGCAAGCATTGCAACTAATGAGTTAGTTCTGAGATGATGTATTACGGAACGAGTAAAGAGACTTGTCGGTAACGAGATTGAACTAGGTATGGGATACCGACGATCGAATCTCGGGCAAGTAACATACCGATGACAAAGGGAACAACGTATGTTGTTATGCGGTCTGACCGATAAAAGATCTTCATAGAATATGTAGGAGCCAATATGAGCATCCAGGTTCCGCTATTGGTTATTGACCGGAGACGTGTCTCGGTCATGTCTACATTGTTCTCGAACCCGTAGGGTCCACACGCTTAAGGTTTTGATGACAATTATATTATGAGTTTATGAGTTTTGATGTACCGAAGTTAGTTCGGAGTCCCGGATGTGATCACGGACATGACGAGGAGTCTCGAAATGGTCGAGACATAAAGATTGATATATTGGACGGCTATATTCGGACATCGGAAGTGTTCTGGGGAAGTTTCGGATAAAACCAGAGCACCGGGGGGTTACCGGAACCCCCCGGGGGGGTTAATGGGCCTCATGGGCCTAAAGTGGAGAAGAGGAGGGGCTGCCAGGGCAGGCCGCGTGCCCCCTCTCCCCCTAGTCCGAATTGGACAAGGAGGGAGGGGCGGCGCCCCCCCTTTTTCCTTCTCTCCTTCCCCCTCTCCTACTTGGAAAAGGAAAGGGAGGGGATTCCTACTCCCGGTAGGAGTAGGACTCCTCCTGCGCGCCTCCTACTAGGGCCGGCCGCACCCCCCTTGGATCCTTTATATACGGAGGCAAGGGGCACCCCTAGACACACAAGTTGAGCCACGTGATCATATTCTTAGCCATGTGCGGTGCCCCCTTCCACCATAGTCCTTGATAATATTGTAGCGGTGCTTAGGCGAAGCCCTACGACAGTAGTACATCAAGATCGTTGCCACGCCGTCGTGCTGACGGAACTCTTCCCCGACACTTTGCTGGATCGGAGTCCGGGGATCATCATCGAGCTGAACGTGTGCTAGAACTCGAAGGTGCCGTAGTTTCGGTGCTTGATCGGTCGGGCCGTGAAGACGTACGACTACATCAACCAAGTTAACGCTTCCGTTGTCGATCTACAAGGGTACGTAGATCACACTCTCCCCCTCTCATTGCTATGCATCACCATGATCTGGCGTGTGCGTAGGAATTTTTTTGAAATTACTACAAAACCCAACAGGCGGCCGCCCCTGTTTTCCGCTCGGGCCCTCCACCACAATTGATGTCATGGATTAGCAGAGGTCTGAGCTGGGGTCCGGCCAAGGATGTGCCTATACTGCAGAGCCGCATTCGAGATCTCTTCAATGGAGATTTTAGTTTGGTTGCGGTAATACAAGTTATGCTGGTTCGTCAAGTCCAGCCTTGCAGACGCCGGCCCCTATGCTTGTGGGAGTTCAATCTTGAGGGACCGCGTGTCATTCAAAATTTCCTCGGCCTTACGCACGAGGATATGTACAAGTCATTCTTTGGACCTCAGGTAGAGTGTTCGGAAATCACCGAGGACGTGGGCCTGAGCAGTAACCGCGCCGCCAAACAGGTAAGGAATCTTCCGGCCGAACATACTATCTCTCATATGTTACGAAGTTATTTCTGAGAGTTTGCTTCTTGACTAGGACTGGCTAACAAAGGTGAAGTTGATTCGGTGTTCGGCCCCCCTCCCTGAGGGTTTGGACAATCCGTTATTGGAAAAGATGCTCCAAGTCGCACCTTGCCCAGAGCCCTTGAAGGAAGATACTGGGGAGGATAATACGGGCGGACGCGGGCCCCCAACGCTGCCCATTCTAACCGAGGGAGCGAGCGTCTCCATGAAGGAAGACGACCGGAGGAGGAAAAGGACTGCGCCCGGGGATTCGGAAGCCGAAGCTTCCAAACGGGAGAAGAAGTCTCCCACAGAGGGTCCTACCTTGGGGGGTGCTTTTGCCGCACAAAGTCCACGGGGGGATCAATTCTCCAGCGAGTCGTAAGTGACCTGAAATACTTTAATAGTACAGGTATGCCATTTTTTTCTTCTGAGAAGACAACCACCGCATATATCTTTGCATTTCGGGCCTTAGCCCCTCTCAAATGAGCTCGTCTTCGGGGCATCTTCTTCCAGAGATGATGGAGAGCGAAACGCCTCCTCCGGACTCCTCTGCTCCGGAAGCGGGCGACCCTGAAGTGTCGTTGCGGAGGGCCTCTCCGAGTCCGGTGAGGCCAGAAGATAATCCCATTGACCCCCGAAGCTTCCAGTGTCCGGCTCCCAAAGAGAGTGGACAAAAGAGTCCGGCACCGTCTGGTGTGCGATCGGATGTTCTGAGGGAGTTGATGGGGCGAGCGGCCATCTC
This sequence comes from Triticum aestivum, assembly GCF_018294505.1. Classification (NCBI taxonomy): domain Eukaryota; kingdom Viridiplantae; phylum Streptophyta; class Magnoliopsida; order Poales; family Poaceae; genus Triticum; species Triticum aestivum. Next base: position 209,735,996 of record NC_057812.1, read on the forward strand.
AGATGAGCATCGTGTGCTGATGAATATGGTGATGGAGAGAATCTCGTCCGCCGAAAGCGGATTGCATGAAGCTTTTATGAGTCTACTGACAGGCTTTGAGGTATGTAAAAATAATGTATGATAGTCCTGCACATGCTAGGTGTGCCCTGTGTAGATAGTAGCCCCTGAGACTCTGATTGTCGTCGGAAATGACGACAAACAGAGGATCATATTCCCAGGTAATAACCATACTGCCTCTATGTGCAGGTGATGGAAGCTCCGGTGGCTAGCCGGACTAGCGAGTTTGCCCATTTAAAACGGTAGTTGGATGCGGCAGACGCCGACATCGAGCTTGTTAACAAAAGGCTTGACGAGGCATAGGGTAAGTATCATTATCTGGTAAACGCCACATAGTAAGAGCAGCATGATGCCAGTATCTTTAATATGTTGTGACTGCAGATGGAGCTGCCACTGTTGAAGCCTTGCAGGCTGAACTTGCCCGAGCCAAGGAACAAGCGAGGTTTGGTAATGCGGCTGCTTTGAAGGCGGCCGAAGAGTTGAAAGCCGAGAAGGCCGCGCATGGCGAGAGCCGAGATAAGATGGCCAAGATGGCCATAGAATTAAAAGCCGCCGCCAACCGTTGCCGGGTTCTTGAAAAGGAAAACCTAGCAAAGGCATCGGACCTTGAGAAGGCTGCTGCGACGAGGAAAGACATCCGCTCTGCTATGAGGGCGAAGAAGGAGGAGCTGCGGGAAGCCGGGGATATTGTAGCTGGGAAATCCTTTATGTTGCGGAGGAAGTTCGGAGATCCACGGTATGCCTCTCTAGATCGGCTGTGGGGTCCGGAGGATGTGTATATGGATTTGGCGGCGAGCGCTGCCGATGCGGCCAAGTACTTCCAGGGTCATACGGACCGTGAAGTGGACCAGCTGTTTTGGACACAATTCCATTGTCCCGAGCGTCTACTTTCATTGACTGACCAATTAGCTGAATGGGCCAAACTGAATAGGTTGTCCGGACTCGCCATGAGGTCTGTTGTGGATCAACTATGGCCAGAAAGGCCAAAACCAAACAGCTATTTCAGCTTGGTGCAGCAGTTCCTTGACGTGGTGCCGCGCATTAATGCGATGAAGAGGTCGGCGTGCATAGAGGGCGCACGGATGGCCTTTGCCCGTGTTAAAGCATACTTGGTGGAGATGGATGCTACCACTGTTGCAGCACGGGATTCGGCCATAGGTCGAATGGCTGCTGAGCACAACTTTGAAGAAGTTCATGAGGATGCTCGTTTGATAGAGACCCAGTGCTTAAAAAGTATTATGTTTGAGTGATATGTAATCTCATTGTAAGCGAAATGCTTTTATAAATTTTTATAAGGCTATTTTTATACTTTTGCCTGTAAGTAATATGATGCCTCCTGGGCGGCCGTTTATGTATACATGTGTATAACCTGAAAGATTGCAGCCATCGGCTTCAACCCTCACGCATATAATGCGAAGGTGCTCGCAAAAAACACGTGTTCACACTTAACCCAACGTCTTGGTACTATTAAGGAGGTGATAGCAGAGCGAGCGAGGCAACCAGACTATAATGCTTTAGCACTTTCACTTAGCCATAGGAGTTTGACAGTGGGGCTACTAGATAGCCCCTGGTGGCTCCGCACTCTCCCGATCCCGGGGTGCGTACATGCCTGGCCAGAAAACGGCCCTTCGTTAAGGCGGAGGAATTCTAACATTCCAACAGGTCATCGAGTGGTTGACCAGTCTCATGTTATATCATGACAGTCAGTTTTCGACTTTCTCTACTGAGGTGCTCGTCCGTATGAACCAAGGCACAATCGCATTAGTTCTCCTGGTGCTACCTTACCTGGGAAAGCGGAACGTAAGGCACCAAAACACAGGAGCCGGGCAAACCCAACATTTGACCAAAGACAATGATTCGGAGCTGATGCATATAAGGCCAAACTCGCGACGCCGAACACTCCCTAAGGTATTCGGTCTTTGTGGTATAAACCGGGCCTAAATAATGGCCTTTGTAAGAAGCCCCTTGTGTCCAGGTACGTGCATTGTTCTGGCGTGGCCACATGCCAAGACGTCAGCATCCTTCTCAACGGTGGATATGTATCAACAAGAGACAGTAAAAAAGGTTTACGCAGGGTCTTAATCTAAAAAGAATCCTTGGAGCGAGTCCCTGTTGCACGTCTGCGCCTGTGTCTCCGTTGTGCCGTATCCTAGACGGGTGTAGCACGATGATCGTCTGTAAAAGAGAGGAATTTGGGTGAAAAAGTTGTCATGCAAAAAGATAGTTTTTAAAGAAACCATGTATAATTCAAGAAGAGAAGAAATTGCCACTTGTTTGCGCGTGTTGAGCCCCTTGTATGGACAAATAGGGGTGTGACCATTTATTCGGTATAAATAGCGGCGCCGGACTTGATTAGTTGTCTCTGAGGTCTTGACGATCTATTGGATGCTTTCACTGGTCCAGGCGCCTTTAGTGTGCGGCTGCCAAGGCGGCCGCACTCTCTTCGGTGTGCAGCGATCGCTTGATATTTCCGTTCACTGAAATGATGCCACGTGGACTGGGCATCTTGAGTGTGAGGGAGGCGTAGTGTGGTATTGCATTAAAGCGAGCGAAAGCTTCGCGTCCGAGCAGTGCTTGATAGCCACTTTGGAACAGAGCGATGCGGAAGGTTAAATGCTCGCAACGGAAGTTATCGGGGGAGCCGAATATAACTTGTAGTAGGAGGGAGCCCGTACAACGAGCCCGTGGGCCTGGCGTTACTCCTTTAAAGGTAGTATTGCTATGGCGAATTTTTGTTGGGTCTAACCCCATCCCACGGATTGTATCCTAATATATTAGGTTTAGATTGCTGCCACCGTCCATCAAGACTCGCGTGAAGTGATATCCGCCAATTACTGGGTCTAATACCAGGGCAGCCCATCCTGTGCGTTGGATACTTGCTGAGTAATCGCGATGGTCGAAAGTGATCAGTTGAGACGACCAGTGGCAGAACTTCATGATGACAGGCACTTGGGTATATTTTCCTGGGAGTGCCGCGTTGTTTTTTCCCTTGATCACGTGTAACACGTTTACTGTTTTGACTTCTGGTGGAAATTTCTTTTGTTCCCTAGTGTCTTGCTTGGGAAGCTCATCCTCGTCTTCACTTGGTGTATCCTCCCCCTTGTGTACGGCGTTGAGCTTGCCGGATTGCTTGAAGACCCAACATTCTCTGTGGGTATGATTAGCGGGCTTACCAGGGGTACTATGGATCTGACATACTTGGTCCAGAATTTTGTTGAGGCTGGACAGTTCATCCCTGGTGCCTTTAGAGGGCGGATTTTGACCTTGCCGAGAGCTTTTGAATCCGGCGTTTACTGTCGTGCCCATCGTGTTGTCTTCTTTATTCCGACGTTTGTTATTGCTGTTGCGCCGTGATTTCCCGTTTCCATCTCTAACTTCAGATGTACTAGGGTCGCTGGTGCCGCATCTGGCTAGCCAGCTGTCCTCACCCGCGCAAAAGCGGGTCATGAGGCTTGTTAATGCGGCCATCGTTCTCGGCTTATTTTGGCCGAGGTGTCTGGCGAGCCATTCGTCACGGACGCTATGCTTAAAGGCTGCCAAGGCTTCGGCGTCCGGACAGTCGACGATCTGGTTCTTTTTAGTAAGAAACTTGTCCCAAAGCTTTCGGGCTGACTCTCCGGGCTGTTGAGTTATATGACTCAAATCGTCTGCATCTGGAGGTCGGACATAAGTCCCTTGAAAATTTGCCCGAAAGGCGTCTTCGAGCTCTTCCCAACTTCCAATGGAGCTTTCGGGGAGGCCTTTAAGCTAGTGACGAGCTGGCCCTTTGAGCTTGAGGGGTAAGTACTTGATGGCGTGGAGATCATCTCCTCGAGCCATATGGATATGAAGGATGTAGTCCTCAAATCCAGACCCCAGGGTCTGTTGTTCCGTCGTATGTCTCTATGTTTACGGGTTTGAATCCCTCTGGAAATTCATGGTCCAGTACCTCGTCGGTGAAACATAGGGGGTGTGCGGCACCCCTGTAGTTGGGTGTACCGCGTTGTTCGGATGTTTGTTGTGTTGCATTGTATGCTAGGGCGCGCTTGCGTGGTCCATAGATGGATCTTGTTGCATCGTCCTTTGGGTGCGAGCCCTTGCATGGGTCGCGTGTTGTATTGTGAGTGGCATTGTATGCCGCTCTGTGTTGGTAGAGGGGTTGTCTATCCGGCCAGGTGGTCTCTTCGATATTTGGTTGTGGGGGGTCTGAGGCCTCCTCATCGAATTCAGGTAGCAGCTTCCGCTTTGGGTAGCTCTTGGAGGGCGATTGTTGCCCTACCTCGCTGCTGTGTTGAGTATTTTACTCCATCTGATTTGGAGTGTGTCTTGCGTAGCCTTGAGCCTTTGCTTCTGCTTTTTAAGACTCCTCGCGGTGGCAACAAGCCTTTTACGGGCATTCTGCTCCTCCGGGTGCCTGTCCGGCGTTATGTCGTCCGGACCATTATCCTTGATAGAATTTGTTTGTTTGGTCTGATTATCCGGGTTGCCGTTGTCCGGCAGCGGTTCGCCCTGCTCTAGCGCTGGGTCTGTGTGATCGTTATTTCTGTCGAGGCGGGATTTGGGGTGGCGCTTGCGTCGCTGCTTTGACTGCTTCTTGAGGGAACAAGCCTTCGGTGCGTCCTTCCGCTCCTCGTCGTCATCTTTTGGTGCGTCCACCATGTATACGTCATATGACAAGGTGGCTTTCCAGGGCCCAATAGGCGTTGGTTCTTCATCGTCTCCTTCATCGGCGTCCATACCGTCGATGTCTTCGGAGTCGAAGTCGAGCATGTCGGTTAAATCGTCCGTATCCCAACCTTGCTGACCGTAGTCCGGCCAGGGCTCTCCTGATAAAGAGAGAGACTTTAGTGTCTTCAGAATATCGCCGAAAGGCGAGTGCTGAAAGATGTCCGCGGCAGTAAACTCCATGATCGGCGCTCGATCGGATTCGATCGGCAGGGGCGCGGAGGGTTCGAAGTCCAGAAGGGAGTCCGGCTCCTTGGAGTCACGAGTCTCCCAGAGTGCAGGGCTGGTGTTCGGCTCGATCGCCGTTGGGATCGCGGCCCTCGAGGCGGCGTCCAACCACCCATCCTCGATCGGCGCAGTTGACTCCGAATTAAGGGTCGAAGCTGATGTGGGTGCGGCCTCCAGGGCACTGTTTGGCGGAAAAGCTAGATCATGCTCATCGTGACAGTGCGGCGTGCTCGGCAGTGGCTCGAATCCGTCGAAGATCAAGTCCCTGCGGATGTGAGCCGTGTAGTTTAAACTTCCAAATCTGACCTGACGGCCAGGGGCATAGCTTTCGATCTGCTCCAGATGGCCAAGTGAATTGGCCCGCAGTGCGAAGCCGCCGAAGACGAAGATCTGTCCGGGGAGGAAGGTCTCACCCTGGACTGCATCGCTATTGATGATCGTAGGAGCCATCAAGCCTAACGGCGATGGCACAGAGGAACTCTCAATGAAAGCACCAATGTCGGTGTCAAAACCGGCGGATCTCGGGTAGGGGGTCCCGAACTGTGCGTCTAGGCCGGATGGTAACAGGAGGCAAGGGACATGAAGTTTTACACAGGTTCGGGCCCTCTTGATGGAGGTCAAACCCTACGTCATGCTTGATTAATATTGATGATATGGGTAGTACAAGAGTAGATCTACCACGAGATCGGAGAGGCTAAACCCTAGAAGCTAGCCTATGGTATGATTGTTCTGTATGTTGTCCTACGGACTAAAACCCTCCGGTTTATATAGACACCGGAGAGGGTTAGGGTTACACAAAGTCGGTTACAATGGTAGGAGATCTACATATCCGTATTGCCAAGCTTGCCTTCCACGCCAAGGAAAGTCCCTTCCGGACACGGGACGAAGTCTTCAATCTTGTATCTTCATAGTCCAGGAGTCCGGCTGAAGGTATAGTCCAGCCATCCGGACACCCCCTAATCCAGGACTCCCTCATGGAGTATTCATTTTTGTGTGCGTAATAAGGAGGCACTTCCTTGAGTGCGAAGATATAGCTGGTGGGTCCGAGCTATCAGCGGCGGTAACAAAATTTTTTCGCGAAATACAGAGGCCCTTTCGGTGGGTCCCTGATGTCAGGTGGAGGAATCATTATTTTGCGCGTAATAAGGAGGCATTTCCTTGCATGCAGGCCATGGACCCAGCTGTCAGCCTCTCGATGTACAGTCCACTTCAGATGCATGTCGGTTGTTGACCATGTTAACCAGGCCACGCCGAGAGCACCAGGGCGGTGGACGACGGCGAGGCCTAGGAAGGGAACGACACGGAGGCAGGGAAGACTCGGCAGTTGTTTCCCACGCTGGCGGATTTCGGGTTCCGGCAGACCCTTGAGGTTCGAACACTGGGGTGCGCGCAGAGATCTCTCCCCTACCGATCTATGTCCAATCTCTCCGCGTGATCTAAACTGGAAACAACGAACAACACAAGGGACACAGGGTTTATACTGGTTCGGGCCACCGTTGTGGAGTAATACCCAACTCCAGTGTGTGGTGTGGTGGATTACCTCAAGGGTTGATGATGAACAGTACAAGGGAAGAACAACCTCGCGAGAGGTGTTCTTGAGCTGGTGCGATGAACTGCTGGGGTGAGTTCAGTTGCCTCTTTCTCTCTCTGCTAGGGTTCTACCAGATCTCTCGCTCTCTAGGTGTGTTGATCTCTCCGGGGGGTCTCTCTACTTTGTGGTGGCTAGCTCTATTTATGGAGGCCCTGTGCCTCCCCCCAAATAATGAGCGGGATGGCGCCAACAATTGGCCATTTTGAAGGGGAACATATAGTACAAGTTATCCTGACCAAAGGTGGTCTTCGGCTGTCAAAAGCACTGGTGATGACGCCGTCTTGGGCTCCAGGGTGACCTCCGTCCTGCCGCTCTGCTGGTCTTGGTCTCGTTGCACCGGAATGGTAACCTTTGCCCGATGCCTTGGCCTGTGCTTGCCCCCTTTGCACCAAAGGGGAAACAAGGACAATGCGCAGGCCGACGCCCGCCTGGTCTCGATCGTCATGGCTTGCGTCACGGACTCCTTGTGAGGTATCCCTACCTTGATCTCTCCGCCTCCTCGCGAGCCTGCCTGATGAGGCTGCCTCTGAGGAAGCTTCCGGTCGTCCGCCCCACGAGGCTTGGCCCCTCGCGAGGGTCTTGAGCTTGAGCAGATGAAGATGGGCCGCGCTGGGCCCCCACTTGAGCCACGCCGCAGGCCGCAGGCACGCAAGTCTGGGGACCCCCATTCCCAGAACACCGACAGTAGCCCCCGGGCCCAAGGCGCGCCCGGGCTTGGCCTAGCAGGGAAGCGAAGGGGCAAGCGTGAAGCGCCGCGAGCCCTAACAGCCTGCAGCCTTGGGCGCCACATGGCGATTGATTGGACATGGGCGACTGCACTTCCCCATGACGCCTCGGCGACTGCACGACTTGACATGTCCTTGCATGCAGAGAAACCGGTCATGATTACCTGCGATCGTGGTGCTCGACAGTTGGCCTCCTTCAGCTATAAGTATGGGGCTGCGTGAGTCCCTTCAGTCCATCCCTTGCTGCCGCTCCTTTCCTTCTTCTTCCTCGTTCTTGCTTCTCCTTACGCCAATGGCACCAATCCGCCGGTTTTTTGCAGAAGAGAAGGGAAAGGCCCCCCGAGAGGGTCCTGGCCCACTTCCGCCGAAGAAACGGCTGGTCCTCTGCCACCGAGATGTGGGTGCTCAGCCGGAGGCACCGAGGCCCTGGTACGAGCGGCCGCTGCCTGGGTATCCGCTACCCTTGTACGCCCGCGTCGTGGGTCCTAGGGGAGAGGGCGTCGAGCGACATCGACGGTGCTGCCGTCGACGCCGGCGAGTCATGGTGATGCATGTGTGTCGTTCCTCCTGGATTCCACGCCGAGCGCTCCTCTCGCGAGCTCGTGCTCCACGCCGCCATGCCTTCGAGCTCTTGGATTCGCCTTCCCCCCTCCTTCGCCTTTGAGGTGCCACCGAGCGGGGCTCTGGAGCTCTGGCTGCAGCACGCTGACTGCGGTACCCTTGCGACCGGAGCGGAGGTCGCGGTCGTCGCTCCGGGCAAGGTCTTCATGACCCGGGGCTGGGGCGAAATCACCCGGGTCTGCCGGACGGTAGGTGCCCTCGTGATTCATCTTGAATACGATGGCGCCTCCCTGATGTTTTTCAAGGTCTTCGATGCTGAAGGACGCCGGCTGGAGTGCTGCCCCAGGGAGAGCGGCAGGGGCGACGAACCGGCAAGGACCTGGCCCGCCCATCGGCCCTCCAGCAGCTCCTCAGGCGGCAGCGGAGGAGCTGGGGAATCCAGCGGCTCCCCCGAGCTCCTCATGACTCCGGAGACGAGCGACGATAGCTACGAGCCCCCGAGATCACGCCGTGCTTGGGGCGGGGCAGCTGCGTCCAGCCGCCGACGCCACTGATCTGGATGGGGTTGGCACCGGCGTTGGGCAACCCACTGTTGATGATGGCGTCCCTTGCGGAGGTGCGGGCGATTAGCGTTCCTTAGGATTAGTACCTTTGTTCCCTGCGAGGAATCGAAGCAACACCCCGTGGGGGTATGTAAGGTGCCTGCCATGTCTTTTGTGAACATTATATACTTAATATGAATCAAAGCGAGGTGCTTGCTCTGTCCTAGCTCGGCTCCCCCTTTCTATCCTCGCGAGGACTCGGCGCTCTACGCTGACAGGTCCCAGTCCCCAGGCAGGCTTCAACCGTCGCTGGTATGCCAGGTCGCGATGCCGTGGTCTAGGCCAGGAGGTGAGCGGCCCGAGGTCCGGTAAGAGCCCCTGAGTCGCGATGCTCGGGAGGTCCCATTTAGCGCTCAAGCAGCCCTCGCTGGGCGAGAAAGGAAGGCAATGTCGCCATGACAGAGCCGCACTGGGCGAGGGTTTGGCGCTGTGTTGGTCCAACTCTTGTAAGGGCATGACTTATCTCTTGAGTTTGGTGTAGTTCCTCGATGAAGCGCCTGGCCTGAGTGGCAGCTGAGGTGCTGCTGGGTTAGGTCCTCGCGAGCACCTTCCCACTCCCCCGCACTTTCCTTAATGCTCTACGTCCTCAGGTCCCGGCCCTCGAGCGAGCTCAACCGCCGCTGGTATGACAGGTCGCGATGCCGTGGGTCAAGGCCAGGGGGTGAGGGCTGGAGAGCCAGTAGAAGCCCATGAGTCGCGATGCTCAGGTACCCCCCTTTTAACGTGCAAGCGGTCCGCGCCGGAGAGAGGGTGAGGCGGCTCGTGACGTCCCTGATGTTGCTCCTGGAGTAGGTACTGCACACCAATCATGAAGAGAAACAAGACATGTTGTTACGGTTGTCAGACAACCTTCGGTCGCTCCGAGGGAGTGATTGGGGCACTGAGGGCCTGGTGAGGTGGTGCCTTGCGGGGCTGCCGCGGCAGAGCTCGACCACTCAGGTTTATTGACGTTGTAGGAACGGACCCGTGCGCAAATGCCGTGCCAGAGCGGGCAGCTCCATAAGTAGGCGTCAATCGAGTAGGCGATTAGGTCGGGTGTGTTAAGCACGCAGGAGGAAATTCATTTAAATAGACGCGAGAAAAGAAAACGCCGCTGGGCCAGGCCCGAGCAGCTCGGGGATGATGCAGCCCATGGGGCGCCCCCAACAAGGTAAGTAAAGAGCATAAGCAAAATGGATACATGCCGCAGGGACGGACCCACGCGGTCTGGGAATGATGCGGCCATGTGGGCGCTCCCAGCTAAAAACGAGACTTAGAAAGATGTCACCTGGTGCTGTTGAAGATGAAGTGATGCTGAAGAAGCGGGCGATGCGCGATGAAGACGTCGGCCCTCACGAGCCCCCAGGTCCAGGAGCCTCGAGAGGCTCCGGGGGCACAGGTGGGTTCCCGAGGGCCATCTCCATCTCCGCCAGGACCGCACGATGCCTGACCTCCTGAGCCTCCAGAATGCTCCTCAGCAGGCGCTGATGAGTGGCGACCGCGTTCGGTAGGCCGAAAGGCATGCGAACTTAGCTGTGAGGTGGACCCTCGCAACGCCCCACGCGTGAAGGCCAGAGGCGCTCCTGAGACGCGGCTCGGTTGAGCCCTGGCACGTTAATGCAGACGCGCAGCCCACCATCCTCGCCTGGATGTGGGGCCATGGCGGGCAAGCGGCGGCTGCCGCGCATGACTCTCGACTCCTGTAGTTCTTGGAAGCACCCCTCCAAGTGGTGCCCGAGCGCCTCCCTCGCGACCTTGGCAAAGTCGGTGGCTCTCCAAGAAAGAGCCCCCGAGCCCTGCCTGAGGAGGGCGCCGGGCACGCCTTCCTATGCGAGAGAGGGTGGCGCTCCCTGATTGGGCGCAGACCCTGACGCAACACCTACGGAGGTGCCTGCCTCCTTATGGCTTGGGTCAGGCGAAACCTTCTTCTTCTTAAGGGTCTCCTCGTGAAGCATTCCATTCCTGTGGTCTGGGTCTTCGATTGCTGCGGCTTGGAACGCGCTCTGAAGTGAACACACTGTGTCCCTTTCTTCACAGGGTATAGTGATGACTCTGCCGCTTCCTGGCATCTTGAGGACATTGTATCCATGGTGAGTCACCGCCATGAACTTGGCCAGGGCTGGGTACCCGAGAATGGCGTTGTATGGCAGACGGATGTGGGCGACGTCAAAGTCGATGAGCTCCATGCAGTAGTTGTTGCGCTGCCCGAAGGTGACTGGAAGGCGAACCTGCCCTATCGGAACAGTGGAACCATCAGTGACTCCTGAGAATGGCTTGGTTGGCTAAAGTTGATCGTACGACACTTGGAGATTTTTGAACGTCTCGATGGACAGGACGTTGAGTCCTGCTCCGCCGTCAATGAGGGTCCTGGTGACCTGCACGTTGCTGATGACTGGGGAGCAAAGCATCGGGAGGACTCCGGCCGTTGCTGCACACTTGAGCTGATCCGCTGAGCTGAATGTGATAGCACATGCAGACCACCTGAGAGGGTGCGTGGCCTCAAGCTTGGGGAGGACTGCATTCACCTCACGAGCAAACTGCTTGAAAATGCGCTGTGAGGCTGGGGCCTGCGCGCCACCCAATATGCAAGCGATTGCGCGCGGCTCCTGGAAGCCCCCAGCCCCCTCGTCTTGATGTTGGTCTTCGTTCCTCCTTGGTGGTGGCGGCAGAGGAGGAAGGCCTGCGTTGTCGTACGGGTGATCCTCACGAGGCTGATCTCTCCAGCCTCCCTCGCGAGGCTGGTCCTGCCAGCGATCCTCGTGAGGTCGGTCACGCCACCCTTGCCGAGGGCCACGATCTTCCCATCGTCCGCCACCTCTTCCTCCTCCTCGGCCATAGCCCCTGTCGTTGCGCTCGGGGCGTCAGCCGACACGTCCATCTCTCACGGCCCTGAGCTCTTGACATTCGTTGGTGTTGTGGGTATGGAGGTCATGGTACACGCAGTACCGGCTGCCCTTGGATGACTCAGGCTGATCCCTGCCTCGCTTGGTGTCTGGTTCCCTTGTAAGCACGGCAGCCCCCTTGCGCTTCACGTCCTTGGCCTTGGGCTTCTTCTCTTCTAGGTTGGCAGCCGGGAGTTTGAGGAGGGAAAGGCGCCCTTCCTCAGCTCTGGCGCACTTGGTCGCCAAGTTGAACAGCTCCAGGGATGTACACAAGTCTTCATGGATTGCTAGCTCCTCCTTCATCTTGATGTCGCGTACGCCATCGGAGAAGGCTGAGATGATGGCTTCTTCAGTCACCTTGGGGATCTTGAGGTGAGCGTTGTTGAAGCGCTGGATGTATTTCTGCAGGGTTTCCCCTTGCTGCTGCTTGATGCGGCGCAGATCGCTCACGGCTGGGGGCCGGTCGCGAGTGCCCTGGAAGTTGGCGATGAAGCGAGTGCGCATCTTGTCCCAGGAGGATATTGTGCCAGGAGCCAGGTTCAGGAGCCAGGTGCGGGCCCCGTCCTTGAGCGCCATGGGAAACCAGTTCGCCATGACCCTTTCGTCTTCGTTGGCGGCTTCGATGCATAGCTCGTAGAGCTGTAGGAACTCCGCGGGGTCCGTCATGCCATCGTAGCGAGGGGGCAGGTCAGGCTTGAATTTTCCTAGCCATGCGACGCCGCGTAGCTCGGGGGTGAGGGCGCGGTAGCCTGCCGTGGCCACCGTTGCCTTTTGCTGGTGCTGGGCTTGTTCCTGGGGATTACTGCGCGCCGCCACTTGGAGCAGCGTGGGGTCTTGGCGTGGAGGTGCAGGGACGCGATCTTGGAGCACCTTCTTGGGGACGAGGGATCTCTTGGCAGCTCCTTTCTTGCTGCGCAGGCGCCGGACGCGGAGGGTCTCTCCCTGGGGTTGCGCGCCTTGGAGCCAGGGCGCCTTCTTGGGGAGAAGGTGGTGGAGGCGCCTCCTGATCCCCACCTCCTACGCGGAATGGAGGGCGAGGCAGCGAGAGGGACGGCAAGGGGGAGCCCCCTGCGGTGCTGACGAGCTCGGTGATGCGGGCAAGCCAGCCCTTGTAGAGGTCGTCGACGGGGCGGTAGTGCAAGAGCTCTCTTGCCAGGAGCAGCGCGGCGTGCGCGTCCGTGGGGGCGCGACAGGCGTGGGACGACGAAGCGGCTGGAGTCAGCGATGGTGTGGCGGTGCGGCCCTCCCGCCGCACCGAAGGATGCTGGGAGGAGGCCTGCTGCTCGTTCCCCGCCTCGCCGGTGGCGGCAGGCGACGGGAAACGACGAGGACGTCCACCGACGGGCGCCGTCTGGGCGACGCGGGTGGCGAGAGCAGCCCGGCGCTCAGCGCGAGCCCGACAAGCGTCAGCCATGGACACGGCGGAAGATCGTACACGAACAGCGGAAGAAAGATTCCGGCGCACCCCTACCTGGCGCGCCAAATGTCGGATTTCGGGTTCCGGCAGACCCTTGAGGTTCGAACACTGGGGTGTGCGCGGAGATCTCTCCCCTACCGATCTACGTCCAATCTCCCCGCGTGATCTAAACTGGAAACAACGAACAACACAAGGGACACAGGGTTTATACTGGTTCGGGCCACCGTTGTAGTGTAATACCCTACTCCAGTGTGTGGTGTGGTGGATTGCCTCAGGGGCTGATGATGAACAGTACAAGGGAAGAACAGCCTCATGAGAGGTCTTCTTGAGCCGGTGCGATGAACTGCTCGGGTGAGTTCAGTCGCCTCTTTCTCTCTCTGCTAGGGTTCTACAAGATCTCTCGCTCTCTAGGTGTGTTGATCTCTCCGGGGGGTCTCTCTACTTTGTGGTGGCTAGCTCTATTTATAGAGGCCCTGGGCCTCTTGTCACATCCCTAGCTGCTGGTAGTGCTCTAGGCTAGCTCATGTGTGCATCATGTTTAAATTCTGAAATTTGAACTGAGGGAATTTTGGAAGCCTCAAAAACTTAAATAAAAGAGGGGCAAAAACCCTAGAAATCTCATTCATTGCTCCAAAATGCTCTTCTTAAATGTTTGATAATTTTTGGTAAGGGTTCTGGTCCCAACCAAAATATTGAACATTTTTAAGGAATTATTTTTGGGACTTTGGATTTAATTCATTAGCTATTTGAATTTGAATTATATTCATATAATTAGAATATAATTTCAAATACCCCTGAAATATTTTATAAGCTTTTGGAAAAGTCCACCTAGCAATATAAAATATTCAGAGGAGTTTTTGGCATTGTTTGAATTATTCTAAAATTCAAAACAGTGGCAAAATAAATTAAATAAAACAAAACAGAAAAAAAACAATAAAAGAACAAAAACTTACCTGGACTTACCTGGCCTCACCCGTGCAGCCCACCAGAGCCGGCCCAGCTCCTGTGCTGGTCCAGCACTGTGCGGCCCAGCCCACCGCAGTCGCCACCGTCTTCAACCTCCTGCCAGTAGGCAGGAGGGCGTGTGCCCGACGCGCGCGCGCACGCTCCGGCCACCTCCTGCTTACCTGCTCGCCGCTGGAGGCACCCGAGGGAGCCACGCACTCCCCCTCGCCCCCTGCACCTCCCCTCTCTCCCCCTGGACCCCGTTCCCTCCTCTGCTTCCCTCCCGCGCACACCACCGAGCGGAGCTCGCCGACATCGTCGCCGTACCCATGGCCACCACCACCCCCTCTCCTCCCCGACGCGCTCCTGAGCTCCGCAGTGCCTCCCGCGACCTCTCCGTCGGCTCACGCGACCGGAGAAGCCCCGAAGCGTCGTCCCGACGCTTTTCCCCTCCTCGGCCACCGAGGACAGCGCTGTCGATTCGCCGCCTCCGACGCCTCCCCGAGCTCCCCGAGGCCACCGTCGCAACCCCTGTGAGCTCCACTCCGTTTCCCCTCCTTCATTTTGCTCGTTCCCGTGCCGTAGCACCCCGGCCACATTCCCGAGCACCGCCGTCCGCCATGGCCGCATAGCTCTCCTGACCCGAGCCCCTCTGCTCGAACCCGTGGCACCAGCGCGCTTCTGGTGGCCCGCGGATGCCGTCTGGACCATCAGTTTCTCTCCTAGCGCGCCGCAGCCCAACCCCGCACATGGCCGAACTCCGGCCGCCGCCTCGGGCTCCACTCCGGCGAACCCCGGCCACCCCCGCATCTCCCGTTGGCCCTATTAGATGCGCGCGAGTCCGGGCATCCCGTAGAGCCCCTCCGCCGCTCTTTTGGTCATCGGAGGGCGAATTCCGACGCTCTCCGCCGTCCCTGGCCTCGCCGGCGACGAGCCGCGGGTCAACTCCGGCGAGTTTGACCCGGGTTTGACCCCCCTCTCTCTCACTGACATATGGGCCCACGCCCTTAACTAACCACGGTTAACCCCATGTTTAGTTTAAGTTAATCACAGTGGCCCCACGCGTCAGCTTTGACCGTGCTGACGTGGCCTTTGACCCGGCCCCACCTGCCATTGACACTAACTAGCCCTGTGTCACTGACGTGTGGCCCCCACACGTCAGGTTTGACCTGGACCCGTCCTGTTGACCTGATGACGTCAGGATGAGGTCATGCTGACGCAATAATTCCTTTCTGGAATTAAAATAAATTAGGAAATGATTTAATAATTCCAGAATATTTTCTAAACTTCAATAAATCATAGAAAATTAACCGTAACTCCAAATTAAATAAATTATATATGAAAAATTATCAGAAAAATTCAAGGAATCCATCTGTACCATTTTCATGCATGTTAGAACAACTTATAGCTGCTGTTTAGCAGAAATCATATAAAGGGCATTTAATTAATCACATATGGAGTTTGAATTTGAATATTATATTCAAACCAACTTCATTTAATCTGTTGCTAGTTGCATTAGCCCAAAACACATTCATTTTGCCATGTCATGATCATGCATCATATTGTGCATTGCATTGATTGTGTTCCTTTCTGTGTTGCCGGTATTTGTCCCCTCTCGATAGACGCGATACCGATGATGTGATCGTTGACACTGATGAAGACTCAATGCTATCTTCAGAAGTGCCAGGCAAGCAAACCCCCTTGTTCATTCCGATACAATCCCACTCTCTCGCTCTTGCTCTCTTTTACTGCATTAGGACAACAACGATTCATCTGTTACTTGCTGCGGTAGCTGAACCCCTTTATCCTTTGCATGACCTGTCATTCCACAGTAAATAGATGAAACCCACTAGTATGAGTAGGAGTTGTTTGAGCCCTGTTGTGCCTACTCATTCATGTTTGTTTGTCATGCCTGCTACTGCTTAGAGTTGAGTCAGGTCTGATTCATCGGGGATGAATCAGAGGTGTGTGAGCATGTCCTACTGTGTGTGAGCTAAGTGTGTGAACACGATTTGGTAAAGGTAGCGGTGAGAGGCCATGTAGGAGTACATGGTGGGTTGTCTCATTGCAGCCGTCCTCAGGAACTGAGTGCTGTGTTTGTGATCCATGATTCAGCTACTACCATACATTGGGCCCTGAAATATGACCCCGCTCGACTTCTTATTCACCCTAGTCCTCTGTCCAGGAGTTGCAAGTAGTTTCTGGTGTTTGTAGCTTATTGGAGGCCGTGGACAGCGCTGACCGTAGGGGTGGGCTGTGATGCGGTAGGTACGTGGCACGGTGTACCGGATGCCCGTTTGGTATCTCGGGAACCCTGTTCACATCGTTTGGGGCTGTGAGCGAAACTCCGGCCGGATCTCCTCATGGATGGAACCCGAATAGGCGATAAACCTGGACTAGAGACTTGAGTGTTTAGGTAGGTCGTGGTCTACACCCACGTCGGCTTTCGCTTGAAGTCTGCCGAGCACATGTCGTGTGCAGACGCTAAGTGGTGGAAACATGTATGAAGAAGTACACCCCTGCAGGGTTATCATCATCTATTCGAATAGCCGTGTCCACGGTAAAGGACTACTGGGTTGCTTATATCAGTTCATAGACAAGTGAAAGTGGATACTCTAAAATATGCAAGATAAGCATGAGTGCTATGGATGGCATTCTCGTAGGGAGACGGGAGCGGATCCATAGTGGTGTATTGATATGGTGAATATGTGGACTCGTGTGCGCCACCTCAAAAGAGTTACTCGCAGTCGTAGTTTAGGATAGCCACCGAGTCAAAGCTGGCTTGCTGCAGTTAAACCCCACCACCCCTTTGTTGATAATGATGCATATGTAGTTAGTTCTGATGTAAGTCTTGCTGGGTACATTTGTACTCACGTTTGCCTATTTTATGTTTTTGCAGAGAGACTTCGGTCTCGCTAGTAGTTCCGCGTGGACTTCGACGTTTAGCTTGTTACCTCAGCTACGATCTTGTGCACTCGGCAGGATCTGATAGATAGTCAGGCTTCTCAGTCTTTTTCATTTATAGATGTCTGTACTCAGACATGATAGCTTCCGCTTGTGCTTTGACTTGTACGCTCTGAATGTTGGGTCGTGAGACCCCTGTTTGTAATATCTCGCTCCTCGGAGCCTATTGAATAAATACTTGAGTCGTAGAGTCATGTTGTGATGCCATGTTGTATTTGCACATATCGAGCATATTGTGTGTATGTTATTGAAATGCTTGGTATGTGTGGGATCTGACCATCTAGTTGTTTATCTTTAGTAGCCTCTCTTACGGGGAAATGTCTCGTAGTGTTTCCACCGAGCCATGGTAGCTTGCTACTGCTCCGGAACACTTAGGCTAGCCGGCATGTGTCCTTCTTCATTCCTGTGTCTGTCCCTTCGGGGAAATGTCACGCGATGAATACCGGAGTCCTGTTAGCTCGCTACAGCCCGGTTCACCGGAGTCCTGCTAGCCCAGTGCTACAGCCTGGTTTCACTCGCTGATGATCGACACGTTCGATGCTGGGTCATGGATGCCTGTCCCTGTAAGTCTGTGCCACTTTGGGTTTAGGACTAGCCATGTCAGCCCGGGCTCCTTATCATATGGATGCTAGCGACACTGTCATATACGTGTGCCAAAAGGCGCAAACGGTCCCGGGCTAAGGTAAGGTGACACCCGTGGGAATACCGTGCGTGAGGCCGCAAAGTGATATGAGGTGTTACATGCTAGATCGATGTGGCATTGAGTCGGGGTCCTGACACCTCTCCCCAAATAATGAGCGGGAAGGGCGCCAACAGTTGGCCATTTTGAAGGGGAACATATAGTACAAGTTATCCTGACCAAAGGTGGTCTTCGGCTGTCAAAAGCACTGGTGATGACACCGTCTTGGGCTCCACGGTGACCTCCGTCCTGCCGCTCTACTGGTCTTGGTCTTGTTGCACCGGAATGGTAACCTTTGCCCGATGCCTTGGCCTGTGCTTGCCCCCTTTGCACCAAAGGGGAAACAAGGACACTGCGTAGGTTGGCGCCCGCTTGGCGCCCGCCTGGTCTCGATCGTCATGGCTTGTGTCACGGGCTCCTCGTGAGGTATCCCCGCCTTGATCTCTCTGCCTCCTCGCAAGCCTGCCTGATGATGCTTCCTCTGAGGAAGCTTCCGGTCGTCCGCCCCGTGAGGCTTGGCCCCTCGCGAGGGTCTTGAGCTTGAGCTGATGAAGATGGGCCGTGCTGGGCCCCCACTTGAGCCATGCCGCAGGCCGCAGGCAGGCAAGTCTAGGGACCCCCATTCCCAGAACGCCGACACACACGGAGGGGAGTACGACTGTATGAGGGTTTACTGGTTCTTCTATCGTCGCCGGAGAATAACAACAGGTGTGGGTGAGTAGAGGGATGGCTAGGCCAGCGATGGGAGTACGGTGGGGCGGTGAGGCCTACGCGGCAGCACAGCGACCGCGGGGAGGAGGGAACAGGCACTCCCGCCGACGCTTGTTTGAGCGGCTGGAGCAGGAAGAGCAGAGATTGAAGAAGCACGACGGCCGTTCGATGGACATCCAACAGTCACTGCTTGTGCGTCAGCCTTTTTTTAGGAAAGCCTCAAATCTGTGGAAAATAGCATGCATCCCATCTGCCATTATTTCTAATACTTTACAGCCCATTTGCTAATTCTTAAAGTTTTTTTGGAGCCCATATTCTTTTTGTTAGAACCACAACCCATATTGTGTCCACAGTTAAAAAATTATACGAAATTTTGCATATTTCGGTGCGGTCCGAACTGTTTTTAATCCCAAAATTTCGACTCACATTCAAACTGATTTTAAAAATAAATGTATATCAATATAAAATCCAACAAATTCTCCTCGCATAAAAATTAATGTAATTTAAAATCTCGAAATGAAAAAAAAAGGTATTTGAAACTAATTGCCGGTTTGATGTGTTTTAAAAATGTACAACCCATTTCTCATTACTGATGGGCCATTTTCTCGGCCAACCGAATGAAAGCTCTCCTCGTCTTGAAAGATTTGCAGCCCAACAGGCCTGACAAAGCGACTTACTTAGCAAATCACAAAAAAACTAGGCTGTGGCCGTGGACCCAGCTGTCAGCCTCTCCATGTACAGTACTCTTCTGATGGAAGTTGTTCCTTGACCACATTGACCACGCCGTGCGGAGAGCACCACGGCGGTGGACGACGGTGAGGCCTAGGAAGGGGACGACACGGAGCCGGGGAAGACGCGACAGTGGAAGCCCGGGCGGAGAGGAGTATGAGGGTTCACTGGTTCGGCTGCGGTGTGAGGCTGCCATCGCTGCAGGGCCTGGCCAGCGGTGGGAATAGTAGGGGCGGTGAGGCCTCCGCGGCAGCACAGCCGGCCACGAGAGGCAGGAGCATGCGGCATGACCGGCGTTGCTTTGGGCGGCTAGAGCAAGAAGACCAGAGGTTGAAGAAGCACTACGGTCGTTGGATGGACATCGTACGGTCACTGGATCTAGAATCATTCATATTGACTAGTTGACAAAGCCCTCCGTCCCTGTCAACTTAGTAGGCCCACAAGTCAGCCTCCCACAATGGTGGGTCCCAGCTAGCAGGGAGTATTCATTTTTTGTGTGTAATAAGGAGGCACTTCCTTGCGTGCGAAGATATAGCTGGTGGGTCCGACATGTCAGCGGGGGGAACATTTTTTCGCGAAATACAGAGGCCCTTCCGGTGGGTCCCAGCTGTCAGGTGGAGGAATCATTATTTTGCGCGTACAGTCCACGACCGATAGATGTCGTTCGTTGACCACGTTGACCAGGCCGCGCCGAGACCACCATGGCGGTGGACGACGGTGAGGCCTAGGAAGGGAACGACACGGAGCGGGGGAAGACTCGGCAATGGTTGCCCACACGGTGGGGAGTACGAGGGTTTACTGGTCCAGCTGCCGTTGCCGGAAAATAAGAGGAGGTGTGGGTGAGTAGAGAAATGGCCTGCCCAGCAATGAAGTAGGGTGGGGCGGTGCGGCCTGTGCGGCAGCACAGCCGGCCACGGGAGGCAGGAGCAGGCAGTCCAGCCGGAGCTGGTTTGGGCGGGTGGAGCAAGAAGATCAGATATTGAAGAAGCAACACGGCCGTTGGATTAACATCCAACGGTCACTGCTGCTAGAATCGTTTGTGGACTAAGTTGACAAAGCCAAAGTACACGTCAACCTAGTAGACCCACAAGTCAGCCTCCAAATCTGTCCCAAACAAAATACAACTCGAAATTTCTAGCCAGATTTAAATTAATTTTAAATCTAAATACCTTAATTTAAATTCAATGAAATTTTACCCACACAAAAACAATGAAATATAAAATATCAAAATCCGAAAGAAAACAGTATTTTGGATCTAATTGCCTGTTTGCTGTATTTTTTTCATTTTACAGCCCATTTATTATTACTTATAGCCCATTTTTTATTACTTATAGCCCATTTTCTAGGCAAAATGCATCCCTCCTCGTCTTGAAAGATTTCCGGCCCGAGTAGGGCGTAGAAAAGCAAGTAGGCCTATGTTGGTTATTCTGCAAAAAACAAAAAAGCCGGCTAGCCATTTTCAGAAAGGAAAAAAAACTGGGCTGGTCATGTGCTAAACATATGAAATAAAAGCCTGGGATAGACGGGCCACGGGTCCCACACAACCCAGTTGATACCCTTCTCCGTCCCAAAAAAACAAAATTACTGCGCGCGCTGCTGGGTCCCTAATGTCATCCTCACCATGTACGGTCATCTCCTTATTCCTCTCGGTTGTTGACCATGTTGACAACACCGGAGGGCGGCGCCGCAGCGAGCGAACCAAGGCGGAGGACGATGGTGAGGCCTCGAACGGGAACGAACAGGAGCCGGGGAAGATCACAGCCAGCCGTGGGAGGCGGGAGCAGGCGGTCCCGCCGGCGCTGGTTTGGCTTTGGCGGCTCGAGGAAAAAGAGACTGAAGAAATGCGACAAATGTTGAATGTCAATCCAACGGTCAAGGTTGGCACAATCGTTTGTTGACTAAGCAGACACCTAGTATCATACTTTTTTATATATAGAAAGAAAATCAAAGACTTGGGAAGGCGTACTGAACAAGCTAGTGTACCAGTAAAGAGACGTTGCCGAGTTTTAGAAAAAAGAAAGACGTGCTCCTGTAGCTGGTTCAAATCCAAACCTAGACTATGACTATATATGGTGCTATGCTACTCTGCAAGTAATGAAACTGACATATCCAACGTTCGCTTCTCCTCTTCTCTACTTACTCTGCCTAGCATCAGAAGCTCTGGCCGCAGCAACCATGTCCGCTGGTTGCTCGTCCACCTGCTCTTCAGCATGCAACAACCAAATATGCGCCAAGTCGCCACCCGTACCATCGCCTGTGGGTCTCATCACACCCCCGCCGGCACGCGCACCGCAGCCGATTGCTCATCGCAACCCGCTGCCGTTGGTGTGGTGCCACTGCTGCAAATCACGCGGAGTCATCCGTCGCGTCTCAACCACAATCCGCAACCCTGGCCGAGTCTTCTATGAATGCCCGAATCATGGGGTAATAATATGTTTAAGTGTTGTTCTACTGCTTTCAGTTGCTGATTTTTTAATAGTTTGGTTGATGATCTTCCAATTTGATTCATGCAGAAAAGGGAAGATTCGTGTGATTTGTATTTCTGGGAAGTTGTTGATGTGGGTAATGGAACTATGCTGATTATTTGGTTAGCCGAGGAATCCCAATACCAGCAGGTTGGGGTGTTGTACAAGTAACTGAAGGAACAGCAGAAGAGGAAGATGTAGAGCAGAAGGTTAAAGATGCAGTTCCTCTGATCATGGCCAAGCAACAGCTGTTGAATGGCCTTGACAACAATGAGGATATGAAAGAGCTTGTGAAGATAATGGGCAAAATCGATGTGCTCTGTAGGATGATTGTCTCTTTATTTGCAGTGTATGTAGCACTCGTGATGTATTCAATGGCTACGACATGAGCACTTTGCTGAAACTAGTAATGAATGAAACCTGTGTAGCAGGCTGGGCGTAGTGTTATGAACATCTAATGATTTATATTAACGGAAATCAGGGGGTATCCCCTTCTGCTCATATAAATAAATAAATAGCAGAGGCCCTGTCTGTTGGGGAACGTAGCAGAAATTCAAAATTTTCCTACGTGTCACCAAGATCTATCTATGGAGAAACCAGCAACGAGGGGAAGGAGAGTGCATCTACATACCCTTGTAGATCGCTAAGCGGAAGCGTTCAAGTGAACGGGGTTGATGGAGTCGTACTCGTCGTGATTCAAATCACCGATGATCAAGTGCCGAACGGACGGCACCTCCGCGTTCAACACACGTACAGCCCGGTGACGTCTCCCACGCCTTAATCCAGCAAGGAGATAGGGAGAGGTTGAGGAAGACTCCATCCAACAGCAGCACAACGGCGTGGTGGTGGTGGAGGAGCGTGGCTATCCAGCAGGGCTTCGCCAAGCACCATGGGAGAGGAGGAGGAGGGAGAGAGGCAGGGCTGCACCAAGAGGGAGAGAACTCATGTGTTGGCAGCCCAAAACCTCAACTATATATAGGGGGAAGGGGGGCTGCGCCCCCTTTAGGGTTTCCCACCCCAAGGGGTGCGGCCAAGGGGGGAGGAGTGCCTCCCAAGTCAAGTGGAGGCCTCCCCCTTTAGGGTTTCCCCTTTCCCATGCGCATGGGCCTTGGGGGGCTGGTTCCCTTGGCCCATAAAGGCTAGGGCGCCCCCTTACAGCCCATGCTACTGTATTGGACGTGGTGGAACAATTTCCGGACCTCCGGACCCCTCCGGAATCCTCCGGAACCTTCTGGAAGCTTCCCGATACAATACCGAAAAAATCCGAACCTTTTCCGGAACCCGAACAACAACTTTCCATATATAAATCTTTACCTCCGGACCATTCCGGAACTCCTCGTGACGTCCGGGATCTCATTCGAGACTCCGAACAACATTCGGTTACCACATACAAGCTTCCTTTATAACCCTAGCGTCATCGAACCTTAAGTGTGTAGACCCTACGGGTTCGGGAGACATGCAGACATGACCGAGACGTTCTCCGGTCAATAACCAACAGCGGGATCTGGATACCCATGATGGCTCCCACATGTTCCACGATGATCTCATCGGATGAACCACGATGTCAAGGACTTAATCAATCCGTATTCAATTCCCTTTGTCTATCGGTATGTTACTTGCCCGAGATTCGATCGTCGGTATCCAATACCTTGTTCAATCTCGTTACCGGCAAGTCACTTTACTCATTCCGTAACACATCATCCCGTGATCAACTCCTTGGTCACATTGTGCATATGATGTCCTACCGAGTGGGCCCAGAGATACCTCTCCGTTTACACGGAGTGACAAATCCCAGTCTCGATCCGCATAAAACAATAGATACTTTCGGAGATACCTGTAGTGCACCTTTATAGTCACCCAGTTACGTTGTGACGTTTGATACACCCAAAGCACTCCTACGGTATCCAGGAGTTACACGCTCTCATGGTCGAAGGAAGAGATACTTGACATTGGCAAAACTCTAGCAAACGAACTACACGATCTTTGTGCTAGGCTTAGGATTGGGTCTTGTCCATCACATGATTCTCCTAATCATGTGATCCCGTTATCAACGACATCCAATGTCCATGGTTAGGAAACCGTAACCATCTGTTGATCAACGAGCTAGTCAACTAGAGGCTTACTTGGGACATGGTGTTGTCTATGTATTCACACGTGTATTACGATTTCCGGATAATACAGTTATAGCATGAATAAAAGACTATTATCATGAACAAAGAAATATAATAATAATCAATTTATTATTGCCTCTAGGGCATATTTCCAACAGTCTCCCACTTGCACTAGAGTCAATAATCTAGTTCACATCGTCATGTGATTAACACTCACAGGTCACATCGCCATGTGACTAATACCCAAGAGTTTACTAGAGACAGTAGTCTAGTTCACATCACTATGTGATTAACACTCAATGAGTTTTATGTTTGATCATGTTGCTTGTGAGAGAGGTTTTAGTCAACGGGTCTGAACCTTTCAGATCCGTGTGTGCTTTACAAATCTCTATGTCATCTCCTAGATGCAGCTACCACGCTCTATTTGGAGCTATTCCAAATAACTGTTCTACTTGGAGCTATTCTAAATTGTTGCTCCTTTACATGTATCCGGTCTCTCTACTCAGAGCTGTCCGGATAGGTGTTAAGCTTGCATCGACGTAACTCTTTACGACGAACTCTTTTACCACCTCCATAATCGAGAAAATTCCTTAGTCCGCTAGTTACTAAGGATAACTTTGACCGCTGTCCTATGATCCATTTTTGGATCACTCTTGTACCCCTTGACTGACTCATGGCAAGGCACACTTCAGGTGCGGTACACAGCATAGCATACTGTAGAGCCTATGTCTTAAGCATAGGGGACGACCTTCATCCTTTCTCTCTATTCTGCCGTGGTCGAGCTTTAAGTCTTAACTTCATACCTTATAACTCAGGCAAGAACTCCTTCTTTGACTGATCCATCTTGAACACCTTCAAGATCATGTCAAGGTATGTGCTCATTTGAAAGTACCATTAAGCGTTTTGATCTATCCTTATAGATCTTGATGCTCAATGCTCAAGTAGCTTAATCCAGGTTTTCCATTGAAAAACACTTTCAAATAACCCATATGCTTTCCAGAAATTCTACGTCATTCTGATCAACAATATGTCAACAACATATACTCATCAGAAATTCTATAGTGCTCCCACTCACTTCTTTGGAAATACCAGTTTCTCATAAACTTTGTATACACCCAAAATCTTTGATCATCTCATCAAAGCATACATTCCAACTCCGAGATGCTTACTCCAGTCCTCAGAAGGATTGCTGGAGCTTTGCATACTTATTAGCATCTTTCAGGATTGACAAAACCTTTTCTGATTGTATTGCATACAACCTTTCCTTACGAAAACTGGTAAGGAAACTTGTCTTGACATCCATCTGCC
Organism: Triticum aestivum; assembly: GCF_018294505.1. Classification (NCBI taxonomy): domain Eukaryota; kingdom Viridiplantae; phylum Streptophyta; class Magnoliopsida; order Poales; family Poaceae; genus Triticum; species Triticum aestivum. Next base: position 209,760,654 of record NC_057812.1, read on the forward strand.
AGATTTCATAAATGCAGTTAATGCTAACATGATTCCGACAGACTTAAGCATCGCTACGAATGAGAGATTCCCATCGTAGTCAACTCCTTGAACTTGTCGGAAAACATCTTAACGACAAGTCGAGCTTTCTTAATGGTGACATTTACCATCATCGTCCGTCTTCTTCTTAAAGGTCCATTTATCTCAATGGCTTGCCGATCATCGGGCAAGTCCACCAAAGTCCATGCTTTGTTCTGATACATGGATCCTATCTCGGATTCCATGGTTTCTAACCATTTGTCGGAATTTGGGCCCACCATCGCTTCTCCATAGCTCGTAGGTTCATTGTTGTCTAGCAACATGATCTTCAGGACAGGATCACCGTACCACTCCGAAGTAGTACGCGTCCTTGTCGTCCTACGAGGTTCGGTAGTGACTTGATCCGAAACTTCATGATCACTATCATAAGCTTCTACTTCAATTGGTGTAGGTGCCACAGGAACAACTTCCTATGCCCTGCTACACACTAGTTGAAGTGATGGTTCAATAACCTCATCAAGTCTCCACCATCCTCCCACTCAACTCTTTCGAGAGAAACCTTTCCTCGAGAAAGGACCCGATTCAAGAAACAATCCATATTGCTTTCGGATCTGAATTAGGAGGTATACCCAACTGTTTTGGGTGTCCTATGAAGATGCATTTTATCTGCTTTGGGTTCGAGCTTATCAATCCTGAAACTTTTTCACATAAGCGTCGCAGCCCCAAACCTTTAAGAAACGACAATTTAGGTTTCTCTAAACCATAATTCATACGGTTTCATCTCAACGGAATTACGTGGTGCCCTATTTAAAGTGAATGTGGTTGTCTCTAATGCCTAACCCATGAACAATAGTGGTAATTCGATAAGATAAATCATGGTACGCATCATATCCAATAGGGTGCAACTATGATGTTCGGACACACCATCACACTATGGTGTTCCAGGCGGTATTAATTGTGAAACAATTTCCACAATGTCTTAATTGTGTGCCAAAACTCGTAACTCAGATATTCATCTCTATGATCATATCATAGACATTTTATCCTCTTGTCACAATGATCTTCTACTTCACTCTGAAATTACTTGAACCATTCAATAATTCAGACTTGTGTTTCATCAAGTAAATATATTCAACATCTACTCGAATCATCTGTGAAGTAAGAACATAACGATATTCACTGCATGCCTCAGCACTCATTGGACTACACACATCAAAATGTGTTACTTCGAACAAGTTGCTATCTTGTTCCATCTTACTGAAACCGAGGCTTTTTCAGTCATCTTGCCCATGTGGTATGATTTGCATATCTCAAGTGATTCAAAATCAAGTGAGTCCAAACAATCCATTTGCATGGAGTTTCTTCATGCGTATACACCAATAGACATGGTTTGCATGTCTCAAACTTTTCAAAACGAGTGAGTCCAAAGATCCATCAACATGGAGCTTCTTCATGCGTTTTATACCATTATGACTTACATGGTAGTGCCACAAGTAAGTGGTACTATCATTACTATCTTATATCTTTTGGCATGAAAATGTGTATCACTACGATCGAGATTCAATAAACCATTCAGGTTTAATACTAATCTTGATGGTAGAGGGAGCGTGCGATGTTTGATCACATCAAACTTGGAAACACTTCCAACATATATCGTTAGCTCACCTTTAGCTAGTCTCCGTTTATTCTGTAGCTCTTTATTTCGAGTTACTAACATTTAGCAACCGAACCGGTATCTTAATACCCTGGTGCTACTAGGAGTACTAGTAAAGTACACATTAACATAATGTATATCCAATATACTTCTATCGACCTTGCCAGCCTTCTCATCTACCAAGTATCTAGGGTAGTTCTGCTCCAGTGGTTGTTCCCCTTATTACAGAAGCACTTAGTCTCGGGTTTGGGTTCAACCTTGGGTTTCTTCACTGGAGCAGCAGCTGTTTTGCCGTTTCATGAAGTATCCCTTCCTGCCCTTGCCCTTCTTGAAACTAGTGGTTTCACCAACCATCAATAATTGATGCTCCTTCTTGATTTCTACTTTCGCGGTGTCAAACATCGCGAATACCTCAAGGATCATCATATCTATCCCTGATATGTTATAGTTCATCACGAAGCTCTAGCAGCTTGGTGGCAATGACTTTGGAGAAACATCACTATCTCATCTGGAAGATCAACTCCCACTCGATTTAAGTGATTGTTGCACTCAGACAATCTGAGCACAAGCTCAACGATTGAGCTTCTCTCCCTTAGTTTGCAGGCTAAGAAAATCGTCGGAGGTCTTATACCTCTTGACGTGGGCACGAGCCTGAAATCCTAATTTCAGCCCTCGAAACATCTCATATGTTTCGCGACATTTCAAAACAACGTCTTCGGTGCCTCAACTCTAAACCGTTTAACTGAACTATCACGTAGTTATCAAAACGTGTATGTCCGATGTTCGCAACATCCACAAACGACGTTTGGGGTTCTGCACACTGAGCAGTGCATTAAGGACATAAGCGTTCTACTGTCCGCATAATCGCTACTGTCAACTTTCAACTATATTTTCTCTAGGAACATATCTAAACAGTGGAACTAAAGCGCGAGCTTCGACATAATTTGCAAAAACCTTTTGACTATGTTCAGGATAATTAAGTTCATCTTATGAACTCCCACTTAGATAGACATCCCTCTGGTCATCTAAGTGATCACATGATCCGAGTCAACTAGGCCGTGTCCGATCATCACGTGAGACGGACTAGTCATCATCGGTGAACATCTTCATGTTGATCGTATCTACTATACGACTCATGCTCGACCTTTCGGTCTCCGTGTTCCGAGGCCATGTCTGCACATGCTAGGCTCGTCAAGTTAACCCTAAGTGTTTTCGCTGTGTAAAACTGTCTTACACCCGTTGTATGTGAACGTAAGAATCCATCACACCCGATCATCACGTGGTGCTTAGAAGCGACGAACTGTAGCAACGGTGCACAGTTAGGGGAGAACACTTCTTGAAATTTTGTAAGGGATCATCTTATTTACTACCGTCGTCCTAAGTAAACAAGATGCATAAACATAATAAACATCACATGCAATTATATAGCTGTGACATGATATGGCCAATATCATATAGCTCCATTGATCTCCATCTTCGGGGCTCCATGATCATCTTGTCACCGGCATGACACCATGATCTCCATCATCATGATCTCCATCATCGTGTCTTCATGAAGTTGTCACGCCAACGACTACTTCTACTTCTATGGTTAACGCGTTTAACAATAAAGTAAAGTAAGTTACATGGCGTTCTTCAATGACACGCAGGTCATACAAAAAATAAAGACAACTCCTATGGCTCCTGCCGGTTGTCATACTCATCGACATGCAAGTCGTGATTCCTATTACAAGAACATGATCAATCTCATACATCACATATCATTCATCACATTCTTCTGGCCATATCACATCACAAAGCATACCCTGCAAAAACAAGTTAGACGTCCTCTAATTGTTGTTGCATGTTTTACGTGGCTGCTATGGGTTTCTAGCAAGAACGTTTCTTACCTACGCAAGACCACAACGTGATATGCCAATTGCTATTTACCCTTCATAAGGACCCTTTTCATTGAATCCGATCCGACTAAGGTGGGAGAGACAGACACCCGCCAGCCACCTTATGCAACTAGTGCATGTTTGTCGGTGGAACCGGTCTCACGTAAGAGTACGTGTAAGGTTGGTCCGGGCCGCTTCATCCCACGATGCCGCCGAATCAAGATTGGACTAGTAACGGTAAGCATATTGAACAACATCAACGCCCACAACTATTTTGTGTTCTACTCGTGCAAAGAGTCTACGCAATAAACCTGGCTCTGATACCACTGTTGGGGAACGTAGCAGAAATTCAAAATTTGCCTACGTGTCACCAAGATCTATCTATGGAGAAACCAGCAACAAGGGAAAGGAGAGTGCATCTACATACCCTTGTAGATCGCTAAGCGGAAGCGTTCAAGTGAACGGGGTTGATGGAGTCGTACTCGTCGTGATTCAAATCACCGATGATCAAGTGCCGAACGGACGGCACCTCCGCGTTCAACACACGTACAGCCCGGTGACGTCTCCCACGCCTTGATCCAGCAAGGAGATAGGGAGAGGTTGAGGAAGACTCCATCCAACAGCAGCACAACGGCGTGGTGGTGGTGGAGGAGCGTGGCTATCCAGTAGGGCTTCGCCAAGCACCATGGGAGAGGAGGAGGAGGGAGAGAGGCAGGGCTGCACCAAGAGGGAGAGAACTCATGTGTTGGCAGCCCAAAACCTCAACTATATATAGGGGGAAGGGGGGGCTGCGCCCCCTTTAGGGTTTCCCACCCCAAGGGGTGCGGCCAAGGGGGGAGGAGTGCCTCCCAAGTCAAGTGGAGGCCTCCCCCTTTAGGGTTTCCCCTTTCCCATGCGCATGGGCCTTGGGGGGCTGGTTCCCTTGGCCCATAAAGGCTAGGGCGCCCCCTTACAGCCCATGCTACTGTATTGGACGTGGTGGAACAATTTCCGGACCTCCGGACCCCTCCGGAATCCTCCGGAACCTTTTGGAAGCTTCCCGGTACAATACCGAAAAAACCCGAACCTTTTCCGGAACCCGAACAACAACTTTCCATATATAAATCTTTACCTCCGGACCATTCCGGAACTCCTCGTGACATCCGGGATCTCATCCGAGACTCCGAACAACATTCGGTTACCACATACAAGCTTCCTTTATAACCCTAGCGTCATCGAACCTTAAGTGTGTAGACCCTACGGGTTCGGGAGACATGCAGACATGACCGAGACGTTCTCCGGTCAATAACCACCAGCGGGATCTGGATACCCATGATGGCTCCCACATGTTCCACGATGATCTCATCGGATGAACCACGATGTCAAGGACTTAATCAATCCCGTATTCAATTCCCTTTGTCTATCGGTATGTTACTTGCCCGAGATTCGATCGTCGGTATCCAATACCTTGTTCAATCTCGTTACCGGCAAGTCACTTTACTCGTTCCGTAACACATCATCCCGTGATCAACTCCTTGGTCACATTGCGCATATGATGATGTCCTACCGAGTGGGCCCAGAGATACCTCTCCGTTTACACGGAGTGACAAATCCCAGTCTCGATCCGCATAAAACAATAGATACTTTCGGAGATACCTGTAGTGCACCTTTATAGTCACCCAGTTACGTTGTGACGTTTGATACACCCAAAGCACTCCTACGGTATCCAGGAGTTACACGCTCTCATGGTCGAAGGAAGAGATACTTGACATTGGCAAAACTCTAGCAAACGAACTACACGATCTTTGTGCTAGGCTTAGGATTGGGTCTTGTCCATCACATGATTCTCCTAATCATGTGATCCCGTTATCAACGACATCCAATGTCCATGGTTAGGAAACCGTAACCATCTGTTGATCAACGAGCTAGTCAACTAGAGGCTTACTAGGGACATGGTGTTGTCTATGTATTCACACGTGTATTACGATTTCCGGATAATACAGTTATAGCATGAATAAAAGACTATTATCATGAACAAAGAAATATAATAATAATCAATTTATTATTGCCTCTAGGGCATATTTCCAACACTGTCGGGTCAGCTTTGTTCTCATTCGAAGACGTCGAGCAAATTGCAGTCCAACAACAAACTATGTCATCAAATTCAAGCTTCACAGCCAAATATGAGTACAACTAAACAACAATGTCATCATGTTTTAGTTGTCATACAATCACCAAACACAAATCAGTATACATAACAAGTGATGTTCTCATAGCAAAATACTAAACAACATATTCATCAGGTTTTAGTTGTCATAGCAAACACAATTTCACATAGTAGATAAAAAATGTCTTCTGACAGGCAAATACGACAAAAGCAATGTAATCATCATCCGCAGCAGCAGCGTCAACATCTTCGCCATGTGTATCAGTCTGAATCATAAATCCCCATGGTGTCATCTTCTTCTTCGTCCTCAACGTCCTCGAACGTTGGCTTCTTCTTGATCAACTCTTGTATGTCCACAGCACGACAGGCAATCTTTTCGCCGGCTTCATTGACGTGATGGTTCTCAAAGATATTAGGAACATTTGTGTTATCGTGTACACCAGGAGCAGTGTAAGCATCATCTTGTTGTGCAACTTCATTAAACGAATTCCTCTGCTCAAACCTTTGCAATACTCTCCAGTCATCGCTATGTGCAAATGTGTCTTCCAAGAAAAATATCTGTGTTGCTTGATTTGCCAAAATAAAAGGCTCGTTGGTCCGGTACGCCGACTTGATATTGATGGATTTGAAATAATCATCAGCTCTGGGTTTTGCGATCCTGGAAAACAGGTTATACCAACGACAGCACAACAGAACCACACATCGATGATCATCGAAACTGGAGATATACTGCAACTGAACAATGTCTGTTATGTTAGCATACATTTCAGTTGTCTCTTTGTCATACGTATCCGTTCTCATGATGGCACTGTTTTGTGTTGTAACACCCCAAGACCGGAGCTTCAGATGCCATCCAGGGTTTCCGGGTTTCATCGTGTGATTTGTTTTTGGTTCGTTGCGTCATGTGCATTGCATCATGTCATCATGCAACCCGTTTTAAAACTCAACTAAATAAATTGCATGGATCTTCGGTCCATTTAAACCGAGGGAATTCACATGGTGATTCTCTTTACAACATATCCTCTTGATATTTAGAGAGCTATATTAAATATTCCAATAATTTGGATTCACCCACAAACACACTTCAAAATATCACAATGCCTTCGTTATCTTAATTCTTGGTCTCCAACATTGCCATATATTCTTTCATCATATTCCGGAGCTCCACCAAAAACCCGAACATTTTTGGCCACACCGAACCTAGTCCCAATTCAAAACCATTTGAATTATATTCAAATGAATTTGAATTTAATTCCTGCAATCTGGCCACTTCTATTTTTCTGTGGTCATGTTTATTTTTTTTATGAGTCTAGGAAATGTGTCCTCCTGCTCAAACTCTTTTCCCTAACCCCCCATCTTTTTCCTCTCTCTCTATTTCTTTTCGATTAAAGAACAAAGAGAGGAGAGGGAGAGCCCAATCCAGCAAGCCCAGCTGACCCCTCCTCTCTACTGGGCCGGCCCCAAGCCCACCTAACCCTCTCCCCTGCCCGATCCCTAGCGCATCTCTCCCTCTTTCCCTCATTCCCTCACCGCCGCCAGGAGCCATCTCCTCGATCCCCATCTCCCTCGCGCAGCAACCTCCCGATCCCATCACTCCCTCACCCCTCGCTCCCTTTTCCCGATCCAGCGTGTGCTGCCTCCCTTCATTCTCCTCCTAGCGCCGCCACTTGTAGAGAGAGAAAGAGAGAGCTGCTTCGTCTCGTTCCCCTTTGCCACTCCTCGTCGCCGGAGTCCAGCCACCGGACCAGCCGGAGGCCGCCGTCGCCATGCACGCCCGCAGGAGCGCCAGCGCCGTCTTGCCCCGCCCGCTTCCTACAGCCGCTGCAGCCCGTCGGTGACCTCGACCCTTCCAGGGCCTCCCTGGCCTCCCGATCCGCCGCTACAGTGGTCCGGCGCCCCAGCCTCCACCAGAGCCAGGCGCCTCTGCCTCTCCTCTGCTCCCGCCTGCACGCCTCCATCTTGATGCATCACCGGACCTTCCCGTTGCCAGCAGCACCGAGCCCTCCGCGTTGTGGCGTCCTCGTCGTCCTCAAACAGCAGCAGCTCCAGCCTCCACTCGGTCCTCCTCGAGCTCCTCGGCTCCCTCCACCGGAGCCGGCCAACTCCGGCTACCTCCTTTGCCTCGCACCCAGGGACGAGCGCGTGTGGTCGTTGACCATGCTCGGGTCTGCCTCTACCCGTCCAGTGCGCGTGGCCGAGGCAGGGGCGTGTGGTCGTTGACCATGGCTCGGGTCTGCCTCTACCCGTCCAGTGCGCGTGGCCGAGCTGCCCTGCCTCGACGTACGACTACACGATGACGCACCAAGTTCCGTTTCAAAAATGTTCAATTACATCCGATGAGGATTTCGACAAGTACCACGATGCCCGAAGTCTTCGGATCCGTCAAGTTCCACTATGAGATGTACAACAACCGTCGACCTCGAAGACCTCAGATTCACCAAGTTCCCACGTCGACAAGTGTGACCCTTCGGATGTGCCAAGTTCGTCTACACAAAAATGCCAAGTACTCCTCATGTCGGCAAGACCCGCAAGTCGGACCTCGAACGATCGACGCCTCGTGGACCGTGTACAACTACCGTCGCCCCGAGGACGTTGAATTCATTAAGTACCTCTCTGAAAACGAAATGTATACCGCTACCGTTGCAAGAATCGAGACCGACAAGTCCGAAGATGCAAGTACCACTCCAAACCATGTACGACGACCGTTGACGAAGACCCGTGTAACGCGAACGTCAAGTTCAACTACCGTCGCGACAGACGCCTACTTCCCTCTACGAACTCGTTCCGCCCGAAACGCATGCTTTGAAGGTATACCACCGAGACGACGCCTGTGGATGAATGCTTGCGATGTATGGGTTGGAGCGTGTGTTGCTCCGTGTCCGAGTTGTTCCTTGCACGAAGCCCCTCTTTTGCCTTGCCACCGTCATGTGGGAACCCAGAATCCGGGAGCACCCCATCTTCTTGCATGACACACTCGCACCCATTTCCTTTTGCACCGGTATCCCCGTGAGCTACCGGATCATCGGAATGTTGCCTGCGGCATCATATCCGTTTCGTCGCCGTGGCACCCCTTTCTTTCTACCAGGTGACACAAATGCTCTCATCACGCTCATGTCAACTTTTAATGAAAATTGCATTAAACTTGCACATGTCATCCGCATCATGATAACAACAATTAAAATGTGTAAAATTGTTGTGGCATTAAATTACTAAGGCATATGGGGATTTATCGAATTCATTATTTGTTATATCCGGCCCCATTTAAATTGTTTAGATGGTGTAGTTTTGTTATGCCTCACCTCTTGCCATGTTAACCAACATTTAATATTGTTGAGTACCTAACCGGGAGAGAACTAAATAATTGATGTAGTGTTTCGTCAATATGCAACCCGTTGCATATTGAGCTCTACTTAATTTGTAGTATTGTTTATGCACTTTGCCATGCCATGCTTCATTAAACCGGACATGCATCATACTTGATTGTGCATCATGCCATGATTATGTGGTGGTTGTTTACTATGTGTTTTGCTTCTTTCCGGTGTTGCTTCTTTGGGTTGGTTCCGATAACGTCGCATTTGTGAGGATCCGTTCGGCTACGTACGTTTATCTTCTTCATGGACTCGTTCTTCTTCCTTGCGGGATCTCAGGCAAGATGACCATATCCTTGAAATCACTTCTATCTTTGCTTGCTAGATGCTCGCTCTTTTGCTATGCCTATGCCGCGATACCTACCACTTACTTATCATGCCTCCCATATTGTTAAGCCAAGCCTCTAACCCACCTTGTCCTAGCAAACCGTTGTTTGGCTATGTTACCGCTTTGATCAGCCCCTCTTATAGTGTTGCTAGTTGCAGGTGAAGATGAAGTTTGTTCCTTGTTGGAACATGAATATTTGTTGGGATATCACAATATCTCTTATTTAATTAATGCACCTATATACTTGGTAAAGGGTGGAAGGCTCGGCCTTATGCCTAGTGTTTTGTTCCACTCTTGCCGCCCTAGTTTCCGTCATATCGGTGTTATGTTCCCGGATTTTGCATTCCTTACACGGTTGGGTTTATAATGGGAACCCCTTGACAGTTTGCTTTGAATAAAACTCCTCCAGCAAGGCCTAACCTTGGTTTTACCATTTGCACTAACAACCTACCACCTTCCCTTGGGTTCTGCAGACTCAAGGGTCATCTTTATTTTAACCCCCCCGGGCCAGTGCTCCTCTGAGTGTTGGTCCAAACTAGAGCCCCTTGCAGCGCCACCTCGGGAAGACTCGAGGGCTGGTTTTAGTTGTACGGATTGCTTATCCGGTGTGCCCTGAGAACGAGATATGTGCAGCTCCTATCGGGATTTGTTGGCACATTCAGGCGGCTTTGCTGGACTTGTTTTACCATTGTCGAGGACGTCTTGTAACCGGGATGCCGAGTCTGATCGGATTGTCTTGGGAGAAGGAATATCCTTCGTTGACCGTGAGAGTTTGTGATTGGCTAAGTTGGGACACCCCTGCAGGGATTTGAACTTTCGAAAGCCGTGCCCGCGGTTATGGGCAGATGGGAATTTGTTAATGTCCGGTTGTAGAAAACCTAAAGTTTATCTTAATTAAAATGCATCAACCGCATGTCTAACCGTGATGGTCTCTTCTCGGCGGAGTCCGGGAACTGAACACGGTGTTGGAGTTATGCTTGACGTAGGTTGTTCTAGGATCACTTCTTGATCATAGATTCTCGATCGTGCTTTTGCCTTCTCTTCTCGCTCTCATTTGCGTATGTTAGCCACCAAATATGCTAGTCACTTGCTGCAGCTCCACATCATACCTTTACCCTTCCTATGAGCTTAAATAGTCTTGATTGCGAGGGTGTGAGATTGCTGAGTCCCCGTGACTCACAGATTCTTCCAAAACCAGCTTGCAGGTGCCGATGATACAGTGCAGGTGACGCAACCGAGCTCAAGGAGGAGCTCGATGAAGATCGTGTTCGTCATGTTGTTTCCGTTTCCAGCTGATCAGTAGTGGAGCCCAGTTGGGACGATCGAGGATCTGTGTAGCTTTTGGGGTAGTCTTCTTTTATTTTGGGTTCCGTAGTTAGACCTTGATTGTATCTGTTTGATGTAATGCATTATTCATGTAATTGTGTGAAGTGGCGATTGTAAGCCAACTATGTATCTCTTTCCCTTATGTATTACATGGGTTGTGTGAAGATTACCTCACTTGTGACATTGCTTTCAATGCGGTTATGCCTTTAAGTCGTGCTTCGACACGTGGGAGATATAGCCGCATCGAGGGCGTTACAAGTTGGTAATCAGAGCCTTCCCCGACTCAGGAGCCCCCTGCTTGATCGAATCGTTGGGGTTGTTGAGTCTAGAAAAATGTTTTGAGTCATTTAGGATTATATATTTCGGAGAGTAGGAATTCTTTTTACTCCTCAGTCCCTTCGTCGCTCTGGTGAGGCATCCTGACGTAGAGTTTTGTCTCTTCTCTTCTCAAATTTCACTAAAAAAAAATTTAGGATCACGCAGGTATCTTGGAATCGTTCCGATGGTTTTGTGACGAGAACATTGTTCTTGGTGCCTCCTGACATTTAGGGGTTGTGGCAGTGTCCCGGGGAGTTGAGCTCCGAGGTGTTATCATCACAATTTTATCGTTGCAGTTCTGGAATATCTGAGTTCACCGACATCAAAAATCTCTTTTATGCAGTTGTTGGTGAGATAACCTCGACGCCACCTAGTACTGGGGCGGGAGTTCAGGAGTATCGCCATAACTCGTATAACGAATGCTTTTCGAAGGTTGAGGTAAACGATTTCCGAAGGTTACTTGGTTATGTGTTGAAGGATGGATACAGCTGGATGTAGGATTTTCTAGTTTTGGGTGAGATATTATGCTTCCCCTGTATCCCCAACACCTGATTGCATAACCGGAAAGTTTCGGGAGTTTATAAGTGGGAATTCAAGTATATCGTAGGATATCTTTCTGACAGATGTATGATATGAAATTGGGGTTCGACGTCTAGTGGTCCACCTATCCACGGTTGGTTTTACAGTGGTCTCGTTGTGTCTTAAAGAGTCCTTGGCTATGCCGACTCAGGGACGCATCGTATGTCATGTGCACTGCCTTGTACATGATGGTGCTGTACGATCGAGCCCGTGTAGGCCCCACCACAAAAACTTCGGACGAAATCTCTATCATATGTTTGTTCTGGCTTATTCTGCAAGCCAATCTTTTCTTTTTGTTTTGAGTTGTGGTAGTCGAGTTGCTTCGAAGTCAAATGTTGATTCCATACCTTTCCTAAGCGGTGTTCTCATATTTCTATGTGAATACTAATCCTTCTTATTTATCGAGATTGTCATCCCAATTCTATTTCCAACCGGTGCGCTTCTCTTCGAGATGATCCCATCATTCTCCCCATCCGCAAGATCAATTCTAAGTCTTCTCAACGGTGTTTGCTTCATCCATCCCCAAGTTTCCTTTGTTTTTTCCACCCTCCCACCCTTTTTCTTCGAGGACTCAGATTTCTTAATCAAGTATTCTTTTATTGATGGGAAGTCTCTTCATCCTTTTCAATCAATGTTCTTACCCGGTGGCTCTCTTGAAGATGCTCTTCAAGTTCATCATTCTTCGTTTCTTTTTATATTCTCCGGTGGATTCAAATCAAGCTTTTGGTGTTGATCATATCCCCTTTTCCTCGTTTCAAATGGTTTCTCATGCCAGTGCACCTTTTAGTTGTTCACCTCTTTCTATTCATTTGTTCTGGAGTGCTGAAGATTTCTTAGAAGATTCGTTTCCATTCTCAATCCGTTCAAGAATTTTTTGAGGTTGTTATCTCTTTCAAGTCATTTAATCCCACCGGTGGAATCTCTCTTTTCAAGCAATCGTTCTACGGTGTTTCTTTTGAGTGGGTCCTAACCCACAGGTCTTTTCCCAGGATCTTACCTGACTCTTCTAATTTTCCTGGAGCTATCCTCAAATTTACTCAAAGTTAGACGTAAGAATGAATTATCATCAGTCATATGTGTTTCTTCAAGATCGGACAAATTCTTTTCATCGTTGGTTCAACCTTTCTAATTTTCATTCCGGAGTGTCTCAATAATTCATGGTGGTGTTTCTCGTCGTCATTCTCAACTTTTGAAGACCGAAGAAGAGTTTTTCCTCCAAATCTTTTTCATTCTCGCAAGGATTCGTGGTTCTAGCTTCATGATATACTCTCATAATTGTTTTTGATTGTGAAAATTCTTTTCAACCATCTGGAGCAATTCAAGAGTCTTTTCAGTTTGATTCTCCGAAGGCCATCATTTCGGGATTATTCATTCTCAGCTTTCAGCTAGTGTTCTCCAAATCCTACCGGCGCATCATTCAAGTACTCTCTTATCAGCTCGTGATCTCTTTGTTCTCATGTAACTAAATTCTCTCAAGCATCTTCGTTCATTTGTTAATTCTTCCCAGTGTTTCTTTATCTTTTCTTTGTTCATTTTCAATTCTCACCGGTGATTCATCCCTTTACTTCGTTCATTTTCGATTCTTACGGTGGTTCGTTGAAGAGTTCTTCTCCTTCGTTATCATACAAATTCATTCGTTGTTCCCAAATCCTACCGGTGGTTCGTTGAAGACTTTCTCAAGTTGCGCCATATCTATCTTAATCCTTTCTACGGGAATAAGTAGTATGCCAAATCCATTGTTTGTCATCAATTTAAATTGGTGAAGGATAAGCATGATGTGATTCTTATTCTTGTTTCACCGAGTAAACTCAATTCCCTATTTCGGAGGTTCATCAAAAATTCTTGGTTTCGATAGCTCATCTTTCTTTTCCCGGAGTTCCAAGTTCTCTCAATTATTTCATCGCGGAGATCCATCTAATCATTGCAAGGTTTCACCTTGTGTTTTTCAACTTATTTTTCTTTTTGTTATCCTTTCGTTTACCAGAGTTCTTCATGGAGGCGCTACATGATGGTTCATAAAGGATTTAATTCATCCTCTAAATGTTCATCAAGTTTCTTTTCAGAGAAGCTCAAGTTTTCTTCATCTTGCAATCCGGAGTGCAATTCTTTCTACCGTATCATTGGAGGTGGTATTATGTCATTCTTGATAATTTGAGCTCGTGTTTCATGATTCACATGTTGTCAAGAATGAGATATTTTAAATCCACCAATCTATTCGTTGGAGTTATCTTGCGTCATGTTCACCTAAAGCCTTCCCTAAGGATTGATGCTATTTGTGGTGCTTATAAATGATCCAAGTTCTTCATCTGTCCTCCTGGTGAAATAAGTTCTCGTCTCCTTGTTCATATAAATCCAATCTATCGTTTCCGTTAGTGGCAGAATTTCACCTCATAGTTTTGAGATGTTTTCCATAAGACCACAACAAGTTTACTCTTTTCATTGTTGGTTTTCCAACAACTCCGTTTGAACCTTCTCCTAAGGATGCCTTTTCAAGCTCTTTTGTGGCAGAAGTTGCCATTTTCTTCTCCGTTCTTTCGTTCCGACGATCTACCTTTTATTCTTTCATTTCTGCCGGAGGCATTGTGATGTTGCTCTCTTCGACCCATCCTATTGTTTTGTCAAGATCATGTTCTTTTCATGCCTATCCATTTAACCGGAGTGTTGTGCCCTTTTGCTCAAGTTCTTTTCGCCTTATCAAGCCTTGCATCTCTTTTCTACCGGAGTGCTTTCGACTTTGTTCTTCTTTGTTGCATTCTTTCTTTCAATTTGTTCAACCTCTAAATGTTCTTTGGTTTCACTTGTTTGTCAAAGAAGCAACTTAGCTTTACCTCTTCTCTTTCTCTTCCGTTTTTCCCTCCGGTGCCATTCTAGATCTCGGGACGAGATCCTCTCGTAGTGGTGGAGTGTTGTAACGCCCCAAGACCGGAGCTTCAGATGCCTTCCAGGGTTTCCGGGTTTCGTCATGTGATTTGTTTTTGGTTCGTTGCGTCATGTGCATTGCATCATGTCATCATGCAACCCGTTTTAAAACTCAACTAAATAAATTGCATGGATCTTCGGTCCATTTAAACCGAGGGAATTCACACGATGATTCTCTTTACAACATATCCTCTCGATATTTAGAGAGCTATATTAAATATTCCAATAATTTGGATTCACCCATAAACACACTTCAAAATATACCAATGCCTTTGTTATCTTAATTCTTGGTCTCGAACATTGCCATATATTCTTTCATCATATTCCGGAGCTCCACCAAAAACCCGAACATTTTTGGCCACACCGAACCTAGTCCCAATTCAAAACCATTTGAATTATATTCAAATGAATTTGAATTTAATTCCTGCAATCTGGCCACTTCTATTTTTCTGTGGTCATGTTTATTTTTTTATGAGTCTAGGAAATTTGTCCTCCTGCTCAAACTCTTTTCCCTAACCCCCCTTCTTTTCCCTCTCTCTATTTCTTTTCGATTAAAGAAGAAAGAGAGGAGAGGGAGAGCCCAATCCAGCAAGCCCAGCTGACCCCTCCTCTCTACTGGGCCGGCCCCAAGCCCACCTAACCCTCTCCCCTGCCCGATCCCTAGCGCATCTCTCCCTCTTTCCCTCGTTCCCTCGCAGACGCCAGGAGCCATGTCCTCGATCCCCATCTCCCTCGCGCAGCAACCTCCCGATCCCATCGCTCCATCACCCCTTGCTCCCTTTTCCCGATCCAGCGCGCGCCGCCTCCCTTCGTTCTCCTCCTAGCACCGCCACTTGCAGAGAGAGAGAGAGAGCTGCTTCGTCTCGTTCCCCTTTGCCACTCCTCGTCGCCGGAGTCCAGCTACCGGACCAGCCGGAGGCCGCCGTCGCCATGGACACCCGCAGGAGCGCCAACGCCGTCTTGCGCCGCCCGCTTCCTACAGCCGCTGCAGCCCGCCAGCGACCTCGACCCTTCCAGGGCCTCCCTGGCCTCCCGATCCGCCGCTACAGTGGTCCGGCGCCCCAGCCTCCACCAGAGCCAGGCGCCTCTGCCTCTCCTCTGCTCCCGCCTGCACGCCTCCATCTTGATGCATCGCCGGACCTTCCCGTTGCCAGCAGCACCGAGCCCTCCGCGTTGTGGCGTCCTCGTCGTCCTCAAACAGCAGCAGCTCCAGCCTCCACTCGGTCCTCCTCGAGCTCCTCGGCTCCCTCCACCGGAGCCGGCCAACTCCGGCTACCTCCTTTGCCTCGCACCCAGGGACGAGCGCGTGTGGTCGTTGACCATGCTCGGGTCTGCCTCTACCCGTCCAGTGCGCGTGGCCGAGCTGCCCTGCCTCGACGTACGACTACACGATGACGCACCAAGTTCCGTTTCAAAAATGTTCAATTACATCCGATGAGGATTTCGACAAGTACCATGATGCCCGAAGTCCTCGGATCCGTCAAGTTCCACTATGAGATGTACAACTACCGTCGACCTCGAAGATCTCGGATTCACCAAGTTCCCACGTCGACAAGTGTGACCCTTCGGATGCGCCAAGTTCGTCTACACAAAAACGCCAAGTACCCCTCATGTCGGCAAGATCCGCAAGTCGGACCCCGAACGATCGACGTCTCGTGGACCGTGTACAACTACCGTCGCCCCTAGAACGTTGGATTCGTTAAGTACCTCTCCAAAAACGAAACGTATACCGCTACCGTTGCAAGAATCGAGACCGACAAGTCCGAAGATGCAAGTACCACTCCAAACCATGTACGACGACCGTCGCCGAAGACCCATGTAACGCGAACGACAAGTTCAACTACCGTCGCGAGAGACGCCTACTTCCCTCTACGAACTCGTTCCGCTCGAAACGCATGCTTCGAAGGTATACCATCGAGACGACGCCTGTGGATGAATGCTTGCGATGTATGGGTTGGACCGTGTGTTGCTCCGTGTCCGAGTTGTTCCTTGCACGAAGCCCCTCTTTTGCCTTGCCACCGTCATGTGGGAACCCGGAATCCGGGAGCACCCCATCTTCTTGCATGACACACTCGCACCCATTTCCTTTTGCACCGGTATCCCCGTGAGCTACCGGATCATCGGAATGTTGCCGCGGCATCATTTACGTTTCGTCGCCGTGGCACCCCTTTCTTTCTACCACGGCGACACAAATGCTCCCATCACGCTCATGTCAACTTTTAATGAAAATTGCATTAAACTTGCACATGTCATCCGCATCATGATAACAACAATTAAAATGTTTAAAATTGTTGTGGCATTAAATTACTAAGGCATATGGGGATTTACCGGATTCTCTATTTGTTATATTCGGCCCCATTTAAATTGTTTAGATGGTGTAGTTTTGTTATGCCTCACCTCTTGCCATGTTAACCAACATTTAATATTGTTGAGTACCTAACCGGGAGAGAACTAAATAATTGATGTGGTGTTTCGTCAATATGCAACCCGTTGCATATTGAGCTCTACTTAATTTGTAGCATTGTTTGTGCACTTTGCCATGCCATGCTTCATTAAACCGGACATGCATCATACTTGATTGTGCATCATGCCATGATTATGTGGTGGTTGTTTACTATGTGTTTTGCTTCTTTCCGGTGTTGCTTCTTTGGGTTGGTTCCGATAACGTCGCATTTGTGAGGATCCGTTCGGCTATGTCCGTTTGTCTTCTTCATGGACTCGTTCTTCTTCCTTGCGGGATCTCAGGCAAGATGACCATACCCTTAAAATCACTTCTATCTTTGCTTGCTAGATGCTCGCTCTTTTGCTATGCCTATGCCGCGATACCTACTACTTGCTTATCATGCCTCCCATATTGTTAAGCCAAGCCTCTAACCCACCTTGTCCTAGCAACCCGTTGTTTGGCTATGTTACCGCTTTGCTCAGCCCCTCTTATAGCGTTGCTAGTTACAGGTGAATATGAAGTTTGTTCCTTGTTGGAACATGAATATTTGTTGGGATATCACAATATCTCTTATTTAATTAATGCACCTATATACTTGGTAAAGGGTGGAAGGCTCGGCCTTATGCCTAGTGTTTTGTTCCACTCTTTTCGCCCTAGTTTCCGTCATATCGGTGTTATGTTCCCGAATTTTGCGTTCCTTACACGGTTGGGTTATAATGGGAACCCCTTGACAGTTCGCTTTGAATAAAACTCCTCCAGCAAGGCCCAACCTTGGTTTTTGCACTAACAACCTACCACCTTCCCTTGGGTTCTGCAGACTCAAGGGTCATCTTTATTTT